>NC_135708.1:5786794-6120201 GCF_964276395.1 Gasterosteus aculeatus | reverse complement strand
CCATGTGAGCTGATGGTTCATGTTCCTCCACAGAGAGGACCAGGAGAGCTCAGAGGTTCCCACAGGTCCGTCTGCCCAGCAGCATCAAACACACCTGGACTCCATCTTCATGGTGTGTACATGAACAACTACTTTAACATATCTCAGTTCACCATCATCTCCATGCTGCACTTTGTAGACCAGTGGATTGTCTGTCTGTCCAAGATGGACCTGATGGTGGCTTCCATGGTTCTAGTTGGTGTCTTGAATTGAACGTTCTGCTCCAGCTGCTGGAGGAGAACATCCTCACTTTTGTCAAGAACGAGCTGAAGAAGATCCAGAAGGTTGTGAGTTCAGATTACCCAGAATGCTTAGAGAAAGATGATGAGGAGGAGCTGGATGAAGAGCAGAGGAGGAGCAGAGAGGCATTTGTGAAGATCTCAGTGCACTTCCTGAGGAGAATGAAGCAGGAGGAGCTGGCTGAGCGTCTGCAGAGCAGTAAGAGGATTTCTCTACAGACTTACCATGCTGATAAATGAGACCTTCACTCATGTATCAAGAGATGGACAGAATATATTCATAGTCATTCTCTGAGGAGAGGACATGTTGAAATCTATTCTGAGACTCATTGATCTTCTTTGTTGTCTTCATTCAGGACATCTTGCTGCAGTTTGTCAGCGTGAACTCAAATCCAACCTGAAGAAGAAGTTCCAGTGTGTGTTTGAGGGGATCGCTAAAGCAGGAAACCCAACCCTTCTGAATGAGATCTACACAGAGCTCCACATCACAGAGGGAGGGACTGCAGAGGTCAATGAAGAACATGAGGTCAGACAGATTGAAACCGCATCCAGGAAACTAGCCAGACCAGAAACAACCATCAGACAAGAAGACCTCTTTAAAGCCTCAGCTGGAGGAGAGGAACCAATCAGAAGAGTGATGACTAAGGGAGTGGCTGGCATTGGGAAAACAGTCTTAACACAGAAGTTCACTCTGGACTGGGCTGAGGACAAAGACCATCAGGACATACAGTTCACATTTCCATTCACCTTCAGAGAGCTGAATGTGCTGAGAGAGAAGAAGTTCAGCTTGGTGGAACTTGTTCATCACTTCTTCAGTGAAACCAGAGCAGCAGGAATCTGCAGGTTTGAAGAGTTCCAGGTCGTGTTCATCTTTGACGGTCTGGATGAGTGTCGACTTCCTCTGGACTTCCACAACGAGATCCTGACTGATGTCACAGAGCCGGCCTCAGTGGATGTGCTCCTCACAAACCTCATCAGGGGGAAGCTGCTTCCCTCTGCTCGCCTCTGGATAACCACACGACCTGCAGCAGCCAATCAAATCCCTCCTGAGTGTGTTGGCATGGTGACAGAGGTCAGAGGGTTCACTGACCCCCAGAAGGAGGAGTACTTCAGGAAGAGGTTCAGAGATGAGGAGCAGGCCAGAAGGATCATCTCTCACATCAAGACCTCTCGAGGCCTCCACATCATGTGCCACATCCCAGTCTTCTGCTGGATCACTGCTACAGTTCTGGAGGAGGTGTTGAGGACCAGAGAGGGAGGAGAGCTGCCCAAGACCCTGACTGAGATGTACATCAACTTCCTGGTGGTTCAGTCCAAAGTGAAGAAGGTCAAGTACGATGGAGGAGCTGAGACGGATCCACACTGGAATCCAGAGAGCAGGAAGATGATCAAATCTCTGGGAAAACTGGCCTTTGATCAGCTGCAGAAAGGCAACCTGATCTTCTATGAATCCGACCTGACAGAGAGTGGCATCGATATCAGAGCAGCCTCAGTGTACTCAGGAGTGTTCACTCAGATCTTTAGAGAGGAGAGGGGACTGTACCAGGACATGGTGTTCTGCTTCGTCCATCTGAGTGTTCAGGAGTTTCTGGCTGCTCTTCATGTCCATCTGACCTTCTTCAACTCTGGTGTCAATCTGCTGTCAGAAGAACAAACAACCTCCCTGTGGTCTAAAGTCTTTGGACACAAACCTAAACCAAAGCGTCTCTACCAGAGTGCTGTGGACGAGGCCTTACAGAGTCCTAATGGACACCTGGACTTGTTCCTCCGCTTCCTCCTGGGTCTTTCCATGGAGACAAATCAGACTCTCCTACGAGGTCTGCTGACACAGACAGGAAGTCGCTCACAGCCCCATCAGAGAACAGTCCAGTACATCAAGGAGAAGATCAGTGAGAATGTGTCTCCAGAGAAAAGCATCAATCTGTTTCATTGTCTGAATGAACTGAATGATGTTTCTCTAGTGGAGGAGATCCAAAAGTCCCTTAGTTCAGGACGTCTCTCCACAGAAGAACTGTCTCCTGCTCAGTGGTCAGCTCTGGTCTTCATCTTACTGTCATCAGAAGAAGATCTGGAGGTGTTTGACCTGAAGAAATACTCTGCTTCAGAGGAGGCTCTTCTGAGGCTGCTGCCAGTGGTCAAAGCCTCCAACAAAGTTCTGTAAGTACAGAGAAAGTTAGATTCATACATCATGACTTAAACATGCTGCCATCTTTTATACTTACTGTTTCTTCTTCATCCCTCTCTTCAGACTGAGTGTCTGTAACCTCTCAGAGAGAAGCTGTGACGCTCTGTCCTCAGTTCTCAGCTCCCAGTCCTCTAGTCTGAGAGAGCTGGATCTGAGTAACAACAACCTGCAGGATTCAGGAGTGAAGCTGCTTTCTGCTGGATTGAAGAGTCCACACTGTGAACTGGAGACTCTCAGGTCAGGATTCAATTAATGTCCACTTGGTGTCTTTATTTACATCAATGCTACATCTCTGACCTTCGTACAATTATTTCTGCTTGCATGATTTACATCAAATATATATTTTCCAAATATTCCCTAAACATGTGGAGTTTATATTACAAATTGAAATGCTGGTGTGTAATTATAGTAATGTTATCAGATTGTTGAGTGGGTGTTTTTATTTATTTTGTCTGTAACCATGTTAATGTGACCCCTCTGTACCTGATAGTATCTCAGTACTGCAGTGACTTTCCAGCCCTCACAACTCCCTCAGATCATGTGACATGTGTCTTATGTTGTGTGTCTGCAGGCTGTCAGGCTGTCTGATCACAGAGGAAGGCTGTGCTTCTCTGGCCTCAGCTCTGAGCTCCAACCCCTCCCATCTGAGAGAGCTGGACCTGAGCTACAATCATCCAGGAGACTCAGGAGTGAAGCTGCTGTCTGCTGGACTGGAGGATCCACACTGGAGACTGGAGACTCTCAGGTATGAAGAGGCTGCAGCCACAGACCATCAGTCTGTTATCCTATCCAAGTGAGTAAATGATATGTAATTATTAGTTGAACTCAAATTGGGTTTATTCCAGCTTATAGAAACAAAGGTTGCAAAAGCATGAAATCAAAACAGAAGGCAGCAGCAACAAAGACCAGACGTTTAGACCTGTGTGCATCCAATCAGCAGCCCCTGGCCTTCTCCTGGCCAGGCCTTTATACACTCCAAGCCTGTAGAGGGCGGTAAAGCACACTGGCAAAACAGATGAGAATTGGCTTCTACAGCCTATGTATCATATTATGCGGATCATAATAAAACACTGGTGGTCATGTCAACATGATTGTGATGACGATGATGCAATGAGGACGTCAGGGGGCATTTACTCCATATTTAGACATCACCTGTGTACAGCCAGGTGTGTTTGGCTACAGAGCAGAAGGGCAAACTATTTATCAACCAATAAAAACAATATCAGTATACTTCTGGTTCTTATGAGAAGGCCTGTCGTGATCAGCTACATATTGACTTATCGCACAATATATGAAAATGAGCGCAACCCTTTTTTGATGATGCAATATTCATTTTATTAATAAATAAACGTCACCAACATTTTAGTCGATCGCGATGTCCTCTTGTCTGCATTGTCAAAAGAGGCTTAGGCAGCGTCTCACGCACGCAGTGAACCCACCGTATCATGAAGTGTTATTTTTCATGACATCTACAGACAATTAGGATAAACTTGTCCAAATGGACTTGGTTATGAAGCCGCAATCTTCATTTCCGCTGTGGGAACATTTTGGCTTAAAGCCGAATGAGAGAAGACACTAACTTGAAGGAGTTGGTAGGCCAACTTTGTTTAAACATACATAGAGAGAAGCCCTTGACAGGTTTGAAAGCAACTATGTGATTGGTTTAGAGCCACACTCGTCGATTGTCAGCAAGTGACTATGGCTGGCATGTTGAATTAGTGGACTATTATACTATTATATTAAATAGTGAACTTCCATCCATCAGGTGACACAAAGACTCCTGAAGAACCTTCATGTTGATGTTTACCTGCTGGATGTGGAAGAAGCTGGTTGATCTTAGACAGAACTACTTTAGAAGATCACATGTCACATGTCGTGTTTACAGCTTGTTTTCACTGAGCCACAAGTGGACAAAGAAATCACTTGATGCAGGTTTAAACATTTGATTCACTGACTGACTGCTGAAGGAAACAGTGAAAAGAAAGATGATGGTCAGTATAATACTGATAATAGATGATGAATAAGTGAACATAATGAGCTGTGGTCATCGGCCAATCAGAAGAAGCTCCACTGCGGTAAAAGAAGAGGTGGTCCATGTGGACATGAAGGACAAAGCTGTGTGTGTGAGAGTGATGTAATGTCCATGTCTCCATGCTGCTCTGACCCCCCCTCCTCCTTTCAGGGTGGAGCCTGATGGAGTCCGATGGTTGAGACCAGGTCTGAGGAAGTGTAAGTGTGCTTTGATTCATGAAGATTCAACCATCTTCACACTGTGACATCACTCATTCACCTCTGTGATGTCATCATCAAAGGTGTCAGTAGATGAACACATGATTAATAACTGCAGCTGTATTGTGTCTTGTTCTCTCATCAGATTCCTGTGAACTCACAATCGACACAAACACAGTAAACACACAACTCAAACTGTCTGACAACAACAGGAAGGTGACTTATGTGAAGGAGGATCAGTCACATCCTGATTATCCAGACAGATTTGACTGTCCTCAGCTGCTGTGTAAAACTGGTCTGACTGGTCGCTGTTACTGGGAGGTTGAATGGAAAAGAGAAGTTAATGTATCATTGAGTTACAGAGGAATCAGGAGGAAAGGAGGCAGTGGGGACTGTGTGTTTGGATACAATGATCAGTCCTGGAGTCTGAAATGCTCTGATGAAGGTTACTATGTCTGGGACCATAATACAGGAACACACATCCCCTCCTCCTCCTCCTCCTCTTCTCGTAGACTAGCAGTGTATGTGGACTGTCCTGCTGGCTCTCTGTCCTTCTACAGAGTCTCCTCTGACAGACTGATCCACCTCCACACCTTCAGCACCACATTCACTGAACCTCTTTATCCTGGGTTTGGGTTCTGGTTCTGGTCCATGTTTGGTTCCTCAGTGTCTCTGTGTTCTCTTTAGGAGGGAGAGTCTCCTCCTGGTGGAGAATGTTAGGGATTTAAGACAGAGGTGCACCCCTAGTGGTGGAAATTATAATACATGTAATACTGTTTAGTCTTACCCTAAACGCTAAACAGTATTACATGTATTATAGTTTGTGATGTTAGATATTAGTTATTACATTAACATGTTAGATGAAGTGAATGCAATATGAATCAAACACAATGTATAGTGATGTAAATCATATAAACACTGTACACAGTAACATTCTGTCACAATGTGATGTTAAAACCTGGGGACGGATGCTAATTATCGTCCTTTATGGATTTCTCCCAATTTTATCCCCAGAAGGGGTTTTTGGGAGTTTTTTCTCCTGTCAGGTAGTAGATAAGCCACTGAATGTAAGACAGCCGATTGAGGCAAATGTCTTGGGAATTGGACCACATGAACGGTCTTAGATCTTATGATGTAGTGTGATGAACTGTGATCATTAATGATTCGTTGTAATTAAGGTGTACTAGTTATAAGATGAAGACTTAATTTATGCATGCTTTGTTATATTCACTCATTGAGGCATAAAGCCAACTGTCTCTACATTGAATGCATTGGAATGTGAGGGACAGACAGTACAGTGAAGTTTCAGGTTACAGCTGCGGCTTCACACCTCGATGTGAAGGGGACAATACAGGAGGGGACACTTTGAAGGAGAAGCCAATGACATTCAAATGCACTAAGAAGACACACCTCAAGCGTTTTCAAAGGACCAAAGCGGGGAAAGAACTGCAATTTTCCTGCAGTCGCTTTGATAAGTCACTTTATATATTATATTTTACTGTTCGTTTGTATTTCACTTTGTAATTATATTCCTTATTACGTTGTTTAGTTATTAAATACTTTTTGATTTTTGAGCAAGCTGACTCTTTTGATTCTTCGTTTCCGGCCGGGACGAGATCAATGGAGAGAGGCCTCCCTCGAGGGCGTTCCGAACCCTAACAACAACCTTCCTCTCTGCTCACCACATAGTTCAGTCTGTACAGCTGATGTTGGTTCATGTGGGTGTAGATGCAGGTGGAGCAGGTGAGGGATACCTGAGCTACAAAGAGAAAATTGATGGTCTCCTGCCTTCAACCAGTGCCGACCTGTCCTCCGATGTAGGAACCTTAGATGCAGCAGTGGGCCCTGATGCCTGTTTGGATGCCTTCTCTTCCATCAACCTTGATCAACTGACTTCTTTATTTTCAAAGTCGAAATCTTCTACTTGTCTCTTGAATCCGATTCTGACCAAGCTGCTTAAGGAAGTTTTTCCTTTAGTTAGCACATCCTTATTAGATATTATGAATCTGTCTTTGTTGACAGGACATATACCACAGTCCTTCAAGGTAGCTGTGATTAAACCTCTTCTTAAGAAACCTACTCTTGCTCCAGAGGTGTTGGCTAACTACAGACCTATCTCAAATCTTCCCTTTCTCTCTAAGATCCTTGAGAAATCCGTCGCAAATCAATTATGTGACTTTCTACAAAACAATGCTTTGTTCGAGGATTTCCAGTCAGGATTTCGAGCGCATCACAGTACAGAAACAGCACTGGTGAAAATTACGAATGATCTTCTACTTGCATCGGACCAAGGACTCATCTCTTTTCTTGTCTTGCTGGACCTCAGTGCCGCATTTGATACCATAGACCATTGTATCCTGTTGCAGAGACTAGAACATTTAATTGGTATCAAAGGAACTGCACTCAGCTGGTTTAAATCCTACTTATCGGAATGATCCCAGTTTGTGCTTGTAAACGGTGAAGCCTCAAAGACCACCAATGTTGGTCACGGAGTCCCACAAGGTTCTGTACTTGGACCGATTTTATTTACCCTCTATATGCTTCCTTTGGGCGATCTTATCAGGAAACACCGCATAAACTTCCATTGTTATGCAGACAATACTCAACTGTATCTGTCGATCAAGCCAGAAGAGACGGACCAGCTAGTTAGACTTCAAGAATGTCTTGGAGACATCAAAACTTGGATGACCGGCAACTTCCTGATGCTAAACTCAGAAAAAACGGAAGTTATCCTGATAGGCCCAGAGCGCCTTCGAAGCCAGCTGTCACGTGATACAGTTTTTATGGATGGAATTGCTCTGGTACCCAGCAGCACCGTCAGGAATCTGGGAGTTCTCTTCGACCGGAAGGAGTTTTTAAGACAATAATGTGGAGCTGCATTTATTCAAATCCCTTTCACCGAAATTAAGCTTTTCATTTACAATCAATAATTAATTTTTCTTCCATAACACGTTTATCAATTATAAATTCACCAAATGTTTTTAATCAGGTCCCCTTGTCAGTTAGGTACAGACATACTTTTGTATTAGATTGTTCCGCTTATAGTCAAGCTAGATGTGTTTATTTTTCTACACGTTCTCCACATGTTTATGTTGATAAAGTTTTGGCTGTTAGTTCAGTTTTTTGCAGCATATCATATTTTTTTGAGCATTTAAACATAATTTGCGCCGCCTTGTCATTGTTTCTGGATCAAAGATACAAAAAGTTACAAAATCCTTCCACCACGTTGTGATCTCAGTGGATCATTTTCCATTGATTGTTACCTGCTGCTCCACCAACAGTACGAGCGTATTATCTTTCCTTCGTTGTCGAACACACTCTACCACCACACAAGGACACGAGGGGGTATTCCAGAAAGGAGGTTCAACAAACTCTGAGTCTATCCCTGAACTCGGAGTTGACATACTCTGAGACCCTGTTTACCCGATGGGAAAACGCATATATTTTCATGCGTTTTGGCCTTTCATTTACAAAAAACTGAGGTTTTATCACGGAAAACGATCAGTTCTAAAAACTCCGGCCAAAGTGGAGATTTCTGAAAACTCAGTTTTTGTGTTTGCGTGTGAACTAGGTCAATGTAGATGTAGGGTTTGACCATGTCCTGGATGTAAGCTGGACCCGATCCATTCACAGCATGGTACGTGAGCACCAATGTTTTGAACTGGATGCGGGCGGCCACCGGTAGCCAGTGAAGAGAGCGGAGGAGTGGAGTAGTCTGGGAGAATTTCGGAAGGTTGAAGACCAGTCGAGCTGCTGCATTCTGAATGAGCTGCAGAGGTCGAATGGCGGTGGCAGGGAGACCAGCCAGGAGGGAGTTGCAGTAGTCCAGGCGGGAGATGACAAGAGCCTGAATCAGTACCTGCGCTGCCTTCTGAGTGAGAAGGGGACGTATTCTCCTGATGTTGTAGAGCGTGTATCTACAGGATCGCGTAGTCGCGGTGATGTTGGGAGTAGAGTGTGACGCCGAGGTTCTTAGCGGTCAAAGTGGGCGTTAGTACGGAGTTCCCAAAGTTGACTGTCAGGTCCTGGGTAAGCGAATCTTTTCCGGGAAAGAGAAGTAGTTCAGTCTTGTCGGGGTTGATTTTCAGATGGTGGGCGGACATCCACTGGGAGATGTCAGTTAGACAGGCAGAGATCCGAGCCGCCACCTGGGTGTCCGAGTGAGGGAAGGAGAGAATTAGTTGGGTGTCATCGGCATAGATGTGGTAAGAGAAGCCATGCGAGCGAATGACAGCGCCAAGAGAGTTGGTGTAAAGTGTAAACAGGAGGGGACCCAGCACGGAACCCTGAGGAACTCCAGTAGTAAGAGGACAAGGTTCCGACACAGATCCTCGCCAGGTTACCCGGTAGGTGTAAAGCGTAAACAGGAGGGGACCCAGCACGGAACCCTGAGGAACTCCAGTAGTAAGAGGACAAGGTTCCGACACAGATCCTCGCCAGGTTACCCGGTAGGTGCGGCCGTCGAGGTAAGACGAGAGAAGGGAGAGAGCAGAGCCTGTGACACCAAGTTCCTGAAGGGAGGAAATAAGGATCTGTGGTTGACCTTGTCAAATGCAGCAGAGAGGTCCAGAAGGATGAGGACAGAGGAGAGAGAGGCGGCTCTAGCAGTGTGGAGTTGCTCTGAGACAGCAAGGAGAGCAGTCTCTGTGGAGTGGCCTGCCTTGAAACCTGACTGGTGGGGGTCAAGGAGGTTGTTACAGTGGAGATAAGAGGAGAGTTGATTAAAGATAGCACGTTGAAGGGTTTTGGACAAAAAGGGAAGAAGAGAGACCGGTCTGTAGTTGTTTTTTTCAGAAGGGTTGAGGGTGGGTTTCTTCAGGAGCGGGTTGACTCTTGCCTCCTTCAGAGAATTGGGAAAACAGCCAGATAACAGAGCGTTGTTGATGAGACAGGTGAGGAACGGAAGCAGGTCAGGTGCGATAGATTGTAGAAGATGTGATGGAATGGGGTCAAGAGGGCAGGTGGTCGGACGGGCAGAGGTTACTAGGCTAAGAATTTGGTTAGGAGAGAGGGCGGTGAAAGAGGAAAGTGAGGGCGAAAGAGATGAGGTCGGTGGGACGCGAGAAGGAGGAGCGTATGTCAGCTATTTTCTTGGTGAAGTAGTTGATAAAGTCTCCCGGAAGAAGGGTGGAGGGGGGAGGAGGGGTAGGGGGTTCGAGGAGATTGGAGAAGATCGAGAAGAGTTTTTTGGGGTTAGAGAATGAGAATGAGGAACCATTGTTGTTGGTTTTGAGAATTCTGATTGGTTTGCATGTCTTTATCCTTCTCGTTACACTGCCGACAACAGGTTTGGCATAGTTATGATGGCGTCCGGGGCCGTATTTATGCGGGTTCATATAAACAAACTTTTTTGAAAACAGAAGGGCAGAAATATTTGTTTCTGTAAATACCCGGCTATGTGTAAATGTGGCCTGAGATGGGAAACTGAGTATCCGGTTCCAGAACAGCTGATCTGCGTTAGTTCAATCATAGCGGTGGTAAACTTACAAATGTGGACGTAGTTTATTTTTAAACCTCTAAAATAATGATATAGCACACAAAAGAGGACGAAATACTACCGTATAAAAAAAATCACATTGAAATGTGGTCTAAACATAGACATCTTTTCAACGTCTACAAATAGACGTTGTCAACTTTCACTTTTAAACCATTTTGCAACGTCTTTTCAACGTCGGGTTGTTACGTTTCCACCTCAGGTGGAGCTCGTGGGAGGTGGGGAACATAAACACCTGTGCATGCGCACCCAGTGTAAGCAGCGGTGGACGGTCAAGGAGTGTGGGGGTGCAGCTGCCCAAAAATAAAGAGACGTGACACACTCACTCATGTTTGGTCCTTGTGGGGCATTTAGTGAAACAAATAGGCAACACCAAAAAAAAATACACACACAACCAAGGAAGGGAGGAGAGGGGGTTTAGGGACTGGGGTCAAAGTAATGAAATAAACAAAAGGTCCCTTTTCTTCTGCACACCTCTCCCTGCCTAACACAGTCTATCCCTAACCAGCTTACCTCTCTATGGCCAAAACTACAGGGGGACCCTCGCCCAGCTAACATAGTGTGTCTAACAAAGATTTACCTACGTGATGCAAATGTACACCCATGGGCAGAACTACCTGCCCCTTCTCCAGAACTCAGGTAGAGCACAACGGGATCTCACACTGCATGAAAAGTGAGATTTTCGTCCCCGTAAACGCCCGGAAATCTCTCTAATTTCAGACAATTTCCGACAATTTGCAACCCGCGCACGCGCAGAAACAGTAAACAGTGTCACTTACACACAATGACGTCGTCTAAATCTGAACTTTTCCCGGAGCAAATACGAGGTCACCGCCTCATTATGAGGCGAGATTAGTCTGTGAAAACAAAATGTACAGTTATGATCGGTATCTATACGTATATATTTCCTTATAGCGCAGAATGAAAGCATATTCTTTAAATCTGACCCTTGCTCCGGTTCGTAGTGCCTGTAGTTCGTCTCGGAGTTGTGAAGACGGCGCAGCGCTTCCTGTAAACGACACGGCAAGAAAATACACTTTAATAAAGCAGTTTCTGCTCACTTGTAAGGCTAGTAGGCTACTCTTAGCTTAGCTTGAGGCTACGCTACTTTTAGCTTAGCTTGCAGTCATCGAACGTATTCTTACCGCTATCGTGGGATTGTGCGCCCGTCTCCTCTTCTTTGAGTCGGTTCCTCTCCTCCATGGACAGAAACCCGCAGAGTCCCGAACGCTCCAGTGGAGCGAACCGCTCGTTGATATCGGCAGTTTGTTGTTGGAGTTGACGAGACGATCCACTGAGAGCATTCAGCAGCTTCTTCTCGTCTGTCTGCGGACTGGCCGAAAGTTGGTGACCGCGGAGAGGAGTTGAAGGCGAGTTGAACGCAAGACGTCGTCCCGCCATTTTTCACGAAGCAGCAAAAACCAAACAAAGGAACTGGAGATACAGTTCTTCTGAATATAGTAACACTGTTTGTATGCTTGTCTTGCAAGTACTGCTGTCTGAGTCATGCCTATGACCTCACACGTGATTGGACGAGGAGTCTAAGGGTCCTCCAATCACATACGAGGTTATTGTTATACGGAAGGACCAGTATTTTAGGAAGACAAATGGTTGGGACTTTGAAACAGCTGATATGCTTTATGTAAAGCAGTGTTTTGGTGTCAGCAGAACGACTTTCCGTACAGTGGTGCCTCTTTCTCCATTCCACCAGACACTCTTGAGTCTGACATACATGCAATGTTGACAATGTATCATCAGATGTACCCTTGTGTCACTGAGGTTGAATGTTTTGCCATGACATGTAAACGGGTAACATATATGAATGTAACTTACACAATCGATAGATGCAGAGCATAAAGGTCAGCATATGTTCATGCTAAGTGGTGTGGAAACACTAACAGTTTTGAGGAACCCGTCCTTGACCCTCTAGCAGAACTACGACCAGCCATTATAAAGCAGTTTATAGTTGTTAATGTTGTGTCAAAGGGTACGGCATTTAAACATGTTCTTGCACAAGTTTCCTGGCTTCATCCCCACCCGGACAGACATTTTTATGGAAAGCCAATAGAAGTTTGGGGCTTGCAGGGAACAGACACGTCATACCCAGCATCATTTCTGCCAGTTGAGCGCATTGCTACAAGATGTGTGGTTAATACATCCTCTGTGCATTTAAGTAAGACCAAAGAAAAGGTCACTGTAGTCCTGCCACTATGCACTGTAGTTGAGCTCTAGGAGACTGATCTCTGCAGACCCCTCATGCTGATTCAAATGTTGTTTGCATGGAATGCTCATTTTACCTTGATTAAAACTCATTTTTTAAAGAAGTTATTTTGTGTATCTTTTTTACATAACATTTGCCATTGCTAATGGCGTACACAGTAATCTAGCATATTTGAATTAGTCCATAATTAGGCTACTGAGCCTGATCTATTTGTACCAGAGATTTTCTTACCTTTTAAAAAAATGTCACCTGGGCTAAAACTCCCTCTGCGACCCTGATTTGCATTTGTATAGCTCACAGCATTTTCATTTACATGTCAAAGCCTCCCCTAGAATTAGGAGGAGGGGGGTCATGGGGGGACAACTGCCAAGGGAGGCCCACATTAATTTCTGACAATTTACGGCAGTTTTCGGCGTTGCCCGCAAATTGCCGCAAACCTGAAATTCCACGACAATTTACAGTGCCGCATACTGACGAAAATCCCACTTTTCATGCAGTGTCACCCGACAGGATTTAACACAAAACCGTCTTTGACTGCCATACAAAACACAAGCCTCCTCTCTCCATTTCATTCTGCAGCAACAAGGCTGTTTATAGAGGCCACAGCTCGTTAGCTGATTAGGCTCCAGGTCTTCAGTGGCCACGCCTCCTCGCCAACAGCCAACCAGCACCGCACACCTGTGAGTGGAGAAAGGGGCACTCTCCCCCACTCACACTGTTTAAGGGGCAGAACAAAACACGGGGACATGTAACACGGGCATAGACGTCTTTTCAACCAAAAAATGCTCACTAGACGTGACTCTCTAGGTCGTCTTCAACAAAACACGTTACTCCGCCTGTTGTTCTGGAGGTGAATTGCTCTGCAACACACGCAAGACTTTTAAAACCATGAATTGAAACGAGTGCGTCGACGCAATGACGCAGAAGCGTGCGCCGGCCTTAATGTATTCTATTTTCTATGTTATGCTGATTCATAAATGTATTGCTCTGATGATCAGTTTTTTAAAATGATTTATCGATTAAATGATGGAGAATAAAATATGTTTCATATCATTCAGATGTTTACTTTATTGATTACACTGTTTCAGAATCATGGCTTTATTCTGGTGCACACTACATGCACTTGATTCATTTATGAACCGGGTCGTCAGTTTATTTCTAATATCCTACAGCGCTCATTGTTCTAGATGGTTGGTGGAAGCAGTCGACAGTCGCTGTGTAGTCAATGAGCTCCTCTGTGGCCTGTTGGTGCAGAAACCAGCGGATGCTCTTTTTAGCACAACACCAGTGTCTGGTAGGACAACACTGGTTCAGACGTGTGCCACACAGCGTAAATGGTGGGATGGAAGTAGCCCAGCAGCTAGCTTAGCTTAGCTTAGCCCAGCAGTGCGCAATGTGGTCCGTTTGCCACTCGCCCCCCTTCAGTTTGCCTGCTCTCTCCGGGTCACGTGGTCATCTCTTTCTTAAAGGCCGTTGAAAAACAGAGCCTCGTGCGCAGTGCGCATGCGCTCCCTCTCCTCCCTCCCTCCGCTCGTCCGCGTGCCTCGTTCTCCACCTGACAGCTCGTCGGAAGGCGCGCACGCTCCGAGCCGCTGGCTCCTCGCTCGCAGCGATAAAGGGCCGGGTGTGCGCATCGGCAGGGGGGGAGGGGGGGTCGGGGTGTGGGTGTGTGCATCGGCAGGGGGGGTCGGGGCCGGCCACTCGCTAGCTGTCGTCTCCGAGCATCCCGCTGCGCACGGCGTCATGCAGCGCTCCTGATCCCGGCGGAGATCCGCCGTCCTTCCCGCCTCTCGTCTTGGATACTTTGAGGCCCGGCCATGTCTGCCAGACAGAAGGGGACCCCGACCAAAGACAGCGTCAGCCTGCTGCCATGTTTCTATTTCGTAGAGGTGGGTTCCCGCTGCATGACCCCCCCCCCCCCCATCTCTAACATGCATACGACCCGTTAGGTGGGCTTCCTATGATGATCAGCTCATCGGTACATTTCAGTATGTAGGTCACAGAGAGATGCGCGTGCACGTGTGGTGCGTTCAGGTTCATTCTCACCACTGCCAAAGCCTCCATGGAGGATCACGTGATTCGTGTGTGCGCTGCACACCTGCTTACAGCACGGATAGAGACGTGCGTCGTTGGACAGGCGTCCCCTCGGGGACACGGGGACACGCTCTTGTGTGTCGTTAGTGTGTTCCTCTGAACTTCTCCAGCAGACCGGGAGAGCTTGATTATTGTTAGTATTGTGTTTGGATGTTGGTCATCGCGCTGGGGATGGCGCAGAATTAAAAGCATCACGTGCAGCCAGATGCGCGACGCAAACATGCCCGCAGGTCCCCGCGTGCGTCTGTGGTCAGGCGAAGGTCCCGGGCGGAGGACCCGCCTGCCGACTCTTTGGTACATCGGGACGATGAAATAATCACAAATGCGCGGATGCGTCTAGATTGCACCCCCCCCCCCCCCCCCCCTCCCGCCGCCTGTGTCTCTCCCATCCACCCGTGATGGATGCAGATGCGCGTGCCTTTCCCGCGGATTGTGGGACCCGGTGAGGGGGATCCTCCCACCATGTCATCTACATCCCTATTAACAATAGATTCCCCCCACAGAAGGAGAAGCCGGATGTAACAAGGGGCTGTGAACCAACACCTTGATTGACAGCAGACGTTTGCTTTCCAGGTATTAAGCACCGAGTATCAATTGTTGTGACAATTGTATGGCTTGTGGCAGTCGACCAATCAGATTATAGGAGATGAACACATGCACACCAACTGCCCTCTGTGTTGTGCTGTAAATGGGTAACTAGTAACTACAGCTGTAGGGCTGGTAATGTTGTGCTCGACCCAGCGTGAAGCAACTCCTCTCCAGAGGGAGAAGCTATATATATATATATATATATATATATATTATATATATTATATATATTCACCTCACAGATGATTGTTGCGAATATTGAACTATTAGTGAGAGAAGTTTTCTATATTGTTCCCTGAATACGATAACTGTCTTCTAGACGAGCTCTGCAGCGCTGATCTAACAACATTAGCAAAGTCTCCTTAGAACAGAACTGGCCCTGATGAGAGGAAAAAAACAACAAATGGTAAACAATTTCGCTTTGAAATACCAAATCAAACTAAAACAAAGCCGGCCTTACCGAGCCTGGTAGCGAGTAGGAGCTATTTTTATAAGTGGCCATCCGGAGCAGCTGTGCGTGTGATCCCTGTGCCGTAGTTTGGACCGACGCCCCGGGCTGCTTCCCCTGCAAACTAGAACGAATGGAAGCACGAGGAGGAGCCAAGCAACTGTTTCCTCCAACGGGGGAAAAGCCAAACATGGGATGATTGTTTAATGGCAGCGAGCGACGCCCAGCGGCCCAGATGAAGGACGAAGCCTCCGCCGCATCTGCACAAGAGGTTAACGCTGCTTCAGCATGTTGCATCCCGATAGAACGTAGCTCAGGTTTTGTTTAACCCTGTTTGTGGCAGCGGACAGTCCCGCCCGAGGTCTTCCTCAGGAACGTGAACAGCTGTGGTCTCCATCACATCCCGCACCGAGTGACACGGATGTAACGCATTAAAAACAACCGTACAGAAATAGATCATCTGGCCTCGGTGCTGCTGCAGCTCTCTTTTGCCTTAACGCGTGCGCGTGTGTGTCGGCAGCTGCTCCGTGTAACACGGATACTCCGTGCTGGTTGTACCTGCCGTGGTGTCATAACTCTCTATTTGTTGCTCATTTTTCTTTCATTGAATGCGTTAATTAGGGAAACACGTGTAGAATTGACATCACAGTTAAACGTGACGGCAAAGTGAATCCCTTATTATAAGTAAGTGCTTATAAGTAGCTTCATGATAAGAACCAGGACTGGAGTGAAGTCATTTCCCTCCCGTGGGAAGCTTCTGCAGAGCAGGACAGCTGTCGTCGTGCTCCATCCATTCATTGGTAATCAATCAGTTGCCCATAATATTTACTGCAACACACACACTCGACAACGCTGGTCCTGTAAACCTTTACGTTAGAGGCAGGTAAAGACAGACCCAAAGCATTACTTGCCCCTAAACATCTGCATCACATCTGGCTGTCTAAGCGCCATGTGACAGACAGAGGAGGTGTGTGTGAGGGAAACGCTGAACGTTTCTGCCTCCTGCCGACTGTTTGTGTCTCGGCTTCAAATGTTTCGTCACATAATATTGTACTTTTTGCTGACCGTCATTAATCTGCAGTCATTTTATAGCCGCTTATAAAAATGTTTTTCTTTAGCAACCCAACTACTAAGTTGTAGAAAAGCCGTCAGAATGATCTCCGGCTCAACCAGCTCTGCCTTCACCGGGAGGTTTACATGTGGAAGCATCACTAGTAACAGAAATGTGCATATTGCTCGAGTAACGGCGCTTGTTTAGAGAGATTCACACAGATGAGAAGTAGGTCAGTTGAAACACACTCCAAATAAACTTTATTGTGTTACATTAATAAACAGATTTTCAAGTTGCCCGTAGCGGTTTTTAAAAAGGACAAGTTTACCATTTTTTAATTGCTAATACAGGCTTCTTTCTTGTAAGCAATGAAGGTCCACTCATTTTGTCTCTGGGTGTAAAAACAGGACGGGTACATCAAAGAGATGAAGTATCAGGATTAAGCCACAAACAGTACCGGTCAAAGGTCCAATTCCAAACCTTTCACTGGTACTTGTGAGAAAGTAAAAGTGTTATTACGCACAGACTCTGTTGTAATTAATAATAAATATTTGTGGGTTCAACAGGAATCAGTGTGAAGGGAGCAGGAACATCCATGAATATTCCTCTTGTATCCACATTATACTTGATGTCATGTTTCCCGCTGTAATGAAGAGCTGCTCGCTCTCTCACACTGGTTATCTTCCCCGTTCTTACTCACGTTACAAACACTAGACGCCGTATTTGGAGTCAATTTGAGCCACTATTGGCTGCAATTCCTGAATAACAGGATGTGACATAAAGGATCCTGCGGAAATCTACTTTGAAGTGTGAAGAGAACAGAATTCCCGTGAGAGCAGCTTCCATCTGCAGAGCGGAGCGAACGCTGACAACACTGACCTACATTTCCCCTCCAGCTGAGAGCGGAGGGAGGCTGACGTTAGCCGACCGACCTGGGGGGGGGGGGGGGGGCAGAGAGGGGCTCGCCGGCCTGCTGGCCTGGCACGTGGACGCCTTAGACCTTCATGGTACAGGAGCACTCAAGGGTTTGGACACATTAAAGGAGAAGGTGTGTCTGCTGACGGCTCTCTCCTAATACTCTGTGGTAGGAAGGTTTCCTCTGACGTCATCACGTATTACTTGAAGGGAAATGAGTATGAAGGTAGGGGACACACATAATCCTCCATTCGCTGGAGCCTGCATTCTCATCACGGCCACGTCGGCATTAGTCGGTGGACGACTGGCATCGTTTTCACAGACTTGCGGCGCGTTAACCTGGATCCTGATGAATAGAAGCACAGCGATGGTTCCAGTCCTCTCAGAGTAAGAGCTTGTGTCTGGGCAGAGAACCTGTTGGGTTTTCAGTCTACTCGTCTGTTATTACCTGTGGTTATTGGTGCGTGTAGATGGTACGTGATGCTTTATGAGGTCACCAGGAAGCCTCAGTGGTTTATTGTTTAACGCACACACACACTAACCAGATGAAAGTTGCTTTTCTAGCAGGCAGGCTGGTGATTGGATAGTGGGGCTTGTTTCTTTCAGACAGTGTGTCATGATATTGGGATAAGAGCTGAATAACGTGTGCATAATCTCATCGACATCATTCATTGTGTGAACTGTGCGTTTTGTATGATTTTAGGTCACAGCGTTTTGTCCTCTGACTTTGTCCTCATTGAAATGAGCATTCTCACGGAGCCACTGGCCTCTGACCTCTGGCCTCTTATTCATCCGTTGAAGCTCCTCCTGCCTCAGCTCTTCCATCTCCCCTCCATCTCCTCAGCTGCCGATCCTGGTGTCCTCGGTGGTCAGCCTGTACTTCCTGGAGTGGACGGATGTGTTTAAGCCAGCGAAGTCGGGCTTCAACTGCCACGACCGCAGCCTGAGCCTTCCCTACATCGACCCCAACCACGAGGTCATCCCGCTGCTGGTGCTGCTCAGCCTGGCCTTCGCCGGACCCGCCATCGCGGTAAAGCTTCGCGCTCACCAGTGGATTCAACCTTTTACAGCTGAGCATGCTGCATTATTTGACATTATATTGCTTTGCTGTTATTTCTAAGACATAGACTTCGATAACACTGTTATTGTATAAGATGAATGTAAAACAATATTTGATTTTATTGTTTAAGGGTGAAAATACGTTATCCATTTAGGACACAATAATCCTTCAGGTAGTAAATACTTACTGAGAGTAACGCATCACAGATATCAGTGTCATAGTCTTTATAAACTCTATTGATCAGACTGTATTTTTTATAAACATTTCACTGCATGAATATGATTTATTTGGTGAGCACTCTTTACTATTCCACCTTCTGGTATGTTGAGATGCAAACAGCATGAAGCTTATTGTGTGTATTTCTGACCACATGGGGAGAGTTGCACCGCGATCACTGATCACAACAAATGATCCACATCTTTTACTGCGTCACATGGAGCTCCTGTACGTTCCTCACATGCTCATAACCCTTAACAACAAATGCTTTCTTCTTCACTCGACTCAACGACGACATTAAACAGATGTACGGTAACATGAACGCCGCTGAAATGACATCCATCTGTCCTCCGTGATGGCTCCTCCCACACGGGGTCCTGATCCCAGCTGACAGTTGGCGGAGGCGGGTCCCCGCGGACAGGTCCAGCCCCCCGGGGCTGACAGACATAAAGCATCCTTGCTGACGTCCACACCGAGGGCAGTTTTTACAGGCCTCAGTTAACCCAAGCTGCTTGTTGTTTGAGTCCGGAGAAAAACCCACATTAAAACAAGCAAACTCCGCCCAGAATTCAATTCAATTCATTTAATTTTGTATAACCCAAAATTACAAATTACAAATTTGCCTCTGAGAGCTTTACAGTCTGTACACATACGACATCCTCTGTCCCGAAACCCACCGCACAGGGGAAAAAGGGAAGAAACCTTAGGGAGAACGTCAGAGGAGGATCCCACTCCCGGGATGGACAGACTACAATGGATGCCATGTGTACAGAATGAACAATGTATAATACATGCAGGACCACTGCAGGGGCAAACACCATCAGATAGAGCCACCATCAGATAGAACCACAATCAGATAGAACCACAATCACATAGAACCACCATCAGCTAGAACCACCATCAGCTAGACCCACCATCAGATAGAACCACCATCAGATAGAACCACAATCACATAGAACCACCATCAGCTAGACCCACCATCAGCTAGACCCACCACCAGCTAGAACCACCATCAGATAGAACCACCATCAGATAGAACCACCATCAGATAGAACCACCATCAGATAGAACCACCATCAGCTAGACCCACCATCAGATAGAACCACCATCACATAGAACCACCATCAGATAGAACCACCATCAGCTAGACCCACCATCAGCTAGAACCACCATCAGATAGAACCACCATCAGATAGAACCACCATCAGATAGAACCACAATCACATAGAACCACCATCAGCTAGACCCACCATCAGATAGAACCACCATCAGATAGAACCACAATCACATAGAACCACCATCAGCTAGACCCACCATCAGCTAGACCCACCATCAGCTAGACCCACCATCAGATAGAACCACCATCAGATAGAACCACCATCAGATAGAACCACCATCAGATAGAACCACAATCAGATAGAACCACAATCACATAGAACCACCCCGGCCCCTCTCGCTGTGAGAAAACAGTGTATTATATATATAAATAGCAGTATTTATTTGATTCTTGGCCCCACAGAGAGGCTCGTTCAGACAGAAGCTAAATACAATCTGATAAAAAAATGTTCTTTCTCTTTACATTTAGCTCAGTTTCCCACTGGGTTAGCTCATGTCACCCAGCACACAGATGCTCATCAAATACACACAGTACTAAAGACGTTCCTCTGAAGTGGAGTCTCCATAAGGTTCTAATGATCCCATCAGGGCCCAACAACACGCATTGTGTGGAGGGCCCGAGAGGAGCTGGGGGCCAGCAGAGCTCGCTGACTGGAGATGTAATCGCCTTTGGAGCGCCCTCCCTCAGGCCAGACAGCCCTTCCTGGCAGGCACAGCCATAGGGGGCAGCAAGGCATGTCCTCACCACCACGGAGGCTTCTGAAGGCAAACAGGCCTTCACACACAGCCGGCCCGCTCCATCTAAAGCTCACTATTTCCAATCAGACGCCAACAACCACCTCGACAACGGCCGAAAGTAAGCTAGGAGAAACAACTGGGCCCATCTCAGTCAGGAAGAGAGTGTGTTGTGTGATGAAAGCATTAAGTTCACTAAATTAAATAAATTATTTGGGGAAATTCAAAGGGTTACAGCTGCACACAGAGACGTAGTAAAAAGTGGATCAAACAAATATAACAAGGATCCACTTAAAGTCATTGAAATATATACATATATATATATATATATATATATACATATATATATATATATATATATATATATATATATATATATTAGAAGATATGACATACACAGACAAAGCTATTGTGACACGTCGATGGCCATCATAACACTAAGTTATGATAACTAGGGTGGTTTTGCTGCGGGGGAAATCATGAGAGCTTGAAGACGTACAAATGGTACGAAGCCGAGTTGTGTTTGTGAGCTTCTATGTTCTTCTAAGTGTGTCACATACTAGATGAATAGTCAATAAATATAATAATGTTGATAAAAGAATTTCAATAAGTACATAAAATAATAACTGTATCACAAATGACATTGTTTGGGGGCCGACATCTAAAATGGTTTCTCAATAGTTTGACATTTACTGTAATGAAGCTGTTGGTCTTATTGAAGTAAACACAGCGTTCAATTATTCCACGTGGAATTAGTTTATTTCTTTGCTGGTTCGGGTTAAGACGCTGCAAGCCTTCATCAGTTAAAGGGAAGCTCCTGGTGAACTGGATGAAGCGGTTGCTTAGTAACAAAGAGGCAGCAGGCGGACTGGTGTCCACATGAGCGTCGGCCCAGTTAACTCATAATATTCATGTAGCATCCACACATCATCAGAATTACAAACACTCGCCATTGGACCAAACCTGCGCGACGTCCGATCCACCGGGCGTGTGAAGTGGCCCCTTTCCTGGTCCCCTCGCAATGACATGTGTCTTCATCTCAACTACACCACTCCCGGCAGCTCAGTACCGACCCGACATACCGTCTGAGTGGAAGCACATCTCCTCTTTGGCTTCGGACCTTCATGTCAATTTGGAATACACATTAAAACACACTCACACTATAAAAGTACCAAATGTAAAGAATGATTAAAGTCCTTCCTGGTGTGTAACTAAAAGACGGAGAGAAAGCAGCGCTCTCCCTTTGCTCGAGGACGATGTAGTTGACGTGCCCCAGATAAAGCCCGCTTCACTCAGGCTCGTAAGTACAGTGGGTCAGTTGCAGTATTATGCAGATCCCTGGAGGCGCTCCTCTAAGCATCCTAATCCCTCTGTCTGGCCTTCGCTGCTGCCTTCTCTTCCCTCAACCCGTGTCATGTGACCAGCGCCGTGCCACAGGGAGCCTCAACGCCACGTCGTGCAGGCTGGGAAAAGCATCCGAGCGTACAGCGACCGGAATACTGGTTTTTAGACTTGGTCTTCACACAGACAGTTTCCATCTCTTGTGGTTCTGCAGATATGAGTGGTTCTGTGTAGTGGATCTGCTAGATGCCAGGTACCCTACTGCAACACCATGTGTCACTTCTGGGGAAGTGTGTATCTGTGTGAGGAGGAAGGAGGCGGCCAGGACTGGTGGTTTGAGCCGGAGCCTGGAAGGAGCACAAGGATCGGTATTGTTGTATTGTGTCCATACTACTGTACTGTATCAGTCAGGTTTGTTGGATCGGTTATTTCTGACAATAGAAAGAAGATGGATGCTCACCACATGTGTGCTATTCCCTTTTTTACTTCTAAAGGTTCATTGAATCTGTGATGAGCGAGATGCAGCCACACTGGATCCTTTTCCTCCTCTCTGCCGAAGGAAATCCACCTGTATTTGTAGAGCAATTTTAAACAAGGCAATAAAAGTTTCACCTAAAACCTTTACAAGTATCACACATAATGAAAGCGGGTGGGCACGGTGTTCTGCTGGTTAGCTTCTCCATGTTTGGTTTTGACTCTGGAAAAGGAAGGAGACCCGTCCCAGAAGACCTGGGGGGGTCGCGAGGGTTCGTAAGGTAGCAGCAGGTTGGACAGGTACTTTGGCAATAAACCCTTCATTGCTTTATAAACCAACAGCAGGAAGTCTGGAGAGTGTAACACGTGTACCGTGTCAGAGTAAAGCACCACTCTGACGTTTGGAACGCTGCTCATTTTCCGCAGAGATCTTTAACTGTGTAACTAAAGTAGCGACAGCAGAGCCGTCAGCACCTTACGGACCTTCATTTACTGCCCCTGGTGACCTGCAGAGACGGAAACAAAGACAAATGCAAATGTAAAATGTACAAGTTGTGGGACCAAAATAAGGATTTAGAAAACGTGAAGACGTGGAGTTCCAGTGGAGATCAAGGCCTCGCTCCAACCAGATCCCACCTGACCAGTGCGTTGTTGTGTCAACAGATAATGATCGGAGAGGCCATCCTGTTCTGCTGTCTCTCTGGGAGGAGGAGCGGCGCCGAGGCCAACATCAACGCCGCCGGCTGCAACTTCAACTCCTTCATACGCAGAGCTGTCCGCTTTGTTGGTACGGGGACTTGTTGTCTCATGCAGCGTTCTAAATTCTCCTTTACGTTTTGATACGGATCAATGTTGAAATATGTCACCATTGACTTTTGAGGTCACATCAGACTCAAGTCCAACAACAACATGGACTTCAGTGTCTAATACAGAGGCGCCATGTCATGATGCCTTTGACATGCTCTCATCACAGAGCTTTGTACTTTGCTTTTTGGAGGCGGATTGGCTCAAACGAACATGACCGAGGAGACAGCGGCTCCGGTCCCAACAAAAGCCCATTCACGCCGCTTCCCTGGCTGTCCCATTGTAACCCAAAGCACGATCAGGGCAAGGTGCCCTCAACAGAAAATAAACATTTGTTAGTTAGCAAATAACGCGCCTGTTTTGGCCGGTTGTAGGGCCGACATGTTCAGTAATGAAATCTCTGTCTGCACGTCCAACTCGTGTCCCAATCTTCCCCCACGTCCCGTCCTCAGGCGTTCACGCTTTCGGTTTGTGTGCCACGGCCCTCATCACCGACATCCTCCAGCTGATGACCGGCTACCCGACGCCCTACTTCCTCACGGTGTGTAAACCCAACTACACGGCGCTGAACCTCAGCTGCGAGCACAACCCCTACGTCCTGGAGGACATCTGCTCGGGGCCGGACTCGGCAGCCATCCTGCGGGGCAGGTAAGGAGGCATCCTCAGAGGCATCCTCACGTCGAGCGGCGACTTTGAAGAAATGCAGCCGTGCACTTCCCAGACATACGAGCAGCTTCGTGGATTCGTGGAATGGATGTGTGTGTGTGTGTGTGTGTGTCTGTGAGACAGTAGACAGCATGGGGATGAATGTATTTGACCTGTGCATTTTGGGACTCTTGCACAGCTTGAGCTCCAGTCTGGTTTGCAGAGCGGCGTGAAAGGCAGTGGTTGTGGTTATTAACCTATTTTTAAACAGCACAGGGCCGTAAAGCAAAGGCCACAGTGAAGCACCATCTTTAGAGACAAAGTAGGCCACTTTCCTAGAAGAGCTTTTCCACAAACCTTTTCAACATTATCTACTTTTCTTACTTTTCTAAGTTTATACTCGTCTTTTTCTACAGGAGTTTGACTGCTCACATGAAATTGCATCTGATGATCTCATTCACTTTGTTATCGCGACTGCTTTGCAACTAACAAAGTAAAGACAGCAGAGATGGTGAATTTAAAGATAGATGGTGGGAGGTGATTGCGGAGCATCTTGAGTTTGAGAAAAAGAAAAGAAACGATGATGAAAATGTTCCACAGTGTTGCTCTCAAGGCGGCTCAGCGACAGCTTCCTGCTAATGTCATTCATCAATATGACCACCTGAAAACCGCCACTAGCATCCTTCAAATTGTTTATATTTATAATGTTCTCATTTTTTGGCTTTATGAAACCATTGTAGTATTTTTATATATGCATATTAAAAATAGATGCATATTCAACTACATTTGTTTTATTCCAGTGCGATAAGTGGGTCACATTCAGAAGCAGTGCGATCGCTTTTTGTGGGTGAATGAAATTTGTATGATTCCACAGATGTTGATGAAGGAACAGAGCACACACACACACACACACACACGCACACACACTGCACTGCGTGAATGCACTAAAAGACTCGTGTTTGCACCCATGCAGAGTCAGGAGTCAGAGAGGCTGTTGGTGGAAGTAGGTCATCGGGGGGGAGCCACAGGTTCACTCTGATGATGGAGTACATTCCTTCACTGCTGTCTAACGACCTTAAATCTCTTAACTTGTAGTACGCGGGTTTGTGCTCGCTGGTGTTTGAGGTTTGTCACATTGTGCTCGGGTTTTGTTGACGCTTCCTGTGACTCACACGTGCAGATGAACGCCAGCTGAGTCCGTCTCTGTTCCTTCGTCTCTTGCAGGAAATCCTTCCCGTCACAGCACGCTACCCTCGCATCTTTTGCTGCTGTCTATGTTTCGGTGAGTAAGAGTTTGAGCCCACGCAGGCCCTTAAACCCCCCTCCCCCCCCAATCCGTCCAGAAGTGTCCAACGTGGGCGGGACACTGGAGGATAAGATTAGCTAAGATTTACTCTGGCTTATGACTCTTTCTGTATCCATGTTCTTTCATTCACCTCAGAATGGGAGCCGAGTAAAGACTGTTTGGGGGTTTGCAGGACAGCTGATTAGCATGTCCGCTGAAGGCTGTCCCGGTTACATTACTGCCTGGATCGCATTGGCATGTACATCACAATGCTTACCCATTCATTATCTATTAAGTAGTAATACCTAATGACGTGTAATACTTACATATGTAAGAAAAATATGTTGAAGATATATTTAATTCTACAAGTTTGAATGATATACATTTTTTGGAAGTGGTATGCCGACATTGAAGATGAGAACACTGCAGTCGAATCTCTCTCAAAGGAGACGGTATCGAGGTTTGAGGTGTGGAACACGATAAATGGTGGGCTACCACTTTATAGCTTTTATGTCTTTTATCCACCTAAATGCCCCTAGTAGCACCCTGCTGTAACACAACGCAGCATCGGGAGAACAGAGATCAGGAAATGTGTCCTGTGTCCACAGATGTACTTCAACAGCACTTTGACCGACTCGTCCAAACTGCTCAAGCCCCTGCTGGTCTTCTCCTTCATTATCTGTGCCATAATTTGTGGCCTGACCCGGATTATTCAGTACAAGAACCACGCCGTCGACGTCTACTTGGGCTTCCTGCTCGGAGGATCTATCGCTTTCTACCTGGTAGGGGCCGGTCCAATCAAAAGCCTCCCGTCCAGTGGTTTCCCCGTTCCACAGCACGCCGTCCAGAATCAATGCCGTTAGGAAGGATCAATTGCAGAATTGTAAAATTAGTAGTAGTAGTACACATTAAAAGTTGTACCACAGAGAAAATAATGATTCATTTATTTGGTCCTACAAAAGCTCGACAATGTCCCAAGCAAAATAGCTCACGTGTTTCTGTTTGCTCTGTTGCCAGGGTTTGTATGCAGTGGGAAACTTTGAGCCTAGTGAGGAGGTTCGTGCCAGTCCTCCTCCAATAATGCACCGCCCCCCCTGCTCCTTGCCCCACATCAGCCAGGAGGCTGTACTCCACCACCTGCAGATGAAAGCCAGCATGGCCGGGGAGCCGGGCATGCACACCTCCCACTCCGAGGGCCTCCTCCACCGAGCGCTCCAGCAGCCCAGGGCTGATGACGGTCTCAAGCGTTCCAGTGCCGATGTGGAAGTGATCTCCCCCCACAGCCCCCAAAGCAAGGACGGGTTTGTGACCTTTAGCCACACCCTTCCTCGAGTCCACACCCCCCAGGCCATGGCAGCGTATGAAGAAGCAGCTAGGCGTCACGCCGCCACCCTCCACCATGCCTCCATGGACTCCAGCCGCTCAAAGCAGCTTCTGTCTCAATGGAAAAGTAAGAACAGCAACCACAAATGCTCCCTGCAGGTCCCAGACTCCTTCTCCACCTCTGTAGATTCCTCATCAGGCCAGACCCCCCAGCATCCGCACCACCACGGCAGTATGGAGCTCCGATCCAATTCCGACCCATCGGCCATGGGCATGAATGGAGGCTTCGATGCTCATGCGTACATGTCCAAACTGGCCACAGGAAGTAGCACAACTCTGCCCAGCAACTGCAGCGGCATCACCGGCGGGGCCAGGATATCCATGCAGTCTAGGCCTGGGTCGTCACAGCTCGTCCACATACCCGAGGAGGCTCATGAGACTTACAACACCTCCTCCCCGAGGACGGGGGGGGCGAGAGGGGGAGAGAGTGAGGGCGTGACAAAGATAAATACCACAGTTCAAGCAAACTGGCAAAGGGCAGCGGAAAAGACCGCGGCCTGCAGGCCTGAGGAGAACGGGCACGCCGCCCAGCCGCGCATCATGCAGGTCATTGCCATGTCCAAGCAGCAGGGTCTGCTACAGACCCATTCCAAGAGCCTAGATGAGAGTGGCTTCGGCTGCGGCACCACTGGGGGTGGCCCGGGCTCCGCCCGCTACAGAGCTCTGACCGATCAGGACCCCGCCGGCACCACAGGGCCAAACCCGATGGGTAGCACCACCAGCATTTCAGGGAGCTCGATCGTCAGAGTAGAGGCCCACCCTGAAAACAGGCCCGTGATTCAAGCTCCATCCACGGATGGAAGCGGGTCATGGAGGTGGCGGTCGCTGGATCACGGCAACGGAGCTGTCGGAGGCCCGGGGACTAGTGGAGCAGGGGGGGGATCAGGAGGTGGGAGTCTGAGGCAGTCCTTCGACCTTAATGATCTCAACTCGGAAAGCTCAGACTCGAATCGTGACGGGTCCATTGAGAGGAAGACCGCCAATCACATCGTCACAACCACTGCCGCCGTCAGCACCCCCCCTATCGTCACTGTTCATACTCAGAACGTCAGCCAGGCTGAGCACAGGCTCCACCCCCAGGGCCTTTCTACTATACGGGTCACTCCGGGGGATGGCAGCACATCTGGATCTGGAGGCTGCGGCGGCAGCAGAGGGGCACGTGGGGAGAGCGCTTCTGAAACCGCCTCCGTTGCTTCCAGCCGGGAGTCCACGCTGCGGAGAAAAGGCAATAATATCATCCTGATACCAGAGAGGGCCGACAGCCCCGATAACGCACGCAACATTTTCTACAAGGGAACATCGACGACTCCCGCTTTCAAGGACTAATGTGAGGAGGGAGACTCTCGACACGACAGAGCTAATAATGCAAGACCGCTGGATTTCATTCAGCACCAGACAGTGTTACCTGCCATTGTGTAAATCATGCCAACTTCAAACGAAAAAAGGTTTTATTCTGCATGAGATTTTTGTACGTGTTTACACTAATTCACAACCTTTTTAAGTGTTGGAGAAAATAATCACTGTGTACCTTTTGTGGTCACTCCTGAGGAAACCCATTGTAGTGTTGATGGCGTGCCAGTGCTTTGGGGACAGGAGAGCTTTTTAGATAACAGTTCTGTGTGTACTGGATATGAATCCCCAGAAAAAGAAAAGTAGCACAGTAACGTTCAAACTGTATTTACCTGCACTGTAAATACTGTGTAAGTTTCAAAAGGGTGCTACGCCACAAAATACTATTTACTATACAGCATACTGTATGAATAGATAGATAAAGAATGAATTATTTTAGAGTGAGCATCAATGACATCAATGTGTCACAGAGATATGTTTTGTACTTCATCTCTTTCGTGTATAGAAACCACATACGCAACAGAATACTGTTTGGAACCATAAGTGTGCTTAGCATTCCTTCTGTAGCTATGACTCAATTATGCTGTGACTTGCACTGAAATATGCGTTTACTGTACCTTGTATATTGTAAACCCTGACCTTATATCCTGTACTTACACCTGGATGTCCACGCCAGTCTTATACCTGTAGCACAAAACGGGGAGCAAAGCAGTTGAATCGTCTGCTTATTTAGAAACAAGAAACAAGTTTTGCACTTCCAAAAGTCAGTGCAATACTTACCCCTAACCCCTGACCCCGTAACCCCCTGACCCCTAGCCCCCTACCCCTAACCCTCAAAGAACCCCGCGGAATTTGGCAGGTTACAGTCTGTTTAAAAGCAATATTTGTAGCTTTCAAATTAGAATTAGTAAAACCCAAAATGCCAACATGAACAGAATCACACACTTCATTTTAGTTGTTGTGGTGTTTGAGAGACGTCTGAGCACGTCCACGGGCAACTCTCCGTTTAAACAACGAGAACATTTCACAGAAACACAGCTGAAATAAATCAAAGTGATGCAACAGACGCGGTTGGGATTGTGTTTAGCGTAGCTTAGCACAACGTTTGAGGTGCCCGCAGTCTTTGTCTCAAGGACCAATCTCATCACCTGGTTCTATTCATGTTGGAAGACCTTTTTTACCACCTCAGAAAAGTCTTTATGCTTAGCTCAACATATCAGGGAGCTGCTTCTCTACTGGATGCACAGAGGGGACACTGATATCAATCTTCTCTTCTGAGTCTGATAGCAAACCAACATATTTCCTAAATATTTGTGTCTATAAAATAATCTTTTTCTTAGAAAAATGTGAAATCACTTTAGATCTTTGTTCTTCATGAGCAGAAGCACTGTGCTAGTCAAACGTCGGACTTGATTTGTTGTACAGGTACTACATGTAGCATTTTCCTTTGGCAAAACTATACAATATTACTGTTCAATTCTAATACCTCAGTATGATTCTGCGCATCGAAACCTTCTGGGATGGTTGGCTTTGGTCAGCAGGATAAGCATGCAACAGGTGGTGTTTGCTGGTCTTAGCACTTCTTTACTTTCTCAGTACGGCAATTCTCCCAGCTTATGTGCTGCAAAGTGATTTCCTTTTGTTTCATAAAGAAACCAGCAGATTTTCTACCAAATCCAACCTAGTGATTCAAATGCTACGTAGTAGAAGTAGTAGTTTAGTTAGGAAATTAGACAGTGTTTTCTTTTTTTGTAACATAATTAAAAGACCAAACCGGATAGTAGCTGTTATCTACAGTGGTTTACATCGTAGTGCATATCAAACATGGAGTATCTCAGTGGTTAAATGAGCACTGGACCCTTTGGATACTAATTGTATTTGGTACAGACACAGCACGGGCACCAATTGGGCCATGAAAGTGTGAAGTCAGAGCCTATATGAGAAAGTTTGCCAAAGCTAGAATTTTTCAATGAAAAGAAAAATATATATATATCAGATGTAATTTTCAGTATTTGTATAGTAATCCAGCATTATAATATATTTGATTTATTGTATAGCCCAGTGGCATTTGCATGGTCACTTTTCTATCGTGCACATCACAGTATTTTTTATTATAAATTTAAGAAGTGGAAAATATTGAATCTAAATATGTGTTAAACAGTTTGTTCTTTATTTGCGTGTTTCATAGTGAGTTGTATGACAATCCTTTTTTACTTTTACTTAAATACTGTTGCCATTTTAGGTCAATACTACAGACTTGTTTTTTTCTCTTTTGCTTGAATTCAGCCGTGAAAATTTTAATTTGAACTGTGTACAGAATCCACAAAATGGAAAATGGAAAAATATTTTCAATTCAAGAGGAATCAAACCATCAAAAGTAAATACTTTTATTCCAAGTAATCCCGATGGATTCAATATTTAAAAAAATGTCTTTGAGTGCAGTTCATATAGATGACTTTTCAATCAAACAAACACTAACACTGCAGGGTGGATACCATACAGCCAAACGTTTGGTTCAATTCAAAAAGCAGCATCATGTTGTCTGTCATGGCATTCCTCTACGGACTCTACAGCCCTTTTCTCATAAAACATCCACTCTTATCTTCTTCTTCTTGGCAAACCAGCTGGAGGTGCACACGCCACTGACTGAACTGAAGAGCTTGTGCGTCTCGCAGACCAAAGCGGGCCCTCGTGGACTTGAACACATTACGGGCTGGCCTTCGCACTGCAACGTATACAAACAACACGGGCCTACCAGGGTCCGACCTTTTGGACTGACGTTTACAAACCGACATCATAGAACTGCCTTCGAGGGGACAGAAAACCCACAAAATTGTATTATAGGACCAAATTACTCACTAAGGTACTTCAGACTAGAGTAAGCAACTAAGAGTACTTCTAACGTGGACTAAGTGGTCTACTGTACTACGTCCCACTGAGAATACTACATCCGTTTAAACCTCAAAGAAGACTTCTATAATAACACTACACAATACTGACATTGTGAAACTAACCAGTGATGTCATCATATCATCACGCACACCTTTACAAAGTGGAAAACAATCGTTACCCATCATGCCATTCGGGTGTGTAAACGGTAAATAGGGGTCCCCTCAATACAAACGGTGTACATTACGCACTACTACTGAGTGTGTCCACTGGACACTCCCTTTGCTCCAAGGAACTGTTGCAAAAAACATTGAAGGAAAGACCTTCAGATAAACTCGTACGTTTTAGCTGGAAGCCTTAACACCGTCCGTACTCCCTTTAGGACACTTAGACGTGACAGAAGTGTATCCAGAGGAATATATCAATTGGATAAAAATAAAAGAGATATAACTTTTATAAGTCTATGGCATTTAAAAAAATACAATGTGACAGATGAAATGCCTGTGAAATCAAAGAGTGAACTGTGACACGTGGGTAGAAGTGTAGGTTCTATAAGTAGAACTGTGACTGGATGCTCCCTGCATGTTTAGCCTCTTGTGTTGTCCTTGAATGAATAATTCACGTGTTCTGATACTGTGATCAGCTGTATGAATTCTATGCAGCAAAAATAAAAGAATAAACAAATGGATTTCCCATCATTTCAGTCCAAAAGGGCAAAACGTTTTTGTGTAATGTGAGAAATAATATGGATCGCATTAAAGAGTTGAAGCATTCACACTGATTATTCCGAGCACGTTGATCAAGGTGCACATGTCCATTGTCCAAATGATTTGAATAAATGTTTGCTATTGAGACCAATCACTGTATGTCCTCTCATCCATGTAATCAGATTCAGATTGTGTTTTTAAAGCCACAGAAAAACATCATTTTTCTTAAGGAGCTGATTATTCCACAGTAAAATCTTGCTTTGAGTCATCAAATATCAAGTCGATTACAAGAAGGACTTTTAAAAAATATGTAGCCTCAATTATGGTTAAACCCATGTTTAGGCTGAATGTGGAATACAAATACCTTGTATGCACTTCTGAGTCAATTTCCTATTTTGAATTATGAAGTTGTGTATGATTTGATTTAATTGAATTAACAAAGAAATAAAGCAAAACAAAGCTTGCTATTCGTATTTCCTCTGCTGTGTTATGATGAAATGAAAAAAAAAATACAATTAGTCAGCCGTGTGTCTGCAATACCTGATTGAATTGTGCTGAATGAAGTGTCATTTTAGAGTTGTTTCAGAGACAAGTGCAACTCGCACCTGCCGACGTGGACGTTGTGTATTTCAAAAAGAAGGCGCAAAGAGTAGTGGGGAGAGACAGGTTGGGAGAGGACCCCGGTAAGCCGGAGAGTGCTTAAGTTTGAGTTGGTTTTGATGACCGCCGGAGATACCCGTAGTTGTGTTTGTTTCTATATTTTGTTTGATTAAAACTGCTCCAAAGTCACCATCTGCCTCTTGAATTGCCATCCTGTTACTACATATATATATATATATATATATATATATATATATATATATATATATATATATATATATATAAAAAAATATATATATATATATTATTATATATTATATTATTCGGGACACGTCGATCAAGATGGACAAAAGATTGTCCATTGTCCAAAGGAATTGAAGAAATGTTTTTCATTGAAACTAATGAATGAATGTCCTCACATCCATGCAGTTAATTCAGCTTCAGATGAATGAGGTGCGATGAGATGCTTTTCTCTCAAAAACACAATCATTTAGTAGGTTACTCCACAGTAAAATCTTGCTTTGAGTCATCAAATCTCAAGTAAACCTTTTTTTGTGAAAAAAGTGTTTGACATGTTTAAAAAAGATGCAGCACCAAATCCTCGTAAAACTAAAACTAACTTTCAGCTACAGAAACACACATTTCATCTTTAGAATGTTGACAAACCCTTGAACTACCACTAATTATGTTTCATACATTTTTAAGACCTTTTCTGACTGTCATAGGTGTGTGTTGGGCAGCATAGAGTGTGGGTAAATCTACATGATAGATTTGGCCGATCGGTACAGTTACAGAGCTCCCTCGCATTGAATGATCTGAACAATAACAGCTGTTACCGCACGAACAGAGCTCGGAGGTCCGTGAACAGAATCCTAAGTCTCTATAGCAGTCCAGTAGAGAAGGTCATAAACTCACTCAGACACAAGCCTCTTACAATTTGGCCAGAAATGTGTCTATCCTACGATTGGTGAGCGTCAACTTTTCTGAAAAATGGTCAGAATTTACAAGGGTAGTAGGACCCATATGCAGGATCAATGATCACTTTTACTGTAATAAATGCTGGAAATGAAGTGGAGCTAAGAGAAGGACAGAACAGACGAGTCAACGACGAGACAAGGGACACACATGGTTTAAATCCACTGGGGAGGGGCAGAGGATCAGACACATTGGGAACAAACAGGTGCAAGGCAATTGCATGGGAAATACAAAATAAAAGAGGGCGGCACGGTGGCACGGTGGCGTGGTGGTTAGCACTGTTGCCTCACAGCAAGAAGGTCCTGGGTTCGACTCCGCCCAGTGGCCTTTCTGTGTGGAGTCTGCATGTTCTCTGCGTGGGTTCTCTCCGGGTTCTCCGGCTTCCTCCCAAAGACATGCTCTGGGGATCAGGTTAATTGGGGACTTTAAATTGCCCGTAGATGTGTGAGTGTGAATGGTTGTATGTCTCTGTGTAGCCCTGCGATTGGCTGGCGACCAATCCAGGGTGTACCCTGTCTATTGCCCAAAGTTGGCTGGGATGGACTCCAGCCCCCCCGCGACCCTGTGTGCAGGATAAGCGGTTTGACAATGGATGGATGGACGGATACAAAATAAAACGCTATGACGAGAACGGAGAAAAGAAGCGATCCGTTCTTTTCTTGAGGATCCAAAAGCAAACTAAATCTGTCTATAGTTCGGGGTCCAGCAAAGTTGGAGACTTTCCCCCGGGGATTCAAAGTAACGTTGGTTCTTCTCTTCATCGCTCCAAAACAAGTCGGACGGTACAGAAAGGCGCCGCAGGTAGTGCTGTTATCCCAGTGATATCAGGGCCGTACCTGGGGGACATCCCAGCGTAGGCGGGTTACCGTCTCGTTGAGGCCCTGGTTCTAACCGCTCGGTTATGGCCCCAACGGTCATCTTTTCCTAACTCCTCGTGAACCACAGGTTTCTTCTTTTAGGCAGGAGACAAAATTGTCCTTGCAGACTTTCTGTTTTTGTCTGACATTTATTTGCCAACAATACAAGCAAACAAACAACGATCCCTGGCGGCGTCTCTCCTACGCTGGTAAATAAACCTATTGGTCAGACACAGTTTCCAGTTGGGCTTGGGGACTGTGGACTGGCACAGTCCCCAAGATGGCGTGGCAAGTTGAGAACTGGGGTCCGTTTCAAGTAAGAGGTTTAACAAACTTTGTTTAACACCCTGCAAAGTAAAACCGCTTCGTCATCAACAGGATCATCCAGAAAAGGACGCGCCATGTTCGAGAAAACACTTTAGTCTTTAACGTAACAGAGATCTCATTTTGTTCATATGAACTGTGTTAAAATCCGCCTGATACAGAGTAACTGAATGAATGAGGAAATGAAAGCACGCTGTGTGATTGGCTGGGCTCCTGTCAGAGGGAGGAGACTGTGAAAGAAACCTGAGGTTTGTTGAAGTTGCTGTAACTTGTTTGCCTCGAGTGCTATTTAGTCAAAAACTAGCAGTTGTTACATGCGTTACACTCGTTCCTCAGCCTGTTTCCTCAACCTTCTTTATTTAGAGAATGTGCTGCCTGAATGTAGCTTTTAAGACCCTATGTGTTGACATATATTACATTGAACTATTTATTTAATAATGCCTCACAAATGTGTCACAAGGGTTTGTTCAGTGACATTCTAGCTTTATTAAATTGCCAGACCAGCCACCGTGACCTAAAGGGATTCATCATCCCAGTGATATGTCACTCAGCCATTGACTCGGGTTGACCTGCTGTAACAGCATACTTGTGTTAATAGGCAGCATTATTCAGAGCAACAGCGCTCCCGGCCATCAGCAGCTAAAGGTTAAACCTCTATTTATGGACTTCATCTGGACTCAACGGCCTGGTTATGAATATAGGTAGGACTCAGACGCAGTTTTTCAGGAAACAAAATGGACTTTAATGGTCAAAAAACTTTCCAACAAGGCAAAAACGTGGTCACAACATGGACACGGGCTTCTGACAACGAACAACTAACATTTAGTAATGACGCCACAAGTGACAACAGACACACATGGTTTAAATACACTAGGGAGGTGCAGGTGATTGGAAACAGCTGGAAACAATCATGACATGACAGACAATCACAGGGGAAGACAGGACAAGGCTGGAAGTGACATGACCCAGGGAGAACAGAGGCAATACTTCTATAAAACTATAAAAACTACAAAATAAAACCAGACATGAACCCCAACCTTGACAGGACATTTATTTCCCCTTCAGATAAAGACAATTTTAGATACAAATTTAATTGCTGGGTTTGACAGCTTCATGTCTGAGAGAAGAGATGATGTATGAAGGTATAATAAGGTCCCAGCGAGGACCACCATCATAACACACTGAACTCTGTATGAAGATGGATTAAGAGGCACTTTTCTTCTTGTTAAAGCAACACTAGCAAACAATGAGTATCTTGTCATCCATGTGAAAATCAACCAAAACAATTGTTAAACTGACGGAAGGCGTCGGCCTTGGCAGCAAAGAAACTATATTTCAATCCGGAGAGACTTCTTGAAATTTGAACAATGCTTTATTATAACAGGCATAATATTAATGTTGCAAAGTTGTTTGGGGCTTGGACTCCATCCTGCCGCAAGATAGACCAGGGGCCCGGATGTCGAGCCGAGATGAGGCATATCCCCCAAAACCAGGTTCATTTGATGGAATAAAATAACTAGCTGGAGTCACAAGGGGACATATAGTAGGTCACGTGGAGCCGAGAAACCAAGACCAAGGTTAACAAGACAAGAAAAAAGAATGGTCTCGTTGAACCACAGATAAGGACACGGGGACAAGGGAAGCGGCAGGACATAGCGAGGGTCTAGCTGGACCATAGTAAGGCATGGTGGGATTTCAAAATCTCCCGAAGTAAAAGAGAGGGTCTGCTTGACCAAAGGACAGGATAGGTTGGGGTCAAGGTTGACCGAATACTAGGACTGGTTGTGGTCATGTAAGTCCGCAGACAAGATAGGGGTGGCCATGGCAGACAGTAGAACAGGCAGTCCGGGTCAAGGGAGACCGAAGAATAGACTTAGTTGCGGAGGGGCTCCTCATAAAACAACTTGACCGGGTTCGCTCAGACCGGGAAACAGATGGTCACATGCGGTTAGCCTGCTGAACAGACCTACGTCACTTGACGGGTCCAGCACAGACCAGGCAACTAGCTATTATCTAGAGTGACCGGTCGCAGGACCATGAAATGGAAAGGTAGCTAGTGCTCAGAGAACTCAGGAAGGTAACATCCAACTCTACTGCGGGTGCGCAACTTGCGAAGATAGGATGGTTAACATCCAGAACAGCAGCAAAGCAGATAGCAGCAGCCAAGAAGATCACCACTCTGTTTATGACCCCAGTTTTAAGGAACATGCCGACTCTTGCTTATTTTAGGAGTCTACCACTCTTCCGTGCAAGGATTTTCAGGGCCATGAGGGAAGATCCTCTTGAATAAACTCTGCGAACTACTTAGTGCTGAAACAAACATTGCATGAATGATACATGGTACCATGGGCCACCGGGCAAACAAAATGCCAATATACAAGAAGCTATGTGAATGATGACATCAGTAAATACATGACTTACTGACCTTTTAAGGCTTTCCTGAATCTGAGGGTTGCAGCACCCCAATGACCCCGCATGAGTTGGGGTAGAAAAAAAGCAAAGCATTTTTCTTCACGGTGTGATGTCCTAGAAGGGAGATACATTCAACGGAGATGGCTGTAACCAGTAATGGCTATGGCTCCATCTGCTGGTGGAGTCAGGAACTCCTCCCCTCACACCTGAGACTCATCAGGGTCTGACGAACCAAAGGCCTTCATAAGGGTTAGAGACACTGTCAGTACGGAGTGGGATTAGAGAGACGAGCTGCAGGTTGGGCTTGCTGCAGAAGACCAGACCGCTGTAGGATTTCCTGGAGGAAGACTGGAGATGCCCACCCATGGGAACACGTACGCGGCGAGAGAAGGATGTACCGCAGGTAGTGATGGCAAAGTGAAGCTTTCTGAACCAGTGAAGCTTTCCAGCCAATTGTATCGGAAAAAGGTTCATTCATTCAATGCATCGCAAACTCTATGATGACCTCTGCTGTTGAAAACTTGTAGTGCAAATGTTTTGAATAGCCTACCAGTATATTTTGGCTCTGTGGCCCATAATTGAACACAATCATGTTCAACCCACAACAAGATTAAGTTGAACCAATAAATCATCAAATAAATACATGGTTTCCTATATGAATAAAACTATTGTTTTTCAGGTTTGAATTGTGTCCTTGTTTGTGAATTTCAATTCTGTGTACATTGCAAAGAAGTGGAACAAACACTTATCTATGTCTTTCTGCACCTTTGTGCATCTATGTTTGTGATCATACTTGCAGAAGAATTAATAGAAGATATATATATATATAGCATAGTTATAGTAAGCAATATAATTTAAAATACCAGCAAGTGCTTCCTACTGCATGTGCAGTTCATGGCAGTCATAGGGACTTATGTGAATTGTTGGAATGTGGGTGATTTACAGAGGAAAGGTCAGTGGGGCAGTGATTGTGCTTTTGGACAGGTTTGTTATGACAGGACATTGTGGCGCATGTGGACACATGGGATGGGGCATGAAATTATTATTGATTTTTATTGAGAAATACAATTTTCTCCACAGTATTGGGGTTGAGTCGGTTTCTTTTTGTAGATACTATTTCCCCCGCCTTAGAAAAAACACGCTCACACAGCACGGATGAGGCAGAAATGCTCAAAAGATTACGTGCTAATACAAGTAGATGTGGGTACACATGTTTGTGTTTGACCCAATATTTTAGCGGGTCTTCACTCCGTTGAATGTTTGGCTCAGCCAAATATCTGGTGGGCTCCACAATGACATTGCCTGACTCACTTCTCACCGCCCGAAACCTGTTTCGTGCCCATTTGAATCGAAGCATTCATGTGACTATGTGCTGGAACGAAGCTTCGGACGTCACTGATCAGCAGTGAATGAACCAAGCACCGATACATTTGCTTCGCCTTGCACTGCTTCACACAAGTTTCGAAGCCGAAGCGTCGGAGGTAACAACACTAACCGCAGGATTGGCCCCGAGCTGGCGCTCCGAGGGTAGGAAGACGGGAAAGACTGTATATTCTCGTGAGGGAGTTGGATTTATGATTCCCCTCCGAAGACAAGACATTATTTAAGTTTGACTGGCGAAGATCGACCGGAGCCTGAGTTACCTTTTTGGACTACTGTTTTTGTTTCCGGAGAACGTGAATAAAACTTGTTTATATTTGAACCTGGTGTCCTCGCACTGCTTGAACTACCCCGGTGAGAGTGGCGGTGCCTCTCATGACATCACAAGGGTTATGGCCTGTCGGGTTGTTGAAGCTGCAACACGGGACCGCATGGCTCGGGCCTGAGACAAGGCCTCCACAAATAAGCTCAGATATAGAACTATGATGCAAAGAATGGGTACGATAAAAGTGAAAACAAGGTCAGCTACTCCTGCAGCACAATTAATAACCACACACGCCCCCAAAGTCCGGCTCTCCAGGTGATCATTTAAAAGGAGAGTCCTGAAGAAAGGTGAGTGCACCTTTGACTAGAATGTCCAGTAATTCCACAGAAGAAAAATTGGAAGTAACTCTGCTGGAGTTACTTCCAATGAGCTCATCTCTGGCGAAAGAGCTCTGGGAAACCCAACGGAACCAACAAAAACAGCACCAACATACTGAGGCAGCCATGCGCAGCGCGATCTTAGTTCTTAATCCTAATCAACTCACGTCTTATAAGCCTGTTCCAACAAAGGGATACGGCCTCGGCCAAATTCCTCCTGACTGGACAATGGGGTTCCATATAAAAGTTCTCTGGCTTTTTGCTCTACTCTATTTTAAACAGGGCTGTCAATAGGATGTTAAATAAGTGTTTTATCTCATAGCGCTAAGCCCTTCTTCCGGTTTAGTCTCAATGCTGTAAATTTGCTCGGACCACAAAATGTTTATCCATAAAATCAACTAATTTTGAAATGTATTAATTGGGATTATTCTTATAAAATAACAAGACACTGTTGTTTAATTAGATTGAAGTAAACACAAACTACACACTACCGCTCTCTTCCTGCTGTCCCCGTGCATTTTGCTCTCAACTCTCCATCATTTGTGTTTGAAGTGCCAACAATCTCTGGTGGTCCTCTGCAGACTCGTGCATTCAGGGTAGATGTTGAGATGGAAGTAGCTTAGCAAGTAGTTTAGCATACTGGTGCTTCAAGTGGTCCGTTTGCCACTCACCCCCCCCCCCCCCCTTCTGTCCTCTGCACAGTTCTACGGTTTATTTTGATGAAAAAAGATCTCCATCTTCAACTACCGTCTCACTCTTTCCAATCTAACTATCGCCAGCACATGGCGGTTTCTTGTCAGGGGCAGTCTACGTGATACGCAGGTATACGCCGTATACCCACTAGGAAAAGTCCAGGATCTCCGTATACCCACGAACAAAAACGCGATGATACGAAACAACATCATTGTGACAGAACGTTTTAACTGTCATTCAGAAATTCCCCCGCGTGAAGGCAGTCACGTTACGCATGCGCGGTGTACCGGGGGAAATGACCAAAACTATAGCGATCCTCGCTTACTAACGGACGCATTCTCCTAACTAACGCAGGGTTCTCAAGTGTCCCGCAGTGAGCGTGACAGTCACGCATTGAGCAATTCTCCGCAGATATCTGGCTCTAACTATTGCTTCCAACACACCAGCACGTATTCCAGCGTTCTGTGTAATGGCGTTCCCGAGCAGTAAATACGCCGAGTTTTTATACACATGAAGACCATCCTCAGTGCCAGTTACGACACACAATGCTCCTCTGATCGAAGGTCTGTGAGAACAAGTTAACCCCCTTCCCCAAACACAGCTGCAAACCCTAAATCTTTCTATCTCTCCATCTCAGGGTCAACCACTGTGACCTGGCTTTTAGCACCGGACAAATGTTTACAGAATGTTTTTACCGCTACATGCATCTCACAATTCCCCCTTTTTGATCTTTGACCGTTCTGAGATCACCCCAGCTATTGGGAGAACGTCTGCTGGATCAGGCTCCTCATCTTGCCTCCTTTCCAGGCCAATAATGGAATCGTGACTTTTTTTTTTTTTTTTTTTGCTAAACTAATGCGGAGAATTGAGAAAGATAGAGGATAGCATGTATAGCAGTGTCATGTTGGATAACATGGAAAAACGACAGCATGAATTCACACAACACGCAGCAGGAGGCGCAAAGCTTGTAATGAAAACAGCACACATAGTCATGGGCCATCCACTACATGTGCTAACAACACATAGCATAGTAGCTTACGTAAATTCACAAACTTGTACGATGACGTCACTAAGACAAAGAAGGCTGAGTAAGCTGTTGGAAGCTCCAAATCTCACCTTTACACATGAAGGCATCAACATGGCTGATCTCATGGGATAGGGAGAACCACACCAGTCTGAATACAAGGTGGAACTGGAAGCAAAAGTGCGAACAGACTTAAAAGGCACACCACTGACACACTCTGATTGGCAATTGTTCACTGATGGCAGCTGCTTTAGACATCCACAGAAGGGGTTGCAGTCGGGATACGCGGTAGTCAGAAGCCATGGGGCAGGGACAGAGGTTCTGGAAGCAGAAAGGATCCAGGGAAGTCAGTCAGCTCAAAGAGCGGATGTACTTGCATTGATAAGAGCATTACAGCTGGCAGAAGGGGAGGCAGTAAACATCTATACTGACTCGGCGTATGCAGTAGGAGCAGCTCATGTGGAGCTGGGATGGTGGTTAAGAGCAGGTTTTCTGACGGCTGGAGGAAAACCGATTATCTAGGGGCAGCCTTGGCTCTACCGAGCACCTTGGCTATTAAGTGAAAAGGACACAAGAACTCAAAACAGTATGGTGGCCAAGGGAAACCAGGCAGCAGACCAAGCTGCAAAACAGGTTTCACCCCATAAGAACTGACCACCGGAAGACAGTTCCCTGGACCGAGTGCCAGCCTGAAGCTTAGGCCCAACCCGGAAGCTCCACCAGGTGAGTATGCAAGTCATCATAACGATCTACAAGCTCTCGTTCAGATTTTGCGGACCAGGTGCGAGACGAAACAGGTGATCAGAACGCCCACAACACCCACAAAGCAGCCTGCGTCCTCCTGAGGGTCATCAAGAGAAGTGGTCGGAGCCGCGGTGGACAGGACCATACCAAGTGGAGGAGAGAACCATGCAGTGAGGCTGAGAGGACAAGATGATATCTGGTACCACTGGAGCCAGTGTGCCACCGCAGAGGAACCAGCTTGCACTCTCCAGGACGTCCTGAAGGATCAGGAGCAAGAGGCGGCAACGGGCTCCGGAGGTTCCCCAAACTCTCAACGGACAGTTGACCGACAGACACCCAGAGCATGGTGATCTGTGTCGACTGTCTACAACCAAGAAGACCAAGAATAAGTGTATAACTATACTCTCCTCTGTTCTATCTTTCTCAATTCTCCGCATCAGTTCAGCAAAGACACGATGAGGAGGCTGATCCAGCAGACGTTCTCCAATAGCTGGGGTGATCTCTAAAGAGATCAAAAGGGGGAATTGTGAGATGCATGCAGTGGTAAAAACATTGTATGGACTCTTTGGATAAGTTCTTGATCCAGTTTTGCTTTCTTCAAACAATACAGGTAATTGACCTACACACACACGCACGCACGCACGCACGCACGCACGCACGCACACATTTCCTATGTTCTGTGTAGATAATTGTGTAATTAAATGGCATTGAATAATGATGTAAAATATCCTTCTCATTTTTAGGTTCACTCACATTTTGATTGCTGTGAAATATTATTTCAACACATTTTTAGCATTTTACATTTTTCAGGTGTTAATATTGTATTGTGCCATCCCACCATATAACCACGAGAAAGATCACACTAATAAATATCATCATTATTATATTATTATTGATGATTGCTGAGCTATTTGATTATTTGACAAGAACGTGGGATAGTGTGTGTATTCTTCATAACTAGTTACTAGTGTGTACAAAGGCCCCTTACGCCAATGCATCAACCAGGAATACGTTTTTAAAATGCTGTACCTTTTTGTGACTTAAAATTATCTGTCTCTTAGGAGGAACTTAATGATGTAATATTGACTTGGAACAGCCACAGAGTTCATCGAGTCCACAACTCCCGATCACCTCATGGACGTCCCTCCATACTGCATGCAGTCCCTCAACTGTTCGGAGGCAGAGATTGTTTGCACCATGTGGACCTGGAGAATGTTCAAGTCTGCCTTGAAGAGTGTGTATTCAAGGACTTCCCCTGCGATGAAGACGTGTTTCATATCTGTGTGGACCTTATGTCAGAGTATAACCGGAAATTAAACAATGATGTGTTTGAAACAGTGAACCTGTATATTGAACTCAGGCATCTGATAAAGAATGAACTAAATCCTTAAACTTTTTTTTTCCAGTGTCAAATTTCAAAAATTGTTTATTTAGATTCCGATTCAGCTTCCAGCGCCCGTGCGCACCGCGCTGGCCTGCTCCGCCCTCACTTCCTCCCTGGACTATCGGGCGCTGGCGTTGGAGGCAGACAGGATTTTCCTCGCCAACCGGCAGCAGTTTGTCCACGCGCTGCTACCCGCCCAGCACACGTCTGTTTCGCTTCCACCCCTGGAGGACGGCCCGGACACTGCAGCGGCTGTAACGGCCCGCCAACAGCGGGAGGACGGGTGGTGTTATTACCATTCCAGGTTTGGGGCCAAGGCCAAGCAGTGTCGCCAGCCTTGCAGTTTTGGGGCCCAGGGAAAAGCCAGGGCCGGCGCTCATTAGCAGCTATGGGCGCTGGCCGTGACTGCAAGCTGTTATTCGTCGCTGACACCTTGTCCGGCCGGCGGCTGCTGGTCGATTCGGGGGCTCAGCGCAGCATCCTGCCGGCGAAGCCTGTGGACACCATGGCTGGCGGACATGGCCCCCCGATGGACGCTGCTAATGGCACGCCATTCGTACCTACGGCACGAGGTATGTGGAGGTGTGTTTCGGCGGGCGGCGTTTCGGCTGGGACTTCGTCATGGCCGCCGTGTCTACGCCGCTCCTGGGCGCGGATTTCCTGTGTGCTTACAGACTGTTGGTGGATGTTACAAACTGCCGCCTGATCGACGCCCTGTCTTTTGCTTCATACCCCTGCACGCTGGGGGGGGAGGGGGCGCTTTGTCTGTCGAACACGTTTGCCACAGGGGACCTGTATCACCGCCTGCTGGCTGAATTCCCGGATATCACCACGCCCACGTTTTCATCAGCGGTGGCTAAGCATGGTGTGGAGCACTACATCACCACGATTGGCCCCCCAGTCTATGCACGGGCCCGGCGCCTCGACTCGGCCAAGCTCGCGATTGCCAAGGTGGAATTCGCCACCATGGAGCACCTCGGCATCGTGCGCCGCTCCAACAGCCCGTGGGCGTCCCCCCTGCACATGATGACCAAGGCTGATGGTGGTTGGCGTCCCTGCGGTGATTTCCGTCGCCTGAACAACGCCACCACCCCCGACCGTTACCCAGTGCCGCACATACAAGATTTCTCCGCCCACCTAGCTGGTGCCACAATCTTTTCGAAGGTGGACCTGGTGCGCGGTTACCACCAGGTGCCCGTCCGCCCGCAGGATATTCCCAAGACGGCAGTCATCACGCCCTTTGGCCTTTTCGAATTCCTGCGGATGCCATTCGGCCTCAAGGGTGCGGCGCAGACGTTTCAGCGCCTCATGGACTCTGTGCTACGAGACATGCCGTTCCTGTTTGTGTACTTGGACGACATTCTTGTGGCCAGCGCGTCCGCAGACGACCACCTGACGCATCTCCGGCAGCTGTTCGGCCGGCTAAGTGAGCATGGTCTCATCATCAATCCGGCCAAGTGCGAGTTTGGCCAGTCGGCCATCACTTTTCTCGGCCACCACGTCACCCCGCAGGGAGCCGTACCCCTCCCTGCCAAGGTGGAGGCCGTCGCCGGTTTCCCACGCCCGCGCACTATGAAGTCCCTGCAGGAGTTCCTGGGCATGGTGAATTTCTACAACCGTTTCCTTCCCCATGCGGCTCAACTCATGCGACCCTTGTATGACGCCTTGCGGGGTCGGAGGCCGGCGGACGTGTTGGATTGGTCCGCAGGGATGGCTGCTGCTTTTGACGCTGCCAAAACCGCGCTGGCCAACGCTGCTCTGCTGGCACATCCGTCTCCTACCGCCCCAGTAGCTCTTACTACAGACGCCTCGGATTACGCGGTGGGGGCTGTGTGTGAACAGTGGGTAGGCGGAGCCTGGCAGCCGCTGGCCTTTTTCAGCAGGAAGCTCCGTGACAACGAGAGGAAATACAGCGCCTTCGACAGGGAGCTCCTGGGTCTCTTCCTCGCCACCCGTCATTTCCGTTTCCTGTTGGAAGGCCGGCGGTTCACGGCTTTCGTTGACCACAAGCCGTTGACGTTCGCCATGGCCAAGTCTTCGGAGCCATGGTCTGGTCGACAGCAGCGCCAGCTTTCTGCTATCTCAGAGTACACCACTGACATCCAGCACGTGGCCGGCAAGGACAATTTCGTCGCCGATTGCCTCTCCCGAGCAGTCACTGGGTCCGTCCACTTGGGCCTCGACTACGCGGCCATGGCTGGGGATCAAGCCGCGGACTCTGAGGTGCAGGCCTACAGGACGGCTCCCACGGCGCTGGTCATGGAAGATGTGGTGTTCGACACAGCCAACGCTACACTCCTCTGTGACATCTCCACTGGCCTGCCGCGCCCCATGGTGCCGGCTGGCTGGAGGCGTAAGGTTTTTGACGCCATACACGGGCTTTCCCACCCGGGGGGGAGAGCCTCTATCAAGCTGGTGGGGGCTAAATTCGTCTGGCCAGGCCTGCGGAAGGACGTCAGGGTCTGGGCTGCGGCCTGTGTGGCGTGCCAGCGTGCGAAAGTGACTCGTCATACCAGGGCCCCTTTGGCACCTTTCAAAGTGCCTGAGAGGCGTTTTGATCATGTGAACGTGGACCTGGTGGGGCCACTTCCCCCCTCCCGTGGTTACACCTACCTACTCACCATGGTGGACAGGACCACCAGGTGGCCAGAAGTGGTTCCCCTGTCCTCCACTACAGCAGCTGAGGTGGCCCGGGCGTTCATTATGGCTTGGGTGGCCCGTTTTGGCACACCGTCCGACCTCTCCTCGGACAGGGGTCCGCAGTTTACATCGGAGCTTTGGACTGCGGTTGCCGAGGTCCTGGGGGTAAAGGTCCACCGTACCACAGCCTATAACCCACAGAGCAACGGACTTTGCGAGCGGTTTCATCGTGACATGAAGGCAGCGCTCAGGGCCAGCCTTACGGGCGCCGACTGGGCTGACCGCCTCCCGTGGGTTATGCTTGGCCTTCGCTCCGCCCCCAAGGAAGATCTTCAAGCCTCATCGGCCGAGCTGGTGTACGGCCAGCCGCTGCGCGTCCCGAGGGAGTTTCTTCCGGATGCCACGGCCCCATGGTCGGTTGCCTCCCATCGTGCGGTGTCCCGGGAAGTTGCCGACGCTTTCATTCCTATTCCGACGTCTCGCCATGGCCTCCCCCAGTCCTATGTTCCAAAGGATTTGCCGTCGGCGAAGTACGTCTTCATTCGCCACGATGGCCATCGCGCCCCGCTGCAGCCCCCTTACGATGGGCCCTTCCGTGTCCTGGTGGGGGGGTCTAAGAACTTTGTTGTGGATATGGGGGGTAGGCCTGAGCGGGTAGCTATAGACCGTCTCAAACCTGCTCATGTGGATATTGGCGAACCGCTCCAGCTGGCCCGGCCCCCACGCCACTGCCTCCCGCCCTTCGCCCTTCTCCTGTTAAGCGCAGCCGTTATGGCCGCCTGGTCCGCCCCCCTGTGCGTTGACCTTCTTCGGGACTGTATGGGCTGGACTGTTCTGCATTGGCATGTAGTGTCCTATGTTCTCTGTGGGATACCTGTTGGGTCTTGGCCTGTGGTTATGGGTGAATTCTGGGGGGGCCTGTGTGGTGACCCACAAGTAACGCTGGAGAGACATTCACTAGGGGACTGTCCCTTTAAGGAAAAGTGTTTTGATGTGAGGTTAACGTGCTGTCTGCAGTAGTTCTCACATGTTGTTCTGAGTGTTGAAGTGGAGAGTAAAGTTGACTCGCTGACACGCATCTCCGTCTCCTGTCTCGTCACTTTACACCCTCCACAGCGGATACATTGCAAAACCAGTGACGTTGTGACCGCGTCACGGAAGCTGCGCATGCGCATATCTTACGTCATCTTTTCGACTTTTTAAATCATAATTTCGACTATTGATCTCATAATTTTGACTTTTTAAGTCATAATTTCGATTTACTAATCCTTCTTTTTTTTTGTGGCGGAAATGGGATTCCATATGTTCACACATCCTGCTATCATTGTCTGGAATTTGCTATTTAAATACCCTTGATTCTGTTTACTTGTATAATACTGTAAATGTCAGCATATACGTAAACTAAAACTCAAGCGTCTGCTGAGTTGACCGCAGTAAGTGTAACCTGTAACCTCCTCATACTGGCTTCTGTCTCGAAACATTACAGGTTCCAAAAGCCTCAGTAATGTGACGAAATGTGACAATGGCATTGCTGTTACTATGAGATAGAAGGAGTAAATAATTGTATTTGGCTTATTTGGCATCAAAAGAGACTTGACCGGATGCTCAGAAGCGCGGCGGAGAGCGTAGGAGGAAGAGTGAGAAAAAGAGTGAACAGTGTTTCAACTGTCTGTATCTAAGAAACCACACGGTAGCTCCATCACGGCTACGTTGGCGCCTGACCAGGGACTGATATGGATGCGGACAGGACGATGCAGTAAGATCATTCCACCAGGTGGAATTCTGCCTGGGAGATGATCAAATGATTATAAACAACAGTATATGAAAGACACCCTTTCTACTCGGCCATTTATACAGTTTTGTTTTTCGAAGAAAAAGTAACTTTTGATTGCAGGTAATTTAGATCAAAACTTTAGTCCAGATTCATGGTTTATGGCAATCCAGTGTTAATTTTGGCAGCTATTTTTGATTTAGTCTTAGTCTTTAGACAAAAAATGCATATTAGTTTAAGTAACGTTTAGTCATTTTAATCCTTCTTAGTTTTAGTCTAGTTTTCGTGGACGAAAACTCAGGACATTTTAGTCTAGTTTTAGTCACATTTAATAGCCATATTAAACTCCTTTCCTTTTCTTCCCTTCTCTGGCCCAGGGACCCCCTGTGTTGTGTCTATAACTGCATAATAGTCTAGCTTGCAGTACTTGGTTGTCCATTAGATGTCCCTCCTAGGACAGGTCTATAGCAGGTCGGCAAACTTTTTGACTCGCGGGCCACAATGGGTTGTAAAATGTGACGGAGGAGCCGGGCCAAGAACAAATGGTGGAAGTGTTTGTGCGAGCAAATATAAATGACATGTGAAAAATCATTACATGAAAGGATTTGGATTTAACAAATAGCAAAGCATTTATTTGCAAGGCAATTTAACAATTTGGAAAGGGTGTAACAACTTCATGAGGACAGGGGATCTAAACGCAACACTAGGTTGTCTTTGTCTGTTTACTTGCAATGCTTTTGACACGGCCACTGGAAACTTCATGGGCCTTTAATGTTTCCACTGTCCCAACAAGAGAGACCTTAACGTCCTACAATCGGTGCAATACATTATTTTCTTGGCTTCAGAACCTGCAATGGGTTTATTATGTTAGACGTGTTTGGAGAAGCCTGTAACGGAGCGTCTCATCCAGCCGAGGAAACGCTGCCTGCCGTCGCCAGAGAACAGAGCAGAAAGGTCCGATAGTCTGTTAAACGGGTCTTCATGTTTCTCTGAAGCAGCGCGGCTTCAGCCTGCTAACAGTCAGCTAAACCGAGAAAGCTGAGCTAAACTAAGGAAGCGCATATTCAAACTCGCCGAAGCGTAAAATAGTCGTTGCGGTCCGTAGTCGGTGCACAAGAACCACTGCTGCACCGATGCGAGGGTTCCGGGTTCGTGGATGACGTCATCATGACGCGTTAATATCCGCCGTACTTTGCCTGTCTGTTAGCTGCGTGCGAATTTAGGGGGAAAAGTATCGTGACTTTGTCAACCACCAACATGTTCGTCTCGTCTCGTTAACGAAAGTTAGAACAGATTTACTAATAGTTTAAGTTTAAGTTCGTTTCGTCACGTCTTAGTCTCGTCTTAGTCATGGAAAAAAGCTTCGTTAACAAACATTTTTCGTCATAGTTTTCGGCGATGAAATTAACACTGCGGCAATGTCAGTCAAACAGGGAGAGATTCCTGCTGTTACCGGTGTCTCCGATTGGGGGAAAGATTAGTTGAGTGTCATCAGCATAGCTGTTGTAGGAGAAGCAATGTGAGGGAATAATAGAGCCGAGAGAGTTGGCGTACAGAGAGAAGAGGCGGAGACCCAGGACAGAGTCTTGGGGGACCCCAGTGGTGAGAGGACAAGGTTCAGACACATACTGTATTATATCTAAGGTACCCTGTGGTCGTTGAGGAAGGTTGAGAGAAGGGAGAGAGCAGAGCCTGAAACACCAAGTTGCTGAAGGGAGAAAATAATACTAAAGTTTGGGGAGGGCCGTGGCCTGTAGTTAACTTCAGATTGGAGCTGGGTTTCTTCAGGAAAACCATAGAGAAGGAGGGATTTGGAGGAAGAAAGGAGCTTCATCAATTGCATTACGCATGCAGCAGCATCGTGTCTCCTCTCTCTGAGAATGAAAAGTCTGGAAAAAGATGAACTTTGCTTTCCTCATCTCCTCAACACCTCCTGCAGGAAGGCTATGCGTCCTCACTTTGCATCTATGCTCACTTACATTTTATTATCCTCCATCTCTCTGCTCACTGTGACTCTCAACCTGCTGGTCATCATCTCCATCCACCACTTCAAGTATTCTGATATTTTATCAATTTATTAGGCGGGTGATAGTACAATTTCTTCCACCATTCTGTCCTAAGACTTGAATGAAAACATGTTATTGTGTGTTAATAATTGCTTTTATCTCTTGATATGACAATTGCTGCTCCCAATAATGACAATCTTGTTGTCTTCTTATCTCCTAAGGCAGCTCCACACCCCCACCAACCTCCTCCTGCTCTCTCTGGCCGTATCAGACTTCTTCGTCGGCCTCCTCATGGTCTTTCAAATAATGCTTATAGATGGCTGCTGGTTTCTAGGTGACCTCATGTGTACGCTTTATATTGTTTTGGACTATATTGTTGTTTCTTCCTCAGTAGGAACCATGGTTCTCATATCAGTTGACCGATATGTGGCTATTTGTGAGCCTCTTCATTATACCAACAAAGTCACACAAAAAAGAGTTAAGATCTGTGTTTGTCTGTGTTGGACATGTTCTGCTTTCGTTCTGATTCTGATGCTACAAGATCACCTGAAAAGAACACACGATATTTCCTGCATTGGAGAGTGTGTCATTGTAGTTAGCTACGTTGCTGAACTTGCACAGTTTTTTTTGATTTTTATTGGTCCCGTCACTGTCATCATAGTTCTGTATATGAGAGTCTTTGTGGTGGCTGTGACTCAGGCTCGTGCCATGAGGCCTCATGTTGCAGCTTTACCTCTCAAGTTTTCAATGACCATAACGGCTAAAAAATCTGAAATGAAAGCTGCCAGGACTCTTGGTGTAGTTATTGTCGTCTTTCTATTGTGCGTCTGCCCATATTATTGTTTCGCCCTCTCAGGCCAGGACAACTTGGTCAATTTCTCGTCTGTTAACATTCTAATATGTGTGTTTTATTTCAACTCGTGTCTCAACCCTCTGATCTATGCCTTTTTTTACCCCTGGTTTAGAAAATCTATAAAGCTCATTGTTACTCTTAAGATACTGCAGCCCGGCTCATATGAGAGAAACCTCCTGTAGAGACACTGCATGGTGAGAGGAAATGGACAAGGAAATGTACTTACTATGAAATGTCATAGTGATGAGAATTCATTAACAGATGTAGAAGCCTTGGTCCAGTGAACTTTGTTCTAAAACTTGTACATGCAGATCATATTTTTGTCTTTACATTGTTAACACATAAATTAAAAAGTGAAACAACACAGAAAACTTATACCTAAGTTACTCTAGGGTAACTGTTGCCTGACAGGTGTGAGACTAACATATAATGAAGAAGTAGAAGGAGTTTTTGACTAATATAGAAACAAAGTTTTCTTTAATGGCACCGTGTGACTCTGCAGCTTAAGTCTTTCAGAGGTGATGCAAATCACTCTTAAAGCATTGCTTAAAGGGGCCTTTCAATAATGGTGCTAAAGCATTATTGAGTTAGTTGATTATTCTTGATTATCTGAAACAGGTTATAAAAACCGTGTTCGTGATCTAAACTATTATTATTAAAATGACATCCGCTTTCTCAGTTCAAAGCAAGACAAAATATTTTTATTCAATAATAAATAATTATGCTTGGTGTATATTTTATTAAATTGAGACTATAGTTTTCACTGTACGACCAAAATAATATCTATGTATATATATATATATATATATTGTGATGTCTTGAGAGATTGGGATCGGCCTGTGAGGCGTGGGTGTAAAATCAAGAAAAATCAATGTCAAAATCCGAGAGCGCAGATGAGCAAAAAAGTTTCTAGAGAAAAAGTCTATTAATTGTTTGTGTTGACATCATGATTCCGAAAAAAAGACAATAAAAGTCTACCCAACAACAAAAAATGCTTACGTGTTGTAGATTGACTGGCTAAAGCCAATTATCTTAATGGTTTTTACAGGCGATTTGAAAAATATGACTTCTCTGCTGAATGCAACATTTAGCTTTATGACATTACAAATCAATGTTACCAAAGGCCACAGGTCCAGATGGTATCTCTGCTTTTTTATTTTAAAACATGTGCAGATGAATTGACACCTGCCTGGTGCCCGTTTTTCCAGAGGTCCCCAGACTGTACTGTACTGTACCAACACAATGGAAAAAGACAATCATCACACATGTCCCTAAGAAACCCTGTCCACAGGAGAACAATAACTTTAGATCTATTGTTCTAACCTCTGTTGTGAAGTGTATGGAGAAGCTCATAGTGAGCAAACTGCGTCTGCATGTAGGCCCACAGTTTGCATGCACACAGCAGAGAGGCACTGATGATGCAACCAACAGTATGCACGTAGTGACTAAACACTTAGACTGTTGTTTGTAGATTTCAGTTCAGCCTTTTCCTGAAAACACTGCAGATGATGAATGTTAACTGATACCCTTACTAAGTGGTATCACTCATTCCTTTACGAACGTACTGAGAATGTCAGGGTGAACAGGACCTTGTCTCAATCCTTGACCATCAACACCAGTGCCCCCCAAGGGTGCGTCAGTTCACCAGTCCTGTTTGCACAGTACACTAATGAATGTACATGAAGTACTGCTAACAATAATATTGTAAAGGTTTGTGATGATACAGCCAAGTTGAGAGCGATTGTGAGGCAACGCAAAATATTCGCTCCCCGTTTGGTGTAAGGACAGCGCTTATTGGATACCGCTGTAGCCTCATTTAAAGAAGCCATTCCTTCTGCTCTAAGTTCAGTGCCCTGCCTCAAGATACAAGAAGACTCCTGTGAGAACCTCAGTCCGTCCCAGATCGATAATTTTGTCGATACTGCTACAGGCTCTTTGAGAGTGGCGCTGGACGCTATTGCTCCTCTGGAAAGAAGAATAGCAACAAGAAGAAAGTCTGCTCCGTGGTATAACCCTCAAACACAGAACCTAAAGCAAACTGTGCGGAAACTTGAACGATTATGGCGTTCCACCAAATCAGAAGGATCTAGCCTAGTTTGGCAAGACAGCCTTAAAACATATAAGAAGGCTCTCCGTAACGCAGGGCTCATCATTAATAGAGAAAAATAAAAACAACTCCAGGTTTCTCTTCAGCACTGTAGCCAGACTGACAGAGAGTCACAGCTCTGTCGAGCCGTGTATTCCTTTGGACCTCACTAGTAATGACTTCATGAACTTCTTCAATGATAAGATTCGGACTATCAAAGAGAAAATTGATGGTCTGCTGCCTTCAACCAGTGCCGACCTGTCCTCCGATATAGGAACTTTGGATGCAGCAGTGGGCCCTGATGCCTGTTTCGATGCCTTCTCTTCCATCAACCTTGATCAACTGACTTCTTTATTTTCAAAGTCTAAATCTTCTACTTGTCTCTTGGATCCGATTCAGCAGCTTAAGGAAGTTTGTCCTTTAGTTAGCACATCCTTATTAGATATTATGAATCTGTCTGTGTTGACAGGGCATGTACCACAGTCCTTCAAGGTAGCTGTAATTTAACCTCTTCTTAAGAAACCTACTCTTGCTCCAGAGGTGTTGGCTGACTACAGACCTATCTCTAATCTTCCCTTCCTCTCTAAGATCCTTAAGAAATCGGTCGCAAATCAATTATGTGACTTTCAACAAAACAATGCTTTGTTCGAGGATTTCCAGTCAGGATTTCGAGCGCATCACAGTACAGAAACAGCACTGGTGAAAATTACGAATGATCTTCTACTTGCATCGGACCAAGGACTCATCTCTTTTCTTGTCTTGCTGGACCTCAGTGCCGCATTTGATACCATAGACCATTGTGTCCTGTTGCAGAGACTAGAACATTTAATTGGTATCAAAGGAACTGCACTCAGCTGGTTTAAATCCTACTTATCGGAGTGATCCCAGTTTGTGCTTGTAAACGGTGAATCCTCAAAGACCACCAATGTTGGTCACGGAGTCCCACAAGGTTCTGTACTTGGACCGATTTTATTTACCCTCTATATGCTTCCTTTGGGCGATCTTATCAGGAAACACTGCATAAACTTCCATTGTTATGCAGACGATACTCAACTGTATCTGTCGATCAAGCCAGAAGAGACAGACCAGCTAGTTAGACTTTAAGAATGTCTTGGAGACATCAAAACTTGGATGACCGGCAACTTCCTGATGCTAAACTCAGAAAAAACGGAAGTTATCCTGATAGGCCCAGAGCGCCTTCGAAGCCAGCTGTCACGTGATACAGTTTTTATGGATGGAATTGCTCTGGTACTCAGGAATCTGGGAGTTCTCTTCGACCAGAATATTACCTTCAACTCGCAAATAAAGAAGACTTCAAGGACTGCCTATTTTCATCTACGTAACATATCAAAAATAAGGAACTTCCTGTCTCAAAGTGATGCAGAAAAATTAGTTCATGCGTTTGTCACTTCCAGACTGGACTACTGTAATTCTCTGTTATCAGGCTGCTCTTAAGCCTCTCCAGTTGATTCAGAATGCTGCAGCACGTGTATTAACAAGAACTAAGAAAAGGGATCATATCACTCCTGTATTAACTTCTCTGCACTGGCTCCCTGTTAAATCAAGAATAGATTTTAAGGTACTTCTCCTCACCTACAAGGAACTTGCTGGTGAGGCACCGTTGTATCTTAAAGAGCTTGTAACACCTTATTGCCCTACAAGGCAGCTGCGCTCCATAGATGCTGGGTTACTTGTTGTTCCTATGGTTTTAAAAAGTAGGCTGGGGGCCAGAGCCTTCAGTTATCAAGCTCCTCTTTTGTGGAACCCGGTTCCACTTTCAGTCCGGGGGGCAGATTCGGTCAGCTCTTTTAAAGTAAAACTTAAAACTTTCCTCTTTGATTCTGCCTATAGTTAGGGCTGGCTCAGGTTAGCCCGGACCAGCCCTTAGTTAAGCTGCTATAGGCTTAGAATGCTGGGGTAATTTTTAGGACACACTGAGCTCCTCTCTCACGCTCTCGTTCTACCATAATTCACGTTTTATTAATGCACATGACTAAATCAGCTTCTTTCCGGGAGTTTTTTTTGTGCTTTCTCCCCTAGCAGGTCTCCGTAGATCGTGGTTCCATCGGGACCCTGGTCCTGACACCTACCGTGGCCCTGCTAACGCCTGCTGTGGCCATCATCATTATTATTTTAGATATTAATCATATTACTGTACTCGTAAACCAACATTACCCTCTCCTTAAGTCTCTGTGCTCTCCCTCCCCACAGGCTTCTGTGGAAGGTGGTTCTATCTGATGGTGGTTGCCCCTGCAGTGGTCCTGCTGTGCGCCTGGCTTACTACTCACAGTTACTTGAATCATTTCTGTCATAGGAATTGCATGTATTATATATTGTTCATTCGGTACACATGGCATCCATTGTAGTTTGTCCATCCCGGGAGTGGGATCCCTCCTCTGACGTTCTCCCTTACGGTTTCTTCCCTTTTTTCCCTCTTGGAAGGGTTTTTTCATTTTTTGGGGAGTTTTTCCTGTGCCGATGGTGGGTTTCGGGACAGAGGATGTTGTATGTGTACAGACTGTAAAGCCCTCTGAGGCAAATTTGTAATTTGCGATTATGGGCTATACAAAATAAAACGAATTGAATTGAATGCACACTGGAGGTAAACAAAGTTGCGTAAACTGCGTTAAAATATTTCATTGCGTTAATCTCGGCCACAATGAATAATGTGTTGACTTTGACAGCCCTAATTTCTACTAATGATCTGCCTCTAGTAATTGAGAAGGCCAACATGGTAATGACACATGAATATTGACAAAAAGTATTGAGTTTGGCCCTCAGATTTTGTTTAGTGGCGAGCCACAGCGTTGAATGAAGAAGTTGTGGAAGAAAGGCATGGCGCTATGAGATAAAACACTCAACATTCTCTTATAAAAACTTTACTTGGAAATACAACTCAGAGGCAGAGAACATTTGTATCCCACTAACTTTTTAATATTAAAAGTTCGAGGAATAACGAATATTTTCACAACAAGGATGTTTAGGCTTCTATGGTTATACGTAAGACCGCACGCTCACTGTGTTTCATGTCACCAAAATTAAAAACTTCGTCAGATACGTCAGCTGTTTCGTGCATGTCTCCCAATGAACAATTTAGTACATTCACCAACTAAAAAAGTCCTTTGTGTTTCTCACAATTAAAATAATATTACGTTTTGTGGAATTTTGGTGGATCAGGTTGCATCACAAATATTTAATCACGGAAGAAGAAATTGCCTCAAACAAACAAAAACAACCTGTGTTCAATGGGAGTGGTTGGTCTATTGTGCAACGATTGCATCATTCCTTGACGTTACCTTGTTTCGTATCACAGTAACATCTCTGATGCACTGATGTCAGCATGTGACACTAATGAGTGCAGGTGTGAAAGTTGCCTTGGCTGCTGAGATACACAGCAACAGGTAATGGGCTACATGCAGAAAGCTGTGAGGCCCAGTGGGTCTCAATCACACTGTGTGTGTGTGAGTGCATGTGTGTATGTCCATAACAACGCCGACAAAAGTTTTGTACTGTAAACAGATACTTTCCAAACTGGAACAAACATGCATAAACTGCAGTTTTAGGCAAATGTGGCCCGACAGAGGCCGCTGGGTTCCCCAACATCGTGCACAGAACCAATGAGCAGCAGAACCTGTCCCTTACAGAAAGACTGAAGGACAGCAGCTTCAGATACACATAGAAAAAAAGAAGTTCCTCCAGTTTTAATAGGATTGAGCCAATAAACTGACTGATATGAAGGAAAGAAATATACCACGATTCCATCAAATTCATATGTTATCAAACATAATGTCTACCCCAAAGATTTAAAAAAGGGGGCACGAAAACTCTGTAGAAAGTGCTGAAAACAATGTAATGGTGGTAAATGGATGGTTTTATTCAGGTAATGTCGAAGCGTAACCCATCCATCTTGAAAGACACTTTTCATGATCCCAGGGGGAGCTGCGGTGTTGCGCAGCTAACATCGGGCAAGAGACGGGGTACACCTGGATGGTTGCTAGTCAATGTAACACACATCCACACACCTATGGCCAATTTACAGTCATCAATCATCAACTTAACCCCCAGAGCATGTCTTTGGACTGTGGGAGGAAGCTGGAGTACCTGGAGAGAACCCACGCAGACACAGGGAGAACATGCAGACTCCACACAGAAAGGTCACTGGTTGTAGCAGGACCTTCTTGCTGCGAGGCGACAGTGCTAACCACCACACCACCATGCTGTCTGAAACATAATGCCAGACAATGAAACGAAGCCTTGCGGCTGCGGGTCGCTGTCATACAGCTCTTGTCGGGATCTCCGATCCCCCCGAGTTGGTTCATGAGAAGGATCGCCACACGTTGATCAATTAAAGTCAAAACATTAACATTTATTCAGAAGAGAAAAAGATTACAGATGAGCAATTCTCCGCAGATATCTGGCTCTAACTATTGCTTCCAACACACCAGCACGTATTGCAGCGTTCTGTGTAATGGCGTTCCCGAGCAGTAAAAACGCTGAGTTTTTATACACTTGAAGACCATCCTCAGTGCCAGTTACGAGAAGCCACAAATCAAGTTGATATAAGAACTCAGGTGGAGCTGAGGGTAACACACAATGCTCCTCTGATCGAAGGTCCGTGAGAACAAGTTCACCCCCTTCCCCAAACACAGCTGCAAACCCTAAATCTTTCTATCTCACTCCATCTCAGGGTCAACCACTGAGACCTGGCGATTAGCACCGGACAAATGTTTACAGAATGTTTTTACCACTACATGCATCTCACACTTTCCATCGTAACATTGCTGTGGTGGTAGCAGGCCCTGGCGTAGGCCTTCAGGAACTGGCACTTGAGACCATCCACTACAGGGTATTTGCAAAGTGTTTGAGCAGGCAGCTATGAAGGGCTCCGGGTTGATGAGCTTATTGCAAGCGCTGAGGGGAGCCTGCTTCAGGAGAGTACACCTGTTTATCTATGTCACTACAGTTTCTGGATTCATTGCTTAAAAACAATATTCACCAGTTTCTTGACCCCAAAGGCGGAAATCCACAAGAACCTGGACACATTATACATAAGAACACCGACCAAGGGAAGAGACACTGAAATGCTTTGTTTAAAATGTAGGACTGACCACGAAGTATTCGTCATTACAAAATACACATAGTGATTTAACGAATTGTTCATGTGTATGGTGTGGTTATAGTTGATGATAGTTGTGACAACCTGAACTGATTGGACAAAGCCCTCTCCTACATCAAGGTTAGCTCAAATTAACATAAAAAACAACGCTCCTCTCATCTGCCAGAAGCGAGAACCATTACCACCATTCCACACATTCTTGGTCATTGCCTCAATCGTATGTTGGGTGAACTGTGATCATTTTTGTACATTTTTGTACAGCCCTAACTATAGGCATGGGATGATGAGCGGTGAAGGCAGTCCGTGAGAGGGTGCTACACTTTGTTCTGGTCTCTTCTGAAACGATCGTCATCGGAAGAGGAAGGGGAGGTGTGAGAACAATTGCACCTCTTCTGAGTTTGTATCCTTATGGTTGAAATGCACTTATTGTAAGTCGCTTAGGATAAAAGCGTCTGCTAAAAGACATGTGATGTAATGTAATGTGTAGCTGTCTGGAAATCCTGGAAAAAGAAACTTTGAAAAACCACTAAATATTTGTTCCCCAATAACTTTAACTTCAAATGTCCGAACAATTGTTAAATGGTTTGTTTAGGCCTCTATGGCTACATAAAAATGTGCTAAATGTCACAGAAATTATAAACTTTTTTATGCTATCACATATAGTTCATTTTTCCATATGAAAAAGAGATCAAGTCCTAAAGAAGAAACAATTTCAGCATAAAACAAAAACAACCTGTGTCCAATGGGAGTTGTTGGTCTATTGTGCAACGATTGCATCATTTCTTAACGTTACCTTGTTTTGTCTCACAGCAACATCTCTGATGCACTGATGTCAGCATGTGACACTAATGAGAGCAGGTGTGAAAGTTGCCTTGGCTGCAGAGATACACAGCGACAGGTAATGGGCTACATGCAGAAAGCTGTGAGGCCCAGTGGGTCTCAATCACACTATGTGTGTGTGTGCATTTGCGTATGTTCATAACAACGCCAACAAAAGTTTTGTACTGTAAACAGATACTTTTCAAACATACATAAACTGCAGATGGACATGCCATTGTCTCGTTTCGTATTAGAATAAGAGCACAAAATGACCATGTGAGCATTGATTACACATATTTTCAGCTCCAGTGCCATCACAAATAAACCTATGTAGATACTTATACTATATAGAACTATGATGACAAACGATCAACAGACCACATAAGGTTGACCACACGTTCACCATAGAAGGAATTATGCTCACAGTGCCACGAAAGCGGGACCCAAAATCTGGGAGGTCTGATAAAACATAAGACAATGTGTAAAACAAAAGAAAACTAAAAACTGATTTCATATATATTGATATTCTTTATTCAAAAATTAGATAAAGCATATGCATGTTCTAACAATCAGACAACAGAACTCCACAGCACTGTGGTCAGGATTTCACACTACATCTCCAAATTGATTCGTCAGTACAGTAGTAATGTTTTCTATTAGCTCACTCTTTCTACCTAAAATAATAAAGAAATACATCGATTTAGAGTATCGTCCCACTGTACTTGCTAATGTTATGCGCCATGTAAAATTTCTTATACGTCTTACATATTTTGGCAATAAATGTTGTTTCCTGATTCTATTCTGTTACTATGAGATAGAAGGAGAAAATCATTGTATTTGGCTTATTTGGCATCAAAACAGACTCGACCGGATGCTCAGAAGTTGTTCAACTGTCTGTATCTAAGAACCCACACGGTAGCTCCATCACGGCTACGTTGGCGCCTGACCAGGGACTGATATGGATCCGGACAGGACAATGCAGTAAGATCATTCCACCAGGTGGAATTCTGCCTGGGAGACGATCAAATGATTATAAACAACAGTGTATGAAAGACACCCTTTCTACTCGGCCATTGATACAGTTTTGTTTTTTTCAAAGAAAAAGTAACTTTTGATTGCAGGTAATTTAGATCAAAACTTTTTTTAGTCCAGATTCATGGTTTATGGCAATCCAGTGTTAATTTTGGCAGCTATTTTTGATTTACTCTTAGGCTTTAGACGAAAAATGCATATTAGTTTTAGTCACATTTAGTCATTTTAATCCTTCTTAGTTTTAGTCTAGTTTTCGTCGACGAAAACTCAGAACATTTTAGTCTAGTTTTAGTCACATTTAATAGCCATATCGTGAAAAGTATCGTGACTTTGTCAACCACCAACATGTTTGTCTCGTTAACGAAAGTTAGAATAGATTTAGTCATAGTTTTCATTTTTTAAGATCGTTTGTCACGTCTTAGTCTCGTCCAGGGCTGTAGTGGAGGGTAAACGCACATAAACGCCGTTTACGCACCTCTGGAATTTTGGAAATAGCGTTTACGCACCTCTAAATAGCGTTTACCCACCTCCAAGTGGCGTTTACGCACCTCAAAGTTCCCTGCGCCTTGTATTTTTCCGTTGGAATAATCCGAAATAAACTTGGTGTAATTTCAAAACAGCTAAGACTACGTTTCCTATTGTTGAACATATAAACGCCGTAGTCTGACTCATTTTCATCTGTGCTGTATTATGGTCTGACCATCCAATCAGTGCCTTGCGGCTGCAGCAGCGACACCAATCAGGATCCAGGAGGTATGTAAACACATACACGTTGTGGATTAGCCCAGTGGTCCCTAACCTTTTTTACCTCACGGACCGGTTTCATGTCAGACAATATTTCGCGGACCGGTCGAGAAGGTCCGACGGGGGGGGTGTAGTAGTCGTTGCGGGCGGAACGACCGACGGGGGGGGAGTAGTCGCGCGCTCTGTGTTCGCTGGTCGTGTATAGGCTATTTATGATGACATAGGTAGTTGTTGTCAGTGTAATTGACAGGCTGCTTAATTGGCGTTCTCAGCCCCAACTCTTAAATTCAACATTTTTTCAGGCAGCGATAGGACAGGCAATGATGCAGAGAGCACAGGGAGAGGAGAAACACCAGGTCGAATAGAGAGAGGAGAAGCACAGAAGAGCCATGAACCCCAGAACACGCATTCTGGGGTTCATGCCTCCTCTGTGCAAGGCAGGACCTGACGTGGAGGACAAGGAGGCCCTCTGGGCACTACTGTAAAAAGGAGACTCCGTATGTAGATAGTTCTTAATCTGCAATTGTCTTGTTGTGTTGTGTTGACATACTTTTCTTTACTGTTTTCTTAAATTTAATAAACTACAAACTACTAACTTTGTCTGTTTACTTGCAATGCTTTTGACACGGCCACCGGAAACTTCATGGTCCTTTAATGTTTCCACTGTCCCAACAAGAGAGACCTTAACGTCCTACAATCGGTGCAATACATTATTTTCTTGGCTTCAGAACCTGCAATGGGTTTATTATGTTAGACGTGTTTGGAGAAGCCTGTAACGGAGCGTCTCATCCAGCCGAGGAAACGCTGCCTGCCGTCGCCAGAGAACAAAGCAGAAAGGTTTAGGGGGAAAAGTATCGTGACTTCGTCAACCACCAACATGTTTGTCTCGTCTCGTTAATGAAAGTTAGAATAGATTTACTCATAGTTTTCATTTTTTAAGATCGTTTCGTCACGTCTTAGTCTCGTCTTAGTCATGGAAAAAAGCTTCGTTATTAAACATTTTTCGTCATAGTTTTCGGCGATGAAATTAAAACTGCGGCAATGTCAGTCAAACAGGGAGAGATTACTGCTGTTACCTGTGTCTCCGATTGGGGGAAAGATTAGTTGAGTGTCATCAGCATAGCTATTGTAGGAGAAGCAATGTGAGTGAATAATAGAGCCGAGAGAGTTGGTGTACAGAGAGAAGAGGCGGAGACCCAGGACAGAGTCTTGGGGGACCCCAGTGGTGAGAGGACAAGGTTCAGACACATACTGTATTATATCTAAGGTACCCTGTGGTCGTTGAGGAAGGTTGAGAGAAGGGAGAGAGCAGAGCCTGAAACACTAAGTTGCTGAAGGGAGAAAATAATACAAAAATTTTAGGAGCGCCGTGGCCTGTAGTTAACTTCAGATTGGAGCTGGGTTTCTTCAGGAAAACTATATGCTCTCTATTTCTATTTCTTACTCACGTGAGAAGGCAACTTTGGCTGTATTGTGATAGGCCTTGCTCTTTCCCATTGCAGAGCATGATGGACATTTTTTGAACAAAAGGAAAAGAAAGATACATGGAGAGGCCCAATGAGCATAGATGAATGAAACAGTAAGGGGCAAGGTCAGTCACTCACTATGAGAAGGATGTCACCATAGAGAAGGAGGGATACGCATGCAGCAGCATCGTGTCTCCTCTCTCTGAGAATGAAAAGTCTTGAAAAAGATGAACTTTGCTTTCCTCATTTCCTCAACTCCTCCTGCAGGAAGGCCTTACATCCTCACTTTGCATCTATGCTCACTTACATGTTATTATCCTCCATCTCTCTGCTGACTGTGACTCTCAACCTGCTGGTCATCATCTCCATCTACCACTTCAAGTATTCTGATATTTTATCAATTTATTAGGCGGGTGATAGTAGAATTTCTTCCACCATTCTGTCCTAAGACTTGAATGAAAACATGTTATTGTGTGTTAATAATTGCTTTTATCTCTTGATATGACAATTGCTGTTACAAATAATGACAATCTTGTTGTCATCTTATCTCCTAAGGCAGCTCCACACCCCCACCAACCTCCTCCTGCTCTCTCTGGCCGTCTCAGACTTCTTCGTCGGCCTTCTCATGGTCTTCCAAATCGTGCTTATAGATGGCTGCTGGTTTCTAGGTGACCTCATGTGTATCTTCTATACTTTTCTGGACTTTATTATTACTTCTGCCTCAGTAGGAACCATGGTTCTCATATCAGTTGACCGATATGTGGCTATTTGTGAGCCTCTTCATTATTTCAACAAAGTGACACAAAAGAGAGTTAAGATCTGTGTTTGTCTGTGTTGGACATGGTCTGCTATCCTTCACAGTGTTCTTTTTAAAGATAACCTTGAAGAAGCAGGCAGGTATAATTCCTGCATTGGAGAGTGTGTCATTGTGATTAACTACATTGCTGGACGTGCAAATCTTTTTTTGACTTTTATTGGTCCCGTCACTGTCATCATAGTTTTGTACATGAGAGTCTTTGTGGTTGCTGTGACTCAGGCTCGTGCCATGAGGTCTCATGTTGCAGCTTTGCCTCTCAAGATTGCAATGACCAAAACTGCTAAAAAATCTGAAATGAAAGCCGCCAGAACCGTTGGTGTCATTGTTGTTGTCTTTCTAGTTTGCCTCTGCCCATATTATTGTGTTTCACTCTCAGAACAGGACACCTTGCTCAGTGCCTCGTCGGCTACGATCGTAGTACGTGTGTTTTATTTCAACTCGTGTCTCAACCCTCTCATCTATGCCTTTTTTTACCCCTGGTTTAGAAAATCTATGAAGCTCATTGTTACTCTTAAGATACTGCAGCCTGGCTCATGTGAGAGAAACCTGCTGTAGAGACACTGCATGGTGAGAGGAAATAGACAAGGAAATGTACTTGGTCATAGTGATGATAATTTATTAACAGATGTCTTGATCTAGTGAACTTTATTCTAGAACTTGTACATGCAGATCATATTTGTGTCTTTACATTGTGTACCACATAAATTAAAAAGTGAACCAACACAGAAAACTTCTACTTAAGTTACTCCAGGGTATCTGTTGCCTGACAGGTGTGAGACTAACATATAATGAAAAAGTAGAAGGAGGTTTTGACTAATATAGAAACACTGTTTTTTTTAATGGCGCCGTGTGTCTCTGCACCTTAAGTCTTTGAGAGGTGATGCAAATCACTCTTAAAGCATTGCATCAAGGGGGCTTTTAATAATGGTGGTAAAGCATCATTGACTTAGTTGATTATTCTTGCCCTGAAGTGCAAAACACAACGACAAATAGGAACAAGGGTAGGGCCTCATAGCAGGAAGCAGAGGTTGGACCCTTCTGATTGCACAGTCGGACTGTCTGTCTTTAACAGGAAATGATCGGACTCCGGTCCCCGCGCCGTGGGGGAGCCGCAGCAGAAAGTCACAGATAGATGACGATGTTTTACGAGTGTCTTAAAAGTGTCCTACTAGTGTTTCACCATATTTTTACTGGTGTTTTGTTGTTCAATTATATTTAGGTGTTTTAAATATAAGGGGGGACGCAGACGCTACGACCGCTGGGGGGGGTGGGGGTACCGGCGGAGTACCGCAGACGCTACGGCCGGTGGACGCTGCTGAAGCTAAGAGGGAGGGGGGGGGGCTACAGCGGGACGTTATGGCCGACACGGCTCAGGGACCGGAGCCCGATTCCTTGGCGTGAGGAATTGTATGTGTGGCCGGAGTGCGTGACACTTGAGAACCCTGTATTATTTCCTGTTAAAGACAGACAGTCCGACTGTGCAATCAGAAGGGTCCGTCCTCTGCTTCCTGCTATAAGGCCCTACCCTTTCCGTAAGAAGTTAATGTCGTTGTGTTTTCCTATTTGTCGTTGTGTTTTGCACTTCAGGGCCACTGTAGAAACAGGTTATAAAAACGCGTTCATGATCTAAACTATTATTATTAAAATGATATCCGTCTTGTCAATTCAAAGCAAGACAAAACATTTTTATTCAATAATAAAAAAGCATGCTTGGTGTATATTTTATTAAATTATGAATGAGATTACAGTTTTCACTGTACCAACCAAATAATATCTATAGATATATAGATATCTATATATATATTGTGATGTCTTGAGAGATCGGGATCGGCCTGTGAGGGGTGGGTTTATGAAGGAAAATCAATGTCAAAATCCGAGAGCGCAGATGAGCAAATGCGGAAAAGGTCTCTATTAGTTGTTTGTGTTGACACTGTGATTCCGAAAAAGACAATAAAAGTCTACCCAACAACAAAAAATGCTTACGTGTTGTAGATTGACTGGCTAAAGCCAATTATCTTAATGGTTTTTACAGGCGGTTTGAAAAATAGGACTTCTCTGCTGAATGGAACATGGTGCTTTATGATATGATATGATATATGAATGTTAACTCCTTCCTTACTAAGTGGTATCACTCATTCCTCTACAAACGTACTGGGAATGTCAGGGTGAACAGGACCTTGTCTCAATCCTTGACCATCAACACCAGTGCCCCCCAAGGGTGCGTCAGTTCACCAGTCCTGTTTGCACAGTACACTAATGAATGTACATGAAGTACTGCTAACAATAATATTGTAAAGGTTTGTGATGATACAGCCAAGTTGAGAGCGATTGTGAGGCAACGCAAAATATTCGCTCCCCGTCTGGTGTGAATGCAGCATACAGTACCTGGGCATACATATCGACAACAAATGGACATGGAGTTTTCAGGTAGAGATGTCTGCTCTAGGGTCCAAGAGCGGCTACACTTTCTGCGTAGATTGAAGGTCTTTGCTGTCAACTAGAAAATGGTGCTCCTCTTGGTTGACAGCATCCTGCGGTTTGGCATCTGAGCCTGGTTTGGTAACCTCGGAGTAGAGCTGAAAGCCCAGATCTCCCAGCAAACACAATGAAATTCATGAACGACAGCTCATCACACAGGCCCAGAAGATCATTTCAGACCCCACCCATGTCCTCCACCTTGAAGGTTCTTTCAGGCAGACGCTTCAGAGTCCCCCAGGGCAGGCTAAACAGCTTTAAGAACTGCACTGTCCCCCTGTACGTTAAGGCCCTAAATGAAGCTAGCCAGAGTCTAACTCCTGCAACGCAGACTTTTATTTTTATTTACAATTTTTTATAAATGTTATAAAAATATCTAATCACATTTTGAATGCTTATTTGTTTATTTTGCAACCCTCACAACTTTCTTAATATCGTTAAGCCGTTAAGCCTCTTGCCTTTTTTTAGTGCCACTTCTCGCTGTGGACTCTGCTATTAAGCTCCTAGCGTGCCCTCCTAACTTTGCTAGGTTTGACCCGATCTAACTCTGTTTTGCCTTCTCTTCTGAAGCAAAAGAGACTTGAATCCTTAAACTCAGTTTGTCGAAACAGCACATGGTGATTGTTCACTGATTAAGGTGTCAAGCAACGGGGGAGTGGTCAGCGCAGCCGTAGCCGACTTCCACTGACAAGGGAGTACTTAACTCGAGGTTGAGTGAAGCGTTAGCTTCAGCGTTTGCACAGCCAAGGACAAGGAAGTCAAGACGAGCTGAACAATATGGGGCACCGTTTGTAAAATGCTGCATGTTTAAAAATCTTGCGCAGTTTTGGTACATTTAGCATTATCATATGAAAAAAAAGCACGACAATATTCATGTGTCACTTTTTCGAACATTTAGAGAGAAATTCATGTAAATTCAATATTAATGTGGCTATAGAGCCGGCTCTCTCTCCTCTGTCCTCATCCTTCTGGACCTCTCTGCTGCATTTGACACAGTAAACCACCAGATCCTTATTTCCTCTCTTTAGGAACTTGGTGTCACAGGCTCTGCTCTCTCCCTTTTCTCATCCTACCTTGAATGCGGCACCTACCAGGTAACCTGGCGAGGATCTGTGTAGGAACCTTGTCCTCTTACTACTGGAGTTCCTCAGGGTTCCGTCCTGGATCCCCTCCTCATTCTCGCTCTACACCAACTCTCTCGGCGCTGTCATTCGCTCGCATGGCTTCTCCTACCACAGCTATGCCGATGACACCCAACTAATTCTCTCCTTCCCTCACTCGGACACCCAGGTGGCGGCACGGATCTCTGCCTGTCTGACTGACATCTCTCATTGGATGTCTGCTCATCATCTGAAAATCAACCCCGACAAGACTGAACTACTTCTCTTTCCGGGAAAAGATTCTCCTACACGGGACCTGACGGTTAACCTTGGCAACTTTGTTTTAACGACCACTTTGACTGCTAGGAACCTCGGCGTCACACTTGACAGCTCTCCCTGACTCCCAACATCACTGCGACAACACGATCCTGTAGATACACTCTCTACAACATCAGGAGAATACGTCCTCTTATCACTCAGAAGGCAGCGCAGATACAGATTCAGGCTCTTGTTATCTCCCGCCTGGACTACTGCAACTCCCTCCTGGCAGGTCTCCCCGCTACTGCCAGTCGACCTCTGCAGCTCATCCAGAATGCAGCAGCTCAACTGGTCTTTAACCTTCCAAAATTCTCCCACACTACTCCACTCCTCCACTCTCTTCACTGGCTACCAGTGGCTGCCCACATCCAGTGCAAGACATTGGTGCTCACGTACCATGCTGTGAATGGATCCAACGGATCCAGCTTACATCCAGGACATGGTCAAACCCTACATCCTGACCCGCACTCTCCGCTCTGCATCTGATAAACTGCTCGTCCCTCCCTCACTGAGCGCAAAACACTCGACTAGATCCCGATTCCGAAATGGTGAAACGAGCTCTCAGAAGACATCTGGACCGCAGAGAGCCTTCACATCTTCCACCGCAAACTAAAGATACACCTCGTCAAGACTCTACCTTGAGTAAAAGACTAACAAATTGTAGCACTTACATTGTACTTATAATGGCACTCGTCTACAGCAAATTGTTAATTGGCTTTTTTGATGAAATTGCACTTTTTTGTTTCTTGCTATTCTGAGTTTGTATCCCTATGGTTGAATGCACTTATTGTAAGTCGCTTAAATTAAAAGCATCAGCTAAATTACATGTAATGTAATGTAATGTAAGCAGTTGGAAGATGGATGGATGGCATATCAGGAACACAACAACACTGAGAGTCCTGGTGGCTTTCGTCACAGATTTCCTGGCAGCAGACGCAACCCGCCACCCGCCACAAATAGCCAAATAACCCTCAATTGATATGCGCACCATATTTCCAACTGAAGAAGTAATGATAATGATTACAGCAAGATGCAGAACACACATGAAGTAACCCAGATACCAGTAGGCCTCAGATGAAAGAATTTGAACCGGGATCAGCAGGATATTATTAACTAGAATATTCACATTGAAAGAAAGACATGTAATCAATGTAAATTGACAGAAAATGTAATAAGTAATGCTGAGGGTTTATATGTCTGAAGTGGGTGATAGAGATGGTGACTCAGCAGGTTGAGAGCTGTGGTGAGCAGAGAAATGAAACACAGCAGAAGGTTGACCAGCATGCCTGTCGGACTGAGGCTTCCTGCAGGAACTGTTGTCTCTCGCTTTGTTATTAACTAAATACCAACTTACCACCTAATCCTTATTGTTGAAGATTTGTTGTACATTGTAGACTACTGAGTGTTCTGTAATGTCTCCTCTCTGAATGGAAAGTGAACCGAAGCCACTGCAGGAAGTTGAGTGGTACCAATCAAGAGAGACAGTGGACAGTGGTACCAATCAAGTCAGATAAAGAAAAATAATGATTGATATTAATAAATTATTTGTCATATAGCTTTAAGTAAGTGCCATTGTAAGTGCTAACTAGTCCACGTCTAGTCAGTAGATGGTTTTTGATGTCCCTATGTCATTGGGGAGCTCATTCGACCATTTAGGAGCCAGAACAGCAAACAGTCGAGATGTTATGGAGTGATTAACTATTTGTGAGGGACCAACAAGCAGATTGGCAGATGCAGAGCAAAGTGAGCGATCAGCGGCGTAAAGTTTGACTATGTTCTGGATGTGGACTGATCTGTTAGCTGCAAGATACGCAAAAACAATTGTTTTGAAACGAATGTGGGAAGCCACTGGTGACCAGTGAAGGTAGCGGAGGAGCAGAGAAGTATGGGTGAATTTAGGTTAAAGACCACCAAGGTGTTACATTCTGGATGAGCTGCAGAGGTCGGATGGTGCTGGCAGGTTGACCTTGACAGAGTCTTGGGGGACCCCAGTGGTGAGAGGACAAGGTTCCCAAGTACCCAGTAGGTGTGGTCGTTGAGATATGATGAGAGAAGGGAGAAAGTAGAGCCTGAGACACCAAGTTCCCGTAAGGGAGAAATAATGATTGGGTGGTTCAATCTGTCAAATGCAGCAGACCTCTCCTGTTTCTGTCCACAACTGTCGCGAGAAGGCAACACATTGGCTGTTTTGTGCCTTTCTCTTTCCCATTTCAGAGCATGATGGAAATAGGGATATTTAGAATACATAAGTTTAAAAAAACGAAGTAAAATACAAGCAGAATCCCGATAGAGATGGATGAAACAGTAAGGGGGGTGAGGGGGGGGTTACTGAGTGTTGGTCGAGTGAACTTTGTACCAACACTTGTACATGCAGATTCATACTTTTCTTTTACATTGTGTACTGCTCAAAGGAAACAGTGAACCAACTTAGAAAACTTTTTGAAAGCAATTGCTGTGCAACTGTGTACATTACAGTTGACATGTGTGAGACAAGCATAACAAATATTTATATGATAAATAAGCAGGTTTTTTTGGCTTTGATCAAGTCTTTAAAGATACTGCAGCTCAAGACGTTTCGATGTAATGCAAATTACAATTTAGAAAAAGAAACCTTCCAGGCTTTTTTCAAGAAGCCTTTCAAACATTTTCATGTTTCATGGTGTGATGGCCATCCCGTCTTTAAATGTCCTGTCAATGCATGATATGTCACGGTGTGGTGCACTTCCTGTCTTATTTTGTAGTTTTCTGCCATTCGTGTCCCCGGGTAACTTCACTCCCTGCCTGGTCCTGTCATCGTCTGTGATTGTCGGATTGTTTCCACCTGTGTCCAATCACCTGCACCTCCCTTGTGTGTGTCTCCTGTCGCGTCATTGTTTATCGTCGTGGATGTTCGTAGGTCCGGCCTGCGGTTTTTCCCCTGGTTCGTGTGCGTTTTTGCATGTTGGCCTTTTGCTTTTGCCTTTTGGTCGATTATTAAAGTCGCTTTTTTTTGTTTAAGAAGTCTGCACTTGAGTCCTCCCTCCTACCCTACTCTGACAGAATGACGCCACCATGGGACTGCCCGCTGCCAGACTACGGTCCAGACTACATGGATGTTAGGAGCCCGTTCTGGCAGCTGAAAACAGAGCTATCAGCTCGCCTGCCTCGAGCTCCAGGACCTCCTTAACCCAAGACTGAGGAGCAAGCGGAAGAAGAGATCTCCCGTTCACGCTGGGCCGCCGCAGCACCTTCCTTGTGTATTTAAGCAGTGTGTGTTGTTTGTCACTTGTGGCGTCATTGTCCTTTGTCACGGATGTCTACCGTCTGGATGATCCTAGTTCCTGCCAGCCTTTTTTTTTCTCCCCCGGTTTGTGTGGGTGTTTTTGCCCGTTGGCCTTTTACTTTGGAGTTTTTGACTATTAAAGTCTTTTGCGTTAAAGTCTGCGTTTGAGTCCTGCCTTCCTATCCAACCCTGACATGATAGCTAAATATTGTAACCCTTGGTCTCACTCTGTCACTGTCACACCCTTGAAAGTCAAACCTGGTCAGGGCCCGTGGTCACATAAGGATGAAATTAAACTTGTAAGCGTCACTGAATGTAGCGCGACCACACAGAAGCCATTAATCCCATGACTGTCTTACAAATACTAACCACAACATCTTAATATCATTATGAGACATCACAATTTAATGCAGCAACATTTCACTCAGGCGTTCAATACCACGTCTGTGATTCTTTTTTTATTTTAGGCTATGCTACGGAAATGAGGGTAGACTGACATTACCCTCTCCTAAAGTCTTTGTGCTCTCCCTTCCCACAGGCTTCTGTGGATGGTGGTTCTATCTGATGGTGGTTGCCCCTGCAGTGGTCCTGCTGTGCGCCTGGCTTACTACTCATAATTACTTGAATAATTTCTGTCGTAGGAATTGCATGTATTATACATTGTTCATTCTGTACACATGGCTTTTTGGGGAGTTTTTCCTGTGATGATGGTGGGTTTCGGGACAGAGGATGTCGTGTGTTTACAGACTGTAAAGCCCTGAGGCTAATTTGTAATTTGCGATTTTGGGCTATACAAAATATAATGAATTGTATTTATTCTGACCCACAGCACTGGGTATGTCATATATCTAATACTTCAAACGGTTTGGTGGTCGGGGTTCCCAGGCTGGATACCGACGAACAGTCAATTCTTTGGGTGAGGATACCCCAGGGTTGCCAGGCAGCGACATCGGTGTAGATGGGGATGCCATAGACTCGGCCATTGGAGAAACTCTGTCTAGAGCGATAGAAGCAGACTTTGGAATTTGTGCTGGCACACTGATGGTGATAGTTACCTCAGTGGGAAGTTGTGGCACTGGTTGGGGACACCCCCCCAGGTGAAGACAACACTGGAGTTGCTATTTGCTGTAGCAGTTGATCTTTGTGTCTCCTCCAGACCATGTCCTCAGCTGTTCGGACCGTGTAAGAAACAGGATCTGCCTGCCCACACCTCACTGACCTGCTCCAGCACCACAATCCCGCCTTGTAAACCACGTAAAGCGTCTTTGTGTCACATCTGTATTTCAAATTGGGTTTTTGTCCCGTCTCCACGTTTATTTTGAGACTTTGTTTTATTTTGGAAATTAACTCCTCTGGTTTCAGGTTCCTTCCTCATGTGTCACCGGTCTACTTTGTTATTTTCTCCTTTCCTCGCTAAGAGAGGGTTTTGAGAAACTTTGAAAAGCGCTATATAACTAAAATGTACTAAATAATAATAACATTATTAATCACATGCCCCAAGTACTCTATTAAAAGTAAAATTTAAAGAATTTGCACTTAGCCTTGCGGACTATATATTCTTTTAGTCTTTGCAGGGTGGCATCAAAATTCCTCAAGTTCTCTTCCTCAGTCTTCCCCGTGACTAAGATATCTGTCACGGGATGCGGGGAGGCAGGACTCAGATGCAGAGTTCTTAAACAAAAGAGACTTTAATAGGCAAAAGGCAAAAGGCCAATGGGCAAAACACACACCAGAACCGGGGCAAAAAGGCAGGCAGGAAAGAGGAACATCAAGGACCATAGACAATGACGCAACAAATGACAAGAGACACACACTGCTTAAATATACTAGGGAGTAGCAGGTGATTGGACACAAGTGGAAACAATCCGACAATCACAGGGGATGACCGGACAAGGCAGGAAGTGAAGTTACCGAGGGAGACAAGAAGCAGAAAACAACAAAATAAGACAGGAAATAAACCCCAAACCGTGACAATATCGTCCAGGTAGCACTGTACTCCAGACTTTTTATTACAGGATCTATGGGCGTTGCCAGTCAGTCACACTAACCGGCTCAAGCACACCAGTCTCTACTAACGATTGTAACTCTGCTTCCAGTTTTGGTCTAAGAGCATAGGGCACCGCTCAGGCTTTATGAACCTTGGTTTGCTACCAAGTTTCGTCATGATGTTCTTCATGCTTCCCAGTTCGTCTTTAAAAACCACTGTGTACTCTTCTAGGACTGCATTTAGACCTGGTTCCGCCTTGGAGATCATGAAGATGGTTGACTAGTCAAAACGCATCTTTTCCCGCCATGCACGACCACAGAGATGGATAATTGCCTTGCATGATGTAGCTGTTTGCTTATTCAGTTTGACCGCTACCTCAACTATTAGAAATCTGTTGTTTCTGTTCGGCCGTGTCAGCAAGGCATAAAAACATAAATTGGTTGTTCCACGGAACCATGTCAGTAAGGCATGAAAAAGATGAATCGGTTGTCTCCGTCTGAGCCGTGGCAGTAGGCCTTAGAAACGGAGATCGGGAGGTTTTGAGCCATGTGGCACTGTTCCACCAGTGTAGGTCTTTAAGAGGATGTTAGACTTTTTCAATGGGATATGTTTTAATGCCTTGTTGTAGATGCGGTCTGACACAATTGAAACTGCTGCCCCAGTGTCACTCTCCATGTGAGTGGGTTGCCCTTCCAATAATGGAGTAACCCAGTACCCCTGTGGCCCTCCCTTAATGGTCAATATGTGAGCTCTCCAATCATCTGAGCTGCCACTATATCCAGATTCTGGATATTGCCATTCTGGTATTCCACATTATACACACGTTTTTTTCGCGTTTTGGTGGCTGAGGCTCTTTGTTATCCTTTTATTCTTGCATGCGCGTACGAAGTGACCCTTTTTCCCGCATATCCTACAATCTAGGTCTTTGCTCTAGCATTAAGAATCTATATGTCCCATCTTATCACAGCTGTAGCATTTAATTTGCTTTTCATAAGTTTTATTTGCAATCTTATGAAGTGTGGTACTTGAGCTTAGCTGATGTGCCTCTTTAGCTGCCATCTCCATGGACACGCTTGTTTCCACTGCCCTGTCCAGTGTCAATGCCTTTTCCGTAAGCAATCTTTTCTGTATGGCTTCGCTGCTGAGACCACACACCCGTAGGGTTGGGTACCGAAAACCGGTACCATATTGGTACAGGTTCCTATACGACAGGTACCTACCGTACCGAAACACAACGCAGATTTCGGCCCTTGCTTTCGGTGCCTGAGCCAAATTGAAAAACTTTATTTACAGTCTGATGACTGATAGCTTACCGCTTGTGTAGCTACAGCAACTTGCTAGCCATCCAGTTATATTTATTTAAGGTTGAGTCAGTGTTTCCCTCTGTTACTAAAGTCTGGAGGTGTTTTGGCAGCGTGCGGCATTATCGCGCACACGCATACACAGGAGAGCACACGCTGACCAGCGGACACAGAGCGCACGTCCGCAACAACCACCCCCCCTCCCCTCGGACGGTCCCCCATCGAAATATTAAACCGAGGGTTTAGCGTTGTTCCTTCGGTGTTGTTCCTCAATATGCCACATTGAGCTGCAGACACGTGACTCTATATCCTTACGCGAATGATGGAAGATTGCTTAGATCTTTTACGAAGCAAAGCGTTAACTGAATCATATATCACACGGTAGATAAACGATGCTCTTGTGCCTGTTAGGTAGACACACCATCCACTACTCTTACTATGTGTGGGGCATCACCCCCCCCCCTTAAAGTCGTGGTCTCACTAAGAACCACAGTTCCCCACTCAACATTACATTGAATAAAATCTATCACACAGTAGATAAACGATGCTCTTGTGCCTCATGCAGCTCTTCTCTGTTGCACCTGCAATCATGAGGTCAATAAATCGAGAGGTTAATCCAACATAAATGCTTTTCAATATTTGTTAAATATTTTTAGTTCCTGCACAGAGCAGAAATCTAAAATTAAATGATTAACATTCCCCAAATTCCAATAAACTAATAGATAAACTACACACTCTCACAGAGGGGAAACATTAAGTGTACTTCAAAGCCATAGTTTGAAGCCAAGTGTTTTCATTTACATTAACATTATTGTTTAAACTGTTAATATATTAGTCTAGGCACCGTTTAGTCACCGGTATCGTTTGGTTTAGCATCGGTATCGGAAAAAAACAAAAAACAATACCCATTCGTACACACGCTCGTGTACGCACTCCATGGTTGAATCAGTTCATCAAAAGCACCAACGCTCTCTTATCCCCGCCATTTCTTCAAACTTTTTCTTCCCATTCGTTGAATTGGCTGTACTCCCAATTCTTCCCTCTACCACTCTTGTGTCGTCTCTCCTCTCCTCTTGTAGACTGTAGGTTTTGGGAGCTTGCTAGCATGGCAGTCTTAACGGTATCCACAAAAAGTTTTTGTTTCTTTTTTCTGTCGATTCCAGTATTTCCAGCTCTAAACACGTCCTCCTAGTCCTACAAACACGCATGTATTTGTCGTCCTCGTCGCCAGTTTTCTATCTTGGTAATAATTGTATTACCCCAGAATAAAACCATGCTAGTCAGAGTAGGATTTATTGTGTCTTTACTTCACTCGCGTGCATACAACACAGTACACATACTATTCCCCTGATGTAATGGGTCTGTTACTACGGGTGTCAGCGAGAAACATAATTCGAGGATACAAAACATTCCCCAAAGCTCCAATATTGACCCCTTGTTCTTCCGTATCTACACATGCTGTCGGACACATTATCAATGTACTGTGTTGAGTACCAATAGTACGCAAGTGTACATATTGAAAGACGGAAATAAGCGATCTTCATGGGTTCTTATGTTGTTAGTCCAAAAGCAAGCCTTGTATGTCCCAAAAAATAACGTATATGGCCTCTGTAAAAAGATCTGTCCTGAGGAACGCATATTTGGGGTTTTGTAATGTGAATTGCTGTTCTTCATCGCAGAACATGCTGGAAACCTTAACTGTTTCTAAATACGTGAAGGAGGAAGAGGGGGGGGGGGGGGGGGGGTGATTTACAGAGAAAAGACAGATGAAACAGTAAGGCAGGAGTTTGGTCCTTCCCTCTATGAAAGAGTTGTCTCCAGAGTGAAATCGAAGGAGGGATGTGGAAGAAGAAAAGAGCTTCATCAGTTGCATGACGAGCACAGCAGCATTGTGTCTCCTCTCTCTGAGAATGAAAAGTCTTGAAGAAGATGAACTTTGCTTTCCTCATCTCCTCAACTCCTCCTGCAAGAAGGCCGTGAATCCTCACTTTGTATTTATGCTCACTTACATTTTATTATCCTCCATCTCTCTGCTCACTGTGACTCTCAACCTGCTGGTCATCGTCTCCATCTCCCACTTCAAGTATTCAGATATTTGATCTATTTGCTAGCTAAAAACAAATGGTTAATGGTTTAACTCATTAGAACTCCAACTTGAATGAAAAAATGTGTTTAATCTCTTGATATGACAGTTTTTTGCTACCAATAATGACAATCTTGTTGTCTTCTTATTTCCTAAGGCAGCTCCACACCCCCACCAACCTCCTCCTGCTCTCTCTGGCCGTCTCAGACTTCTTTGTGGGCCTCATCTTGTTCTTTCAAATAATGCTTATAGATGGGTGCTGGTTTCTAGGTGACCTTATGTGTACTCTTTATATTGTTTTGGACTATATTGTTGTTTCTTCCTCAGTAGGAACCATGGTGCTCATATCAGTTGACCGATATGTGGCTATTTGTGAGCCTCTTCATTATTCTAAAAAAGTCACACAAAAAAGAGTTAATATCTGTGTTTGTCTGTGTTGGACATGTTCTGCTTTCCTTCTAATTCTGCTGCTAAGAGATAACCTGAAAAAAAACGGCAGGTATACTTCCTGCATTGGAGAGTGTGTCATTGAGATTAACTACGTTGCTGAACTTGCAGATTTCTTTTTGACTTTTATTGGTCCCGTCACTGTCATCATAGTTCTGTATATGAGAGTCTTTGTGGTTGCTGTGACTCAGGCTCGTGCCATGAGGCCTCATGTTGCAGCTTTACCTCTTAAGTTTTCAATGAACATAACTGCTAAAAAATCTGAAATGAAAGCTGCCAGGACTCTTGGTGTAGTTATTGTCGTCTTTCTGTTGTGCGTCTGCCCATATTATTGTTTTGCCCTTCCAGGCCAGGACAGCTTGATCAATTTCTCGTCTGCTAACATTGTAATATGTGTGTTTTATTTCAACTCGTGTCTCAACCCTCTGATCTATGCCTTTTTTTACCCCTGGTTTAGAAAATCTATGAAGCTCATTGTTACTCTTAAGATACTGCAGCCTGGCTCATGTGAGAGAAACCTGCTGTAGAGACACTGAGTCTTAGTCGAGTGAACTTTGTACCAACACTTGTACATGCAGACTATACTTGTCTCTTTTCATTGTGTACTGCTCAAAGGAAACAGTGAACCAACTTAGAAAACTTTTGAAAGCAATTAGGAATCAAGAATAAAGTCTGTTGTACACAGGTGAGATGGGAAAAAGAATGACATGAGGTCACATAAGATATTCTTGGTTGAAACATTACTGTATATGTGCTGTGCACTGTACCTTTCAGCTGTTAGGCATCTTGATATAAGATAACATTATGGAATCATTATATTTTACCATTAAGTGTTACCTGACATGTGTGAGACAAGCATAATAAATATTTATATGATAAATATGTTTTTTTGGCTTTGATCAAGTCTTTAAAGATACTGCAGCGTAAGATGTTTAGATGTAATGCAAATAAAACTTTCCAATTTAGAAAAAGAAACCTTCCAGGCTTTTTTCAAGAAGCCTTTCAAACATTTTCATATTGGTGTGTAAACATCAATGACATAATCGATTATCTGTAACGGGTAATAAAAACTGTGCTCGGTTCAACTCGGTTAGTCCGTTCAGTGGGAGGTGCATTAATATCCATTCTCTCTCATATAAGTTTACAAAATAATTGCAATCTACAGTGACTGAAAATAACTAATAATACATTTTCATAGAGAACAACCATTAGGAATAAATCGAACAATAACTCGTGTGTTTTTTGGGGGATTACAAAAATAGGAACTAAATATTGACCCTGAAATCTGAATGCACAGAGATACTGTGCAGCAGGCACATCGCTTGTTAAAAATTGACGTTATGTCAAACCTATTTGGTTAACCTGTTAATTAGTATGAAAGGTCTCTTATTCTATATTTGTCACACTTTTACACATAACAAGTCAGTGGGAAATAGTATGACTGAATTGTTGGGCTGTAATTGATAAGAATCATGTTAAAAGTTGCACGGAAAATCCAAACTATACTCTGAAAGTATTAACTCATGATGTTCACTACCTGTTACTCGTCTCCCCGCCAAAAATGATAACATTTCAATCACATAACTATTTATTCATTAATAGTTATGGTACCATCAATATGCTCACTGTAAATTTTGTTAAATGGAGAGTGTAGTTTTCACTGTACAACCCAAATAATTCATATTTACATTTGGGGTAATATAGTTCTTTACAATTCACCAAGTTGTAGCTGTCACTTTCACTCTGTCACTGTCACACCCTTAAGTCGAACCTGGTCAGTACCCGTGGTCACATAAGGATGAAATTAAACCAACTTGTAAGCGTCACTGAATGTAGCGCGACCGCACAGAAGCCATTAATCCCATGTCTGTCTAACAAATAATAACCAGAACATTTTAATATCATGAGACATCACAATTTAATGCAGCAACATTTCACTCAGACGTTCAATACCACGTCTGTGATTCTTTTTATTTTAGGCTATGCTATGGAAATGAGGGTAGACTGCCTCAAATACAGACATTACCCTGGGGTTTATTTGGCGTTACTTGTTGTTCCTATAGTTCTAAAAAGTAGGCTGGGGGCCAGAGCCTTCAGTTATCAAGCTCCTCTTTTGTGGAACCAGCTTCCACTTTCAGTCCGCGGGGGCAGATTCGGTCAGCTCTTTTAAAGTAAAACTTAAAACTTTCCACTTTAATTTTGCCTATAGTTAGGGCTGGCTCAGGTTAGCCCGGACCAGCCCTTAGTCAAGCTGCTATAGGCTTAGACTACCGGGGGACTTCTTAGGAGACACTAAGTTCCTCTCTCACGCTCTCGTTGCACAATAATTCACGTTTTAGTTTTTTGTGCTTTCTCCCCTAACAGGTCTCCGTAGATTGTAGTTTCTTCTGGACCCTGGTCCCGCCCCTGCTGACGCCTGCTGCTGCCATCATTATTATTTTAGATATTAATCATATTACTGTACTCTTAAACCAACATTACCCTCTCCTAAAGTCTTTGTGCTCTCCCCACAGGCTTCTGTGGATGGTGGTTCTATCTGATGGTGGTTGCCCCTGCAGTGGTCCTGCTGTGCTCCTGGCTTACTACTCACAATTACTTGAATCATTTCTGTCATAGGAATTGCATGTATTATACATTGTTCATTCTGTACACATGGCATCCATTGTAGTCTGTCCATCCCGGCAGTGGGATCCATCCTCTGACGTTCTCCCTTAGGTTTCTTCCTTTTTTTTTCCGCTTTGAAGGGTTTTTTCATTTTTGGGGAGTTTTTCCTGTGATGATGGTGGGTTTCGGGACAGAGGATGTTGTGTGTTTACAGACTGTAAAGCCCTGAGGCAAATTTGCGATTTTGGGCTATACAAAATAAAATGAATTGAATTCATTCTGACCCACAGCACTGGGTATGTCATATATCTAATACTTCAAGCGGTTTGGTGGTCGGGGTTCCCAGGCTGGATACCGACGAACAGTCAATTCTTTGGGTGAGGATACCCCAGGGTTGCCAGGCAGCGACATCGGTGTAGATGGGGATGCCATAGACTCGGCCATTGGAGAAACTCTGTCTAGAGCGATAGAAGCAGACTTTGGAATTTGTGCTGGCACACTGATGGTGATAGTTACCTCAGTGGGAAGTTGTGGCACTGGTTGGGGACACCCCCCCAGGTGAAGACAACACTGGAGTTGCTATTTGCTGTAGCAGTTGATCTTTGTGTCTCCTCCAGACCATGTCCTCAGCTGTTCGGACCGTGTAAGAAACAGGATCTGCCTGCCCACACCTCACTGACCTGCTCCAGCACCACAATCCCGCCTTGTAAACCACGTAAAGCGTCTTTGTGTCACATCTGTATTTCAAGTTGGGTTTTTGTCCCGTCTCCACGTTTATTTTGAGACTTTGTTTTATTTTGGAAATGAACTCCTCTGGTTTCAGGTTCTTTGCCCTTCCTCATGTGTCACCGGTCTACTTTGTTATTTTCTCCTTTCCTCACTAAGAGAGGCTTTTGAGAAACTTTGAAAACTGCTATATAACTAAAATGTACTAAATAATAATATTAATCACATGCCCCAAGTACTCTATTAAAAGTAAAATTCAAGGAATTTGCACTTAGCCTTGCGGACTATATTCTTATAGTCTTTGCAGGGTGGCATAAAAATTCCTCGAGTGCTCTTCCTCAGTCTTCCCTGTGACTAAGATATCTGTCACGGGATGCGGGGAGGCAGGACTCAGATGCAGAGTTCTTAAACAAAAGAGACTTTAATAGTCAAAAGGCAAAAGGCCAATGGGCAAAACACACACCAGAACCGGGGCAAAAAGGCAGGCAGGAAAGAGGAACATCAAGGACCATAGACAATGACGCAACAAATGACAAGAGACACACACTGCTTAAATATACTAGGGAGGTGCAGGTGATTGGACACAAGTGGAAACAATCAGACATTCACAGGGGATGACCGGACAAGGCAGGAAGTGAAGTTACCGAGGGAGACAAGAAGCAGAAAACAACAAAATAAGACAGGAAATAAACCCAAAACCGTGACAATATCGTCCAGGTAGCACTGTACTCCAGACTTTTTATTACAGGATCTATGGGCGTTGCCAATTCAGTCACACTAACCGGCTCAAGCACACCAGTCTCTACTAACGATTGTAACTCTGCTTCCAGTTTTGGTCTAAGAGCATAGGGCACCGCTCAGGCTTTTATGAACCTTGGTTTGCTACCAAGTTTAGTGATGATGTTCTTCATGCTTCCCAGTTCGTCTTTAAACACCACTGTGTACTCTTCTAGGACTGCATTTAGACCTGGTCCCGCCTTGGAGATCATGAAGATGATTGACTAGTCAAAACGCATCTTTTCCCGCCATGCACGACCACAGAGATGGATAATTGCCTTGCATGATGTAGCTGTTTGCTTATTCAGTTTGACCCCTACCTCAACTATTAGAAATCTGTTGTTTCTGTTCGGCCGTGTCAGTAAGGCATAAAAACATAAATCGGTTGAAGCACAAGGTTGTTGGTTCGATTCCAGGCTGCCCCATGTTCCATGTCGAAGTGTCCCTGAGCAAGACACCTAACCCCTAATTGCTTCCCGGGCAAAATGTGAAAAAGCCATGGGTTTAAAGTGTAATGTAAGTCACTTTGGATAAAAGCGTCTGCTAAATGACCTGTAATGTAATGTTTTAATGCCTTGTTGTAGATGCGGTCTGACACAATTGAAACTGCTGCCCCAGTGTCACTCTCCATGTAAGTGGGTTGCCCTTCCAATAATGGAGTAACCCAGTAGCCCTGTGGCCCTCCCTTAAATGGTCAATATGTGAGCTCTCCAATCATCTGAGCTGCCACTATATCCAGATTCTGGATATTGCCATTCTGGTATTCCACATTATACACACGTTTTTTTTCCAACAACGTTTTGGTGGCTGAGGCTCTTTGTTATCCTTTTATTCTTGCATGCACGTACGAAGTGACCCTTTTTCCCACATATCCTACAATCTAGGTCTTTGCTCCAGCATTCAGACGCTATATGTCCCATCTTATTACAGCTGTAGCATTTAATTTGCTTTTCATGAGTTTCATTTGCAATCTTATGAAGTCTGGTACTTGAGCTTAGCTGATGTGCCTCTTTAGCTGCCATCTCCTTGGACACGCTTGTTTCCACTGCCCTGTCCAGTGTCAATGCCTTTTCCGTAAGCAATCTTTTCTGTATGGCTTCGCTTCTGAGACCACATACCCGTAGGGTTGGGTACCGAGAACCGGTACCATATTGGTACAGGTTCCTATACGACAGGTACCCACCGTACCGAAACACAACGCAGATTTCGGCCCTTGCTTTCGGTGCCTGAGCCAAATTGAAAAACTTTATTTACAGTCTGATGACTGATAGCTTACCGCTTGTGTAGCTACAGCAACTTGCTAGCCATCCAGTTATATTTATTTAAGGTTGAGTCAGTGTTTCCCTCTGTTATTAAAGTCTGGAGGTGTTTTGGCAGCGTGCGGCACTATCGCGCACACGCATACACAGGAGAGCACGCGCTGACCAGCGGACACAGAGCGCACGTCCGCAACAACCACCCCGCCTCCCCTCGGACGGTCCCCCATCGAAATATTAAACCGAGGGTTTAGCGTTGTTCCTTCGGTGTTGTTCGTCATTATGCCACATTGAGCTGCAGACACGTGACTCCATTTCCTTACGCGAATGACAGAAGATCACTTAGATCTTTTACGGAGCAAAGCGTTAACTGAATATAGAAATAATAAATTATATCACACGGTAGATAAACGATGCTCTTGTTCCTGCTGGGTAGACACACCATCCACTACTCTTACTATGTGTGGGGCATTACCCCCCCCTTAAAGTCGTGGTCTCACTAAGAACCATAGTTCCCCACTCAACATTACATTGAATAAAATCTATCACACAGTAGATAAACGATGCTCTTGTGCCTCATACAGCTCTTCTCTGTTGCACCTGCAATCATGAGGTCAATAAATCGAGAGGTCAATCAAACATAAATGCTTTTCAATATTTCCATCCATCCATCGTCAAACCACTTATCCTGCACACAGGGTCGCGGGGGGGCTGGAGTCCATCCCAGCCAACTTCGGGCGATAGACAGGGTACATCCTAGATTGGTCGCCAGCCAATCGCAGGGCTACACTCTCACACTTCTACGGGCAATTTAAAGTCCCCAATTAACCTGATCCCCAAAGCATGTCTTTTGACTGTGGGAGGAAGCCAGAGAACCCGGAGAGAACCCACGCAGACACGGGGAGAACATGCAGACTCCACACCGAAAGGCCACTGGGCGGAATCGAACCCAGGACCTTCTTGCTGTGAGGCGACAGTGCTAACCACCACGCCACCGTGCCGACCGCTTTTCAATATTTGTTAAATATTTTTAGTTCCTGCACAGAGCAGAAATCTGAAATTAAATGTTTAACATTCCCCAAATTCCAATAAACTAATAGATAAACTACACGCTCTCACAGAGGGGAAACATTAAGTGTACTTCAAAGCCATAGTTTGAAGCCAAGTGTTTTCATTTACATTAACATTATTGTTTAAACTGTTAATATATTTATCAGTTTAGGCACGGGTATCGTTTGGTTTAGCATCGCTATCGGAAAAAAACAAAAACGATACCCAATCCTACACACGTTCATGTACGCACTCCATGGTTCAATCTGTTCATCAAAAGCACCAACGCTCGCTTATCCCCGCCATTTCTTCAATCTTTTTCTTCCCATTTATTGAATTTGCTGTACTCCCAATTCTTCACTCTACCACTCCTGTGTCGTCTCTCCTCTCCTTTTGTAGACTCGGTTTGGGAGCTTGCTAGCATGGCAGTCTTAACGGTATCCACCAAAAGTTTTTTTTTCTTTTTTCTGTCGATTCCAGTATTTCCAGCTCTAAACACGTCCTCCTAGTCCTACAAACACGCATGTATTTGTCGTCCTCGTCGCCAGTTTTCTATCTTGGTAATAATTGTATTACCCCAGAATAAAACCATGCTAGTCAGAGTAGGATTTATCGTGTCTTTACTTCACTCGCGTGCATACAACACATACTATTCCCCTGATGTAATGCGTCTGTTACTACGGGTGTCAGCGAGAAACATAATACCATGATACAAAACATTCCCCAAAGCTCCAATATTGACCCCTTGTTCTTCCATATCTACACATGCTGTAGGACACATCAACAATGTACTGTGTTGAGTACCAATAGTATGCAAGTGTACATATTGAAAGACGTAAATAAGCGATCTTCATGGGTTCTTATGTTGTTAGTCCAAAAGCAAGCCTTGTATGTCCCAAAAAATAACGTATATGGCCTCTGTAGATAGATAGATAGATAAAGATCTGTCCTGAGGAACGCAGATTTGGGGTTTTGTAATGTGCATTGCTCTTCTTCATCGCAGAGCATGATGGAAATCTTAACTGTTTCTAAATACGTGAAGGAGGGGGGGGGGGGGGGGGGGGGGGTGATGTACAGAGAAAAGACAGATGAAACAGTAAGGCAGGAGTTTGGTCCTTCCCTCTATGAAAGAGTTGTCTCCAGAGTGAAATCGAAGGAGGGATGTGGAAGAAGAAAAGAGCTTCATCAGTTGCATGACGAGCACAGCAGCATTGTGTCTCCTCTCTCTGAGAATGAAAAGTCTTGAAGAAGATGAAATTTGCTTTCCTCATCTCCTCAACTTCTCCTGCAGGAAGGCCGTGAATCCTCACTTTGTATTTATGCTCACTTACATTTTATTATCCTCCATCTCTCTGCTCACTGTGACTCTCAACCTGCTGGTCATCATCTCCATCTCCCACTTCAAGTATTCAGATATTTGATCTATTTGCTAGCTAAAAAGAAATGGTCAATGGTTTAACTCATAATTAGAACTCCAACTTGAATGAAAAAATGAAATATGTTTTTAATCTCTTGATGTGACAGTTTTTTGCTACCAATAATGACAATCTTGTTGTCTTCTTATCTCCTAAGGCAGCTCCACACCCCCACCAACCTCCTCCTGCTCTCTCTGGCCGTCTCAGACTTCTTTGTGGGCCTCATCTTGTTATTTCAAACAATGCTTATAGATGGGTGCTGGTTTCTAGGTGACTTCATGTGTATCCTATATATTTTTCTGAACTATATTGTTGTTTCTTCCTCAGTCGGAACCATGGTGCTCATATCAGTTGACCGATATGTGGCTATTTGTGAGCCTCTTCATTATTCCAACAAAGTCACACAAAAAAGAGTTAATATCTGTGTTTGTCTGTGTTGGACATGTTCTGCTTTCCTTCTAATTCTGCTGCTAAAAGATAACCTGAAAAAAAACGGCAGGTATACTTCCTGCATTGGAGAGTGTGTCATTGTGGTTAACTACATTGCTGAACTTGCAGATTTCTTTTTGACTTTTATTGGTCCCGTCACTGTCATCATAGTTCTGTATATGAGAGTCTTTGTGGTTGCTGTGACTCAGGCTCGTGCCATGAGGCCTCATGTTGCAGCTTTACCTCTCAAGTTTTCAATGAACATAACTGCGAAAAAATCTGAAATGAAAGCTGCCAGGACTCTTGGTGTAGTTATTGTCGTCTTTCTATTGTGCGTCTGCCCATATTATTGTTTCGCCCTCTCAGGCCACGACAGCTTGATCAGTCTCTCGTCTGTTAACATTCTAATATGTGTGTTTTATTTCAACTCGTGTCTCAACCCTCTGATCTATGCCTTTTTTTACCCCTGGTTTAGAAAATCTATGAAGCTCATTGTTACTCTTAAGATACTGCAGCCTGGCTCATGTGAGAGAAACCTGCTGTAGAGACACTGAGTCTTGGTCGAGTGAACTTTGTACCAATACTTGTGCATGCAGATCATACTTGTCTCTTTTTATTGTGTACTGCTCAAAAGAAATAGTGAACCAACTTAGAAAACTTCAGAAAGCAATCAGGAATCAAGAATAAAGTCTCGAGAGTCAAAGTCTTTTCTGTAAATTGTTCCAATGGCTAAAAGTACAACTTCATATGGAAGGAAGTTGTAAACTTCTTGTAATCTTATAATCTGTTTAAAGACCCAACATCGTACGACCACAGGAAAGAACAACTCTTTGTCATGGTACAATGTAATGTCATGTTACCTATTCTTAGGCCCAGGTTGTAACCTTTGTTGGTTTAAGTCAGAGACTATTTATTCTTTCCCATCTCCCCCACACAGCTGTGTTGCACACAGATTATATGGGGAAAAGAATGACACGAGGTCACATAAGATATTCTTGGTTGAAACATTACTGTATATGTGCTGTGCACTGTACCTTTCCCCTTGTTAAACCCCATATCAGCTGTTAGGCATCTTGATATAAGATAACATGATGGAATCATTATATTTTACCATTACAGTTACCTGACATGTGTGAGACCAGCATAATAAATATTTATATGATAAATAAGCTGTTTTTTTGGGCTTTGATTAAGTCTTTAAAGGAACTCTGCAGCTTAAGATGTTTAGATGTAATGCAAATCAAACTTTCCAATTTAGAAAAAGAAACCTGCCAGGCATTTTTTCAAGGAGCCTTTCAAACGTTTTCATATTGGTGTGTAAACATCAATGATGACGTCAATTGTCTGTAACAGGTAATAAAATTTGTGCTCGGCATCTGATCTTACTTCTGCTCAGCTCGGTTAGTCCGTTCAGTGGGAGGTGCATTAATATCCATTCTCTCTCATGTAAGTTTACAAAATCATTCCAATCTACAGTGACTGAAAATAACTAATACTGTGCAGCGGACACATCGCTTGTTAAAAATTGACGTTGTTCCAAACCTATTTGGTTAATCTGTTAATTAGAATGAAAGGTGTCAATGTTATTCTATATTTTTCACACTTTTACACATAACATGTCAGTGGGAAATAGTATGACTGAATTGTTGGGCTGCAATTGATAAGAATCATGTTAAAAGTTGCACGGAAAATCCAAACTATAATCTGAAAATATTAACTCATGATGTTCACTACCTGTCACTTGTCTTCCCTGCAAAAAATTCTAACACTTCAATCACATAATTATTTATTCATTAATACAAGGTTATGGTACCATCAATATGCTCGCTGTATATTTTGTTAAATTGAGAGTGTAGTTTTCACTGTACAACCCAAATAATTAATATTTTAGATATGTGGTAATACAATTCTTTACAATTCACCAAGTTGTAGCTGTTTTGTTTTGTTTTATTTCGTTCCAGATAGAGAGGTAACTGAGTCCATCACCATGGTAACAGACTCTGAACATAACCTGCTCGCTGGCAGGATTACTATAAGAAACCCGGAGTTTCTACCGTCTCCTCCCACATGAAGAAAGCTGTTAGACATGGATTGCCCATTCCTACCAAATCCAATTGACATCGAAGCCTTAGTGATTCAAAATGCTTTACATCGCGAGATGTCTTCCCAACCCAGATTAGACGTTTTATCAATTCCAGAGGAATTTCTGTTAGAACGCTATCGCTTTTCCCTACAAGGTATCATTTATCTCACTAACATTCTCCGGCCGTATATCACCGACCTCACACACCGCGGACGTGCACTCACATTGGAGCAAATCTTATGCATCGCGCTACTTTTTTTGCAAATGGTAGTTTTCTTTATAACATCGGGGATGCAGAGCACTTTGGCAAGGCAGCAGTTTGTAGAGCTGTGAGGAAAGTTCCGCTTGCACTGAAACGCGTGTTTCCCGGACACAAACCTCTTAGAACCATCAAAGAGGAATTCCACAGGATTGCAGGTGACTGATGTAGAAACTATATATTCAATTTTTTTTTAATTATGATGTACATTCTGCTGCGACCTCAGAAGCTTAATTAGCTGTCATTTTGCAGGGCTTCCAAATGTGATAGGATGCATTGGGACACATATTCCTATTACTGCGCCTGCACTCGATGAAGGGGACTATGTGAATAGAAAATCCTTTCACACAAAAGCAAAGTTTGAAGAACAAAATAAGAAAACAATATTTCAAATACAAATCATTATTTCTAATCTTGTCAATATCGTGACTATATTTTCAATTCATTTTTCCAACTCATTTGATAAATAAAAGTGACTTTTCATGGAAAACACAAAATTGTCTGGGTGACCCCAAACCTTTGAACGGTAGTGTATATGTTGGTTTTATTTTTTTAAAAGAAGTGTATACTTGCATCTGATGTAGTCACTTGTGTCCTGGAGAGTGACAGGTTCGGAAGAGCTTCCCCCAGGGATACCTTCAGCCACCGGGTGACCACTGTTTAGGCTGAGGGCCAGCTCCTCCGCCTCTGTCAGAGGTGGCCCTCGACTTGTTTTTCGGGGCCCTGCCTTCTTTCTGTTGGCTGAGCAAAACTCAATGTTTCTTTGCTTTTTAATTAGTATTTTAATGAGTGTTGGTGTAGGCTACACCGTCACATTTTAAATGACTTTGATAGGAGACACATTTTTATTTTATACCTAAGTGGGGTATTAAGTGAAAACACCTGTAAAAACAACATTTTATTAGGTTTAATTTACCATTTCAAGTAGCCACTGAATTAATATTTACTTTGTTTTAATAGCCTAAGTCAATTGGAATAGTACATTCAAACTTACGCGTTGACTCGGGCAGCGGTTTTTCGCCATGCAGTCTCTATCCCCTTCGCTGCTGCAGCTGTATTCCATTTGTGGCGAAATATATCCTCATAATCACCGCAGACCTGCAGAAGGACCTCCAACTCGATCGCAGTGAAATAGCTTGCTCTTTTATTTACTGTTGTCATGGTGACTCGTGGTGACTCGTGCTATCGAGGCTCCATTAATGAACATACTCTGAGTTGATTGAACTAACGCAGATCAGCTGTTCTGGAACCGGATACTCAGAGTTTCCCGTCTCAGAGTAAGTCAACTCGGAGTTCAGGGATAGACTCAGAGTTTGTTAAACCTCCTTTCTGGCATACCCCCCTGGTCGGGGCCCGTGGTCACATATGGATGAAATTAAACCAACTTGTAAGCATCACTGAACTCTGTTTAATGTAGCACGACCACACAGAAGCCATTTATCCCATGTCTGTCTTGGGATAAATGGCCTTGAATCATAAGCAGCTATCTGACATATTCTACGCATAGGTTCAAATTCATGTCCGGTGTCCTAAAATTGTTGACCTAATCAAAGAACTACCAGGCTAAGCAAATATTTTGTAGGAAACAACATAATGACCATGTCAACACCCATACACACTCACACGCAATCAAGCAATAACAAATGATTAACTGATCATGGATCTTCAAAATGTTCCATATCTCTGTAAACTGTGGGTGAGTGGGGAGCACGGTTGTCCTCCAATCAGAGGGTTGTCCGTTGCTCCCAGGCCTGGCTAACCCGCATGTTGATGTGTCCTTGGGCAAGACACTTAACCCAGCATTGCTCCTGTAGCTGCAACTACAGTGTGTGAATGTTAGTTACTGATGTGCAGGTGTCAATGTGTATGGTTCTCCTGTCATCAGTGTATGAATGGGCGAATGATGTCATGTGCACCAGGGTGAGTTACAACAACGACAAACCCTGGTTCACTCAGAACACTACGCCTGCAGAAGGATCAGGCATTTAGGAGCAGGGACAAAGACTTGTACACAGAGGAAAAATACAAGTTTGGCAAGGCGGTGAGAGATGCTAAACGACTGTACTCTGAGAAACTCCAACAACAGTTCTCAGCAAGTGACTCTGCCTCGGTTTGGTGAGGCCTCAAACACCTCACTAACTACGAGCCAAACCCCCCCCCCACTCCATGAAAACCTCCGCCTGGCAGACGAGCTGAATGAGTTCTACTGCAGATTCGAAAGACAATGTCCTGATCCCATCCCCCACAGCTCCACCAACCTGCTGCAGTCCCCCCCCTCCCCTCCCCACCATCCCAGCCCATCAGGTGCTCACGCCTCTTCATCTATATCACCTTCCCCTTCCCTCAGCCTCTCGGACCATCAGCACCGGTTCCCCCCAAGGCTGCGTTCTTTCCCCTCTGCTCTTCTCCCTGTACACCAACAGCTGCACCTCCAGCCACCAGTCCGTCAAGCTCCTGAAGTTTGCGGATGACACCACCCTCATTGGACTGATCTCTGGTGGGGACGAGTCCGCCTACAGGTGGGAGTCTGACCATCTGGTGTTGTGGTGCAGCCAGAATAACCTGGAGCTCAACGCTCTAAAGACAGTGGAGATGGTTGTGGATTTCCGGCGGAACAGAGCCCCACCCTCCCCCATCACCCTGTGTGACTCCCCCGTCACTATTGTGGATTCCTTCCGTTTCCTGGGCTCCATCATCACCCAGGACCTCAAGTGGGAGCTGAACATCCGCTCCATCATAAAGAAGGCTCAGCAGAGGTTGTTCTTCCTGAGGCAGCTGAAGAAATTCAACCTGCCAAAGACGATGATGATCCACTTCTACACGGCCATCATCGAGTCCATCCTCTGCTCCTCCATCACCATCTGGTACGCTGCAGCCACAGCCAAGGACAAGGGCAGGCTGCAGCGTGTCATCCGCTCTGCAGAGGGGAAATTCTGTTCAAATTTCATGAATTGACTGATAACATCACAACCTCAGTCCCCAGTTTCCTGCGCCAATTCATGCTGTGCTAAGGATAACAACCCATAGAAGATTCCAAGAAATACCCCCTAAGACAACTACACCTCCCAAAGAGTCTCAAAAAAAAAAAAAAAAAACTTCCCCTAAACACCAAAGACTGTCTGCCATCCAAAGAGTTCCCTCTTAAAAACTTTCCCCCGAACCCTAAAGACTGTTCGAAAGCTTTCTTACCCATAATGAAGTAAAACACCGTTCCGGTTTCACTAGTAAAGCGGATCTCGTCACTTACCTCCAACTCAAGCGGATCCTGGCCTCTCAACCAACCAAAATAATCCTGTAATGGACTAGGGCGGAGGACTTTGAAAAGAGTCCCAGACTCCATGTTCAGTTTGAGGTCCAAATCTTGAGAGGAATGAGAGTTCTTGAGATCCAGCTCGAAGGACCAATTATGTTTAATTTCTCACTCGACAACGGTGTAAAATCATCAAAAGCAGGACATTTAATGTTTTTGTATAGGAGACAGAGTTGACACACATGCGCCAAGCCTGCTCGAAGGTCTTTTCCAGCCCCCGCCTATATACAGGGATAAGGTATGATAAACAGGTAGGTTTTGCGCACGCACAATGAGATCATTGTACAAGGACCGTCATGTTCTTTATCTTGAGGCATACATCTGATCATCATGGGACTCAGAGTGGCCCTCTGGACACCGGACACACACGTCACACAGATTTCATACCCTGTATCACAGCTCAGACAGAGACCCAAACGCAGATATGAGGAATACGGTTTAATGAAGAGGAATTCGGGCAGGCAGTGTCGTTGTCGGAGGCAGGCAGGAGTTCGGTGCACGGGAGATCAGGGGTTCAGAGGTGGCAGGCAGTGTCGTTGTCAGAGGCAGGCCGGAGTTCGGTACACAGGAGGTCGTAGGTACAGAGGTGGCAGGCCGTGTCAATGTCGGACGACGAACTGGCAACAAGAACAGGGAGAAGACACAGGTTATATGCCCAAGGGATAATTGACAAACAGGGAACACCTGGTGTGGGAGGAGACAGGGGAATAACAGGTGAACACAATTAGGGCGTGACAGTACCCCCCCTCCTAGGGGCGGCACCTGGCGTCTTACCTGGTGCCGTACCTGATTGACGGGGGTGGCGACGGCGAAAGTCGGCGATGAGGGAGGGGTCCAAGATGTCCCTGGAAGGAACCCAGCAACGAGGGACCTGGCTTGACTGCTGTGCCTTGCGGACCTCAGCTTCTATTTCCCCAGCCAGGGATGTAGCCAGGCAGGAAGTGGGAAGGATGGGCCTGGGATCCGGAGGGGTGGTAGCAGGGCTGAAGACTCGAGACAAGGCATCCGGCTTCACGTTCTTGGAGCCAGGGCGATATGAAAGAAGAAAATTAAAACGGCTGAATAGCAGAGCCCACCTGGCCTGCCTGGAGTTGAGTCTTTTAGCGCTGCGAAGGTACTCAAGGTTCTTATGGTCGGTCCAAACCAAAAACGGCAGCTCCGAGCCTTCTAACCAGTGCCGCCATTCCTCCAACGCCACTTTGACGGCCAACAACTCCCTGTTGCCGACGTCATAGTTCCTTTCCGCTGGACTGAGTCTGTGGGAGAGAAAGGCACAGGGATGCAGTTTCTGGTCGAGGGCTGAGCGCTGGGACAGAATGGCTCCCACGCCCACTTCCGAGGCGTCCGTTTCCACCACAAACTGGCGAGAGGGGTTGGGTTGGATCAGGATGGGGGCCGTGGTGAAGCGCTGCTTAAGGTCTGCAAAAGCACGAGCCGCTAGCGAAAGCGGACCTCGGTAGAGGTGAGAGCGGTGAGGGGAGATGCCAAGGTGCTGTAGTCCCGGATGAAGCGACGATAAAAGTTTGCAAATCCCAGGAACCTCTGGAGCTGAACCCGGGAGTGCGGTTGTGGCCACTCCTCCACCGCCTTCACCTTGCAGGGATCCATTCGGATGCTCCCAGCTGAAGTGATGTATCCCAGGAACGCCTTGACGAACAGCTGGTTCTCTAGGAGGCGCTGGAGCACCTGGCGGACGTGAGCAACATGCTCCTGGGCAGAACGGGAGAATACCAGGATGTCGTCCAGGTACACAATGACGCACCAGTTCAGCATGTCGCAGAATACGTCATTGACCAGTGCCTGGAACACTGCAGGGGCGTTGGTCAGGCCGAAGGGCATCACTAGATATTCATAGTGGCCGTTAGCAGTGTTGAAAGCCGTCTTCCACTCGTCCCCTTCCCGGATCCGAACTAGATGGTAGGCATTTCACAGGTCCAGTTTGGAGAAGACAGTCGCCCCCGGAAGGAGCTCGGAGGCTGAGGAGATGAGGGGAAGTGGATAGCGGTTTTTGATGGTGATGTCATTGAGGCCCCTGTAATCAATGCAGGGGCGTAGGGATTTATCCCTCTTGTCCACAAAGAAGAATCCCGCTCCCGCAGAGGATGACGATGGGCGGATAATTCCTGCCGCTAGAGAGCTCTCCACATAGGCCTCCATGGCCTTGGTCTCCGGACCAGACAGGGAGTAGAGACGCCCCCTAGGGGGGGGAAGTGCCAGGAAATAGGTCGATGGCGCAATCATAGGGGCGGTGCGGGGGCAGAGATGTCGCCCGGGACTTGCTGAAGACTTCCCGCAGGTCCTGGTATTCGGCCGGGAACGGAGGACAAGTCAGGGGGATCCCCCGATGCCGGTTTGGGGGAAGCAGAGGTGTGTTGTGCAGCCCCCAAGCAGTGGGCGTGGCAGAATGGGCTCCAGCCCTGTATGAAGCCCGTTGTCCAATCAATGAGGGGGTTATGCTTTTGAAGCCAGGAATGGCCCAGAACCACAGGCACGTGAGGAGAACTTATAAGTATAAACCTGACGGGCTCGCTATGATTGCCAGAGATGTGTAGAACCACTGGAACGGTACAGAGCGTCACCTTGCCAAGGGGCCGGCCGTCCAAGGCTCAAGCCTCTATAGGAGTGGAGAGGCGTTGGGTCGAGATGTCCAGTTGCTGGACCAGGGCAGAGTCAATGAAGCTCTCATCAGCCCCGGAGTCAATGAGCACTCTGATGGTGTTGGATTGGGCCCCCCACAAAAGAATTGCATGCAGCGGGCCACGAGTAGTATGAGTCCAGGGAGTCTCTGTTTGGCCCACCAGCATACCCGCCCCTACTGATGAGCCTGCTCTTTTAGTGGGCAGGTGGAGATGTAAAGGCCGGAAGTGCCACAGTACAAACAGCTGCGGCTGCTAAATCGCCTCTCCCGCTCAGCAGGGCTTATTCTCGCCCTACCGAGGTCCATGGGCTCTGGTCTATCGACTTTGTGAGGCTTCGGATAATTCCGGAAAGACTCTGCTGAGCCCCTAGTGTCTCTTTGGTTGGAGAGCCGGATAATTCCAGTTTTTGGGGGGTTAAGGGGGGCTGATTGTCTCTCCCGGTTTCTATCCCGCAACCGGCTTTATCCGCATAGAAAGGTTCACTAGGTAGTCGAGATCAGGGGGCAGCTCTCGTGCTGCTAGCTCATCCTTGATAATGTCGGACGGCCCATTAAGAAAAGCGTCGAAGAGAGTCGGAATTCCATGAACTATCCGCAGCAAGAGTGCGGAAGTCCACCGCGTAGTCTGACACGCTGCGAGAGCCCTGTCAAGGTCCCAGGGGTTTACGGGCTGCTTCCCTCCCCGACACCGGTGAGTCAAAAACCTTTTTTATTTCAGCCAGACTGGAGCAGATGGGTGTTTGCTGTTCCCACACTGCCGTAGCCCAAGTTCCTGCCCTTCCGGACATAAGTGAAACGATGTACGCTACCTTGGAACGCTCCGATTGAAACGAGGATGGTTGTAGCTCGAAGATCAGGGAACACTTGGAGAGGAACGAACGACAGGTTCTCGGGTCTCCAGAATAGCGCTCAGGAGGTGGTAAGTTGGGTTCCCGAGGGGCCGTGTTGGTTACCGGCAAGGCCGCACTGGCTGCGAGGCCACCTTGGTCTGGGGCAGGGGCCGCTGTAGTTGGCTGTCCCATAGACATCCCACAAAACTGCTCCATCAGGGATTCATATGTCCGATCGTGGTGGTCAGAGAGGCTTTGAAGTCCCTACATGACCCGTTGTAGGATGTCTTCGTGCCTTCCTATAGCAGCTCCCTGAAGAGCGACGGCATTCCGGAGGGAGTCAGGTTCTGCTGGGTCTGTCATGGCCAGTTTGTACTATCACAGCTCAGACAGAGACCCAAACGCAGATATGAGGAATAAGGTTTAATGAAGAGGAATTCGGGCAGGCAGTGTCGTTGTCAGAGGCAGGGAGGAGTTCGGTACACAGGAGGTCGGAGGTACAGAGATGGCAGGCCGTGTCGTTGTCGGAGGCAGGCAGGGGTCAGTACACGGGGGATCTCAAGAATCGACTGGAAACTACAGGGATATAACGCTGGTAAGACCTGGTGAAACACACAAGACGAACTGGCAACAAGAACAGGGAGAAGACACAGGTTATATGCCCAAGGGATAATTGACAAACAGGGAACACCTGGTGTGGGAGGAGACAGGGGAAAAACAGGTGAAAACAGGTGAACACAATTAGGGCTTGACATCCTGAGGTCATCTTATCTTCACTGACATGTCATACACCCAACTTATTGTACAAACGATACAGACATAGTCTTGTTTTTGTCCAAACTCCCCTTCTTGACATGACATTATTTGCAGTTTTTCCAACAGACTCATTCCACTGCTCTCTGGGACGGCATTGGAGGCCTATACAGCGATGGATGAGGGACAAGCCCGCTCCTACACAGCTCTCAAAGCAGCATTGCTTATCAAATTTGACATTTCCCCTGAAACATACCGGCAGCAGTTTCGTTGCAGCTCAGTGCCAAAGGGAGAAACCCCCACGGAAACATAACCATCGCCTCAAAGGGCTCTACCGTCGCTGGATTCGGCCAGAACAACGCTCAAAGAGGAGGTCCGTGAGCGTCTTATCCTGCAGCAGCTTCTTCTTTCTCCAGAGGTGAGAACCTGGGTTAAGGAACATGAGCCAACAGAAGGATTGACAGCTGCCAGGTTGGCCCTCCAGTACCAGAATGCTTGCGAAGGAGGTCTCGTTTTTCATCCGACCAGCAGTGGACGTCAACCTGCATTCCAGCCTCCGCACACAAAGCCAGAAACCTCAAGGTACCGCCAACACTGCTACAGCGCAACACGCCACTGGTGATTTCTTTCTATTGCCAGCCGCCAGACCACAAAGCTTCTGTATGTCCTCTACGTGGAGCAAAGGTCACAGGCTCCTGTTATGCACCCAGGGATGAAGCAGACACTGCTGAGAAAAAGGAAATGAGGATGAAAATATACAATATACAAGACATTAACAGAAAATGGCCAGCAGGTGACTATTAGATACTGGCAGCTTCACTTCCCAAGCAAAGAAATGTCTCACAACCAGTTGGTAACCTGGACTTTAATAACAAAACGGACATTATCTGTGTGTCATGCCTACCCTAAAGCGGAAGTGACTTTGGTTATGGATGATCAATTGCTTTTCCACTGTGCACGATCATGGCTCCAGCAGTTCTCCAAGCTTTAACCCAACTTTTTTCCCCAGAGTGGGAATCCCTGATAAGATTCTCACCGACCAGGGAACCTGCCACCACCTCTGGGGATAGAGGAGTGGTGCACTTCGTACTGGAAATGAGGGACCAGTTGGCTAGATACAAAGAAGAGGCGGAAATTAATCTGCGAAAGGCTCAGAAAGCAAAGAAGACGTGGTATGACCCACTAGCACAGCAGCGGGATGTCCAACCTGGACAGAAGGTTGTCAAAACTAGCTTCTTCCAGCTGAGACTCCTGGCTAAAGTCAAGCCCTACCTGCTACACAAAGACTTTGAGAGAGTCATACATGCATTAATTACGTCCCGCTTAGACTACTGCAACTCACTGTATGTTGGGTTGGATCAGTCATCCCTTCGTCGCTTGCAGTTAGTCCAGAACGCAGCAGCTCGACTTTTGACCAGGACTAAAAAACACGACCACATTATACCGGCTTTGGCCGAGGGTGGCCACTGGCTTCCTGTTTGTTTCAGGATTGAATTTAAGATTGTATCAATTGTTTTCAAAATTTTAAATGGGTTGTCGCCTTCCTACTTGTCGGAGCTCTTATATGTCCACACACCTATCAAAGCACTGAGGTCGTCTAATCAGATGCTCCTCGATGTGCCTGGATCCAGGTTAAAAACCAGAGGTGACCGAGCCTTTTCAGTGGCTGCTCCAAACCTCTGGAATAGTTTACCTATCCATGTAAGAACAGCTTGCAACGTTCAAGTCCCTGCAACGTTCAAGTCCCTGCAACGTTCAAGTCCCTGCTTAAGACCCACTATCATTCATTGGCTTTTAATTCAAGTTGAGCTTTGATATTTTTACTTTATTCTTTCTCTACTGTCAGATATTTTGTATTGTACATTGTGCTCTGTCTGTGTTTTATTGTATCGCTGCTTTTCAAGCTTGTTAAGCACTTTGGTCAACCGAGGTTGTTTTTAAATGTGCTATATAAATAAAATTGAACTTGAAGGTGCTCTTAATACTGCCATCATCCAGTAGTAAGTTGCTGACCAAATTGCAAGGTCCATACACGTCATCCGGAAGATGACGTGTATGGATGAAGGGTAGTGGAGCCATCATTTTCTGAGTGGTGTAGTCCAGTTGTCATCGTGTTCAAGAAAGACGGTTCCCTACGCATCTGCATTGACTGCATTGTCTTTTTGTGCTGTTCTGAAAGGACCGAGGTCAGACCCAATTTTTTTGTTTTTTTTATTGTCAAGCCCTGGATGTAACCACCATCCACAGAAGCCTGTGGGGAGGGAAAGCACAAAGACTTCAGGAAAGAAGCAAAGTGGCTGTCATCAATGATTCATATTCATAATAATGATAGCTGCAGCAAGATCAGGGTCCAGACAGAACCACAATGTACGGATACCTTTGAGGCAAGCACTGCATGAAAAGTGGGATTTTCGTCAGTATGCGGCACTGTAAATTGTCGTGGAATTTCAGATTTGCGGCAATTTGCGGGCAACGCCGAAAACTGCCGTAAATTGTCAGAAATTGATGTGGGCCTCCCTTGGCAGTTGTCCGCCCATGACTCCCCTCCTCCTAATTCTAGGGGAGGCTTTGACTTGTAAATGAAAATGCTGTGAGCTATACAAATGCAAATCAGGGTCGCAGAGGGAGTTTTAGCCCAGGTGACATTTTTTTAAAAGGTAAGAAAATCTCTGGTACAAATAGATCAGGCTCAGTAGCCTAATTATAGACTCTTACATTTGAGCTTGAATTGATTTATTTAATTCAAATATGCTAGATTACTGTGTACGCCATTAGCAATGGCAAATGTTATGTAAAAAAGATACACAAAATAACTTCTTTAAAAGATGAGTTTTAATCAAGGTATAATGAGCATTCCATGCAAACAACATTTGAATCAGCATGAGGGGTCTGCAGAGATCACAGTCTCCTAGAGCTCAACTACAGTGCATAGTGGCAGGACTACAGTGACCTTTTCTTTGGTCTTACTTAAATGCACAGAGGATGTATTAACCACACATCTTGTAGCAATGCGCTCAACTGGCAGAAATGATGCTGTATGACGTGTCTGTTCCCTGCAAGCCCCAAACTTCTATTGGCTTTCCATAAAAATGTCTGTCCGGGTGGAGATGAAGCCAGGAAACTTGTGCAAGAACATGTTTAAATGCCGTACCCTTTGACACAACATTAATAACTATAAACTGCTTTATAATGGCTGGTCGCAGTTCTGCTAGAGGGTCAAGGACGGGTTCTTCAAAACTGTTAGTGTTTCCACACCACTTAGCATGAACACATGCTGACCTTTCTGCTCAATCTATCGATTGAGTAAGTTACATTCATATATGTTACCCGTTTACATGTCATGGCAAAACATTCAACCTCAGTGACACAAGGGTACATGTGATGATACATTGTCAACATTGCATGTATGTCAGACTCAAGAGTGTCTGGTGGAATGGAGAAAGAGGCACCACTGTACAGTTTTCTAGAGAAAGTCGTTCTGCTGACACCAAAACACTGCTTTACATAAAGCATATCAGCTGTTTCAAAGTCCCAACCATTTGTCTTCCTAAAATACTGGTCCTTCCGTATAACAATAACCTCGTATGTGATTGGAGGACCCTTAGACTCCTCGTCCAATCACGTGTGAGGTCATAGGCATGACTCAGACAGCAGTACTTGCAAGACGAGCATACAAACAGACACGTGTGTGTTACTACATTCAGAAGAACTGTATCTCCAGTTCCTTTGTTTGGTTTTTGCTGCTTCGTGAATAATGGCTGGACGACGTCTCGCGTTCAACTCGCCTTCAACTTCTCTCCGCGGTCACCAACTTTCGGCCAGTCCGCAGACAGACGAGAAGAAGCTGCTGAAAGCTCTCAGTGGATCGTCTCGTCAACTCCAACAACAAACTGCCGATATCAACGAGCGGTTCGCTCCACTGGAGCGTTCGGGACTCTGTGGGTTTCTGTCCATGGAGGAGAGGAACTGACTCAAAGAAGAGGAGACGGGCGCACAATCCCAAGATAGCGGTAAGAATACGTTCGATGACTGCAAGCTAAGCTAAAGTAGCGTAGCCTCAAGCTCAGCTAAGAGTAGCCTAGTAGCCTTACAAGTGAGCAGAAACAGCTTTATTAAAGTGTCTTTTCTTTGCCGTGTCGTTTACAGGAAGCGCTGCGCCGTCTTCACAACGCCGAGACGAATTACAGGCGCTACGAACCGGAGCAAGGGTCAGATTTACAGAATATGCTTTCATTCTGCGCTATAAGGGAATATATACGTATAGATACCGATCATAACTGTACATTTTGTTTTCACAGACTAATCTCGCCTCATAATGAGGCGGTGACGTCGTATTTGCTCCGGGAAAAGTCCAGATTTAGACGACGTCATTGTGTGTAAGTGACACTGTTTACTGTTTCTCCTTCCTTGTTAAATGTTACTGTGACTTGCGTTTGATTTTTTTTGTATTCATACCACACTCATTTAATTGTTTTCCAGCCGCCTGTGAGACGTATTGTGAGACGGGACGCAGGAGCTTCAGGTTCAGCCAGAACACTCATTGCGAGCGGAAGCTGCGAAGGATTCAGCGCGGAGTCGAGCGAGAAGAAAGAGGGTCAGAGTTTATTTGCTGACTTGTTTCAGGTGCATTGATCGCTGTGTTGTGTCCGTACGCATCGCACAGTACTGATTCATTGTTGTTTTTACAGCTGCTGGAATCGGGACAAAGTGCGCTGGCTGATGACGAGGTGGAACTCTGGAACTCCGCCACCGTAGAGCTCACGTTGGACGGAGGGGACGGCGTTGTTGGCGGGGTCTCGGGGTGGATTGTACGGTCGCCACACGCACACGAGCCGCCTGCACAACAGACCTGCCTCGGAAAACACGGCGCCAGTGACGGTCTACAACCCCGAGGAGGCAAACGGACAGTTTACTGAGCTGTAGTTTTTAAACCGCCGTTACCCAAGTGTGGGCAGATCCTCACTTTGTATGTAGTTGTTGTTTGTGTGTTGTTAATAAAGCTCTTTCTTTGCATAAACATGTGGCAAATGTTCATTTTCTCTATAAATTCCTTGATGTCCTGGTTGGTATCCTAATAATAGTGTAGTAGCCTACATAGGATAACAATGAAATGAATATACAGCATAATATGAATATATAAATAAAATGAGGCGGGTGACCAATAGCGACAGATCTGCCAACCAATCACGAGTGATTGAAAGTTGTGGTTTCATCCAATCATGAACGAGGAAACTCAAGCCTGGTCTGCCCACGTGTGGTTTTGCTGCCAATCACGAGTGATTTTATTTATTAGTACGTTGTGGTTTCCTCCAATAAGGAGTAAGGATATTCAAGCCCGCTCCGCTCGGCCACCCGCGGCTTCGCTGCATTCATATGCTAATTCGGGCCATTCGCACCTCCGACAGCTCTCCACCTACGTCATGGTTCGTTTCCGACAATTTGTGGCACAGACAAACGCGACGTGCGCGGGTTGCAAATTGTCGGAAATTGTCGGAAATTAGGGAGATTTCCGGGCGTTTACGGGGACGAAAATCTCACTTTTCATGCAGTGAAAGTCTTTGACAAATAAATAAGCAGAGGTGATGAAGGAGGAGGGGTGGACCCAAAGTAAAGAGACAAATACGTTCTAAGACAAGAAGCTTTGGCCAGTCATCTGAAGCTGTTCTGCAGCTTCTCCTCTCTGGTGATGGAAACCTTGGTGGGAACTGAACTCTGCTTTCCACAACTCATCAACACCTCCTGCAGAAAGCCAATTCGTCCTCACTTAGAAGCAATGTTGATTTACATGTTGTTTTCCTCCATCTCTCTGCTCACTGTAGCTCTCAACCTGCTGGTCATCATCTCCATCTCCCACTTCAAGTACATTGGTAGACTGGGAGATTGAAACCAGTGTTACTTAATAACAAACTTTTTAAATTTGCTAATTTATTTTTTCTTGTATTGTGTATTTTATCTGACGACTTAATAACTTAAATATTGATACGAATATCAATATTTGTTTCCCTCCAGGCAGCTGCAGACCCCCACCAACCTCCTCCTCCTCTCTCTGGCCTTCTCAGGTCTCTTCGTAGGCATCTTCCTGATCTTTCAAATAATGCTAATAGACGGCTGCTGGTTGCTAGGTGATGTCATGTGTTCTCTTTGGTTGATTCTATCATCCTTTATTACCTCGTCCTCAATTGGAACCATGGCGCTCATATCAGTGGATCGATATGTGGCTATTTGTTATCCTATGCATTACTTCACTAAAGTCAAACCAAAAAGAGTTCAAGTCTGTGTTTGTCTGTGTTGGATGTTTGCTGCTTTATTTAACAGTGTCCTGCTGAAGGACACACTGCAACATCCAGGCAGGTATAACTCCTGCATAGGAGTGTGTGTCATTGAAATTAACTACATCGCCAGTCTTTTAGATCTAATTGTTTCATTCCTTTTTCCCATTACTGTTATTATCATTCTATATGTTAGAATATTTGGTGTGGTTGTGTATCAGGCTCGTGCCATGCGGTCTCACATTGCAGTTGTGTCAATGAAAGTAACTGTTAAAAAGTCTGAAATGAAAGCAGCCAGGAATCTTGGTGTTGTTGTAGTTGTGTTTCTGATATGCTTTTGCCCATATTGCTGTTTTGTTCTAACATCCCAAAACAACTTGTACACAGCTTCATCTGTAATCATTGTGATCTGGTTGTTATATTTTAACTCCTGTCTCAACCCTCTGATCTATGCCGTTCTCTACCCCTGGTTCAGAAAATCAATTAAGGTCATTGTTGCACTTCAGATACTGCAGCCTGGTTCCAGTCGGGCAAACCTGCGTTAAAAAACACGCTGCATGGGTCTAAATTCAACAGAACATGCAACATTTTTATATACGGTGCAAATTAAACAATATTTCTCTTTTCACCTCAATTTTTTGCGCTAGAGTTAGCAACAGAGCTTTCTCCTGTTGCTGGGCAGACCTACAGCTGTATTGTACAACACTTTCTCCTTGTTACCTCTTCTCTCCTTTATTATGAACTGATTCAATGTGGAAAAGATTATGCTGAAACTATGTGACAATTGTTGTATTTAAAGTAACCAAACATGTAATACATGTTAAATATATTGTATCAATCTTATATTAATTAAACCACTTCATTGCAATAAAGGTTGTCAGGATTAACCTTTTAATGTCTTCCAAGTCAGGATTTTTTTTAACCAAGGAAATGAAAAAAGGCTAGGACATTTTTATTGATTCCTGCATTCACAGACTTTGTTTGCGTGTGCTGTGACACCTCCCAACAGTCTGTCACATGAGTTTTGTGTGTTTTAGAAGGTCTTGCTCCAACAAGTGGTCCAAAAAGGGCCTTTATTTTAGCACGTGTTCATTTTCATTATACATCAAATGAGTTGTGTGTACACGGCACTAATAAATTGGCAAATTAACAGCGTTGGCAGTTACTCTTTGCATCCTCTCTACACATGATTGTGAGTGTGTAAATGAGGAAGAAATGAAGCGCAACAAATATTTAAGGAGGCAGATTTTGTTAGCATTACGTAACTCGGTGGTTCTCAAACCTTTTCTGTCACAACCCACTTAAAGAAAAATGTTCACACCCCACCACCAACAATATTGTAAATGTTGAATTTTTATTGAAATAACACTCGTTCGTTCCAGCTCAGTGCCAAAGGGAGAAACCCCCCGCGAAACATAACCATCGCCTCAAAGGGCTCTACCGTCGCTGGATTCGGCCAGAACAACGCTCAAAGAGGAGGTCCGTGAGCGTCTTATCCTGCAGCAGCTTCTTCTTTCTCCAGAGGTGAGAACCTGGGTTAAGGAACATGAGCCAACAGAAGGATTGACAGCTGCCAGGTTGCCAAGTCGTTCTGCTGACACCAAAACACTGCTTTACATAAAGCCTATCAGCTGTTTCAAAGTCCCAACCATTTGTCTTCCTAAAATACTGGTCCTTCCGTATAACAATATCCTCGTATGTGATTGGAGGACCCTTAGACTCCTCGTCCAATCACGTGTGAGGTCATAGGCATGACTCAGACAGCAGTACTTGCAAGACGAGCATACAAACAGACACGTGTGTGTTGCTACATTCAGAAGAACTGTATCTCCAGTTCCTTTGTTTGGTTTTTGCTGCTTCGTGAATAATGGCTGGACGACGTCTCGCGTTCAACTCGCCTTCAACTCCTCTCCGCGGTCACCAACTTTCGGCCAGTCCGCAGACAGACGAGAAGAAGCTGCTGAAAGCTCTCAGTGGATCGTCTCGTCAACTCCAACAACAGACTGCCGATATCAACGAGCTATCTATGCATTTCCAATTAATATAAATATTAAAAAATATATATATATTATAATATAATTAATGTAATTCATTTTAGGTAAACCAGTTTGCTCCATCAGAAAAAGAAAGTTGAGGAGGTCTCGGAGCTCGAGACGAGCCCTTTGATAGCTCCTGGGACCGAACACAAAGTTTGTCTGACGCTGCCAGAAGGGGCTCCTCACATCCAGGTAATCGGGTCCAAAGTCGGGCAGCGGGTCTGCTGGGTCCTTTTGTGGTTGCGTCATTCGGTCATAAGCGGGGAAGGCAGGACCCAAACGGAGAGTTTGAACAAAAAGACTTTAATCGTCAAATCCAAGGTGCAAAAACACTGGAAGGGACCAGGAACTCACGAGACATTCAATACATTTAACAATGACGTGACAAGTGACAAGACACACGGCTTAAATACACTAGGGAGGTGCAGGTGATTGGACACAGGTGGAAACAATCAGACAATCACAGAGGATGACAGGACAAGGCAGGAAGTGAAGTTACCCAGGGAGACAAGAAGCAGGAAACTACAAAATAAAACACGTGAACCCAAATCGTGACAGACACAATTGGAGGGAAAGCTTCATCTTGCCATCACTAACATTAACCTAACCTAACCTACTTTTCCTTTACGTTGCATTTTTGGGTTCCACTTTTGTTTGGGTTAGTTCTCTGCCCCCTTCAGGCTTGGAGTTCACAGATGCTCCTCGTTCTAATCCATGCTCAAACGGGTTTTGACGCAACAATGCCCACTGTGTTGCACTTCTTGGATGAACACAGTTGTGAAAACTGTCAACATAATTTGGGCATGAGGGCTTTACCACAGAGAATTTCAAGCCTTCCTCTCTGATGTCGATGCTGAATACGGGGACCTACCTTTCTGAAGTGCGCTGGCTCAGTCGCGGCTCTGTGCTGCAGCGGGTTTATTTCCTGAGATCAAATAGCAACACGTTTCTGAAAGAAAAGGGTAGACCTCTCCATGAGATCACTGACCCTTTATGGTTGGCAGTCTATATTTTTGTAGTCAGTATCCTGTGAATTTTTCCCGGTGGCCGTGTCTCAGCATTCTTGGTCGTTCTTCCTGGTGTCAGCCTGGGCTGCTTTGGAGTGGAATTAAATGTGTCTGTTAGTAAGCAAGGACCGCTAATTAGCATTAGCATTAGTTTTGGTCCCGCGGTAGACCGTGCATGTCATTTTTATCAATGGCACATGATTGACTGGTACTGCCTTCAGACGGGTGGATTTATGAAAGAAAGTAAGAATGTTCTGTCACAACGATGTTGTTAAGTATTTTACTTTTGTATTCGTGTTCCTGCGTATCACATAGACTACACCACTGATTACACTGATTACACCATTTCCATATGTTAACAATCCCAATTATTTATTTGTGTAATAAACTTTAAATATCCACATCCCCTATTTCTCTTCTTGTCTCTCCCTTCATACAGGACAATGAAGGGGGATCAGCACTGAGGCTCACTGAGACAATGACCTACCATTTAAAAGATAAAATGAAAATCTACTGATTTGATTTAATTCTACTGATCTGATGGAGGCTTTTTTTCTCCAAACATGTTCAATTATCAAACGGAATTTACCTGCATTTGATAGATTTTTCCAATATTAGTGCAGTATACCTCACATCGAGCGAGTGGACCAGTCCGGAGAAAAAGTTTGGCGCCCCTGCTGTGGGAGCCGCTGATCCAGACTCTTGTTTGGACTCTTGTTCAGCGCCGCCTGATCCATTTGGAGTCTTCCCCTCAACCAGAAAACTCATTAAATTACTTGGGACCTGTGCGCGTCGTACCTTTGCTGGCATATGTACTTAGCGTTCCAGCACCTTGTGATTTACAAACGAAGCACTCGATACATCAGGACCTGCGCGAAAGAGGGCGGGAAACTATGAATTTCACCCTCCTGCTCCAAAGCCACTCTTTTCTCTCCCGGCTCTCTCTCACTCACTCTCACACAGACACAGACACACGCACACACACACACACAAGCACACACACGACCCCGCCCCCCATGTCACTCACATGCATGCCGCATTCACTGGACAGTAGGAAACCAGACCATCATAACTTTGTCCCATACAGCAGCTAACAGCGGGGTTGCTACAAGTTGCCGCAAGTTTGAGACCCCTGGTCTAAGGGCATCAGTGAACTCCTGTGAGGTCTGAGGAGCAAGCTGTCTGCGTCTGATGGACAGAAACGTAATGTCCCAGAGGTGTTCTATGGGGTTTGGGTCAGTTGATCGTGAGGGCCAATCAATGGTATCAATTCCTTCATCCTCCAGCTACTGCCTGCATACTGTTGCCACGTGAGGCCTTGTTGTGCATCAGGAGGAACCCAGGACCTACTGCCCCAGTGTAGGGTCTGACCATGGGTTCCAGGACTTCATCCTGATACCTAAAAGACTGCCGTTCTCGAGCCTGTAGAGGTCTGTGCGTCTCTCAATGGACACGTGGTCATCCATCCTACAGAGACACATTGAGGAACCCTCCAATGGTACTGACACCAACGAGGTCTACTTATGTTTCCCACAAGGCCTTGTGTGCCTGATTAAAGCTGACACGGAGAGAGCAGGATAGGGGTGTGTAAGTGTGTGTGTGTGTGTGTGTGTGAGAGGGGCTCTCGACACTATTTATATGACTGTCCTCCCTTGTGGTCTCATAGGAAACCCAAGAGTGTTTTGATGTTTTTCAGTCAATGCTCAATCCAACTGTGAACATCTTTGTTCACCCTATAGGAACTGGTTCTCTTCTAAAGTTATGTAGAATGAGACAATAAAGACACAGGAAAGAAACGTACTTCCCCTTACATTCTCAATTTGAATAATCCCTACTTGTCCTCTTTTGTGGCCATCTTTCTTACTCACGGTTGCTATAGCAACAGGGTCCCTGTCAGTGTATGTTGTCTCTGACATGAAAAAATAGCTCCGTGCTTGAGCTGCGAGCACACAGAGACGTGACGATTGTTGCAGGAAATATACCACCTCTGCCTTTAAAACGGAGAGGTGCGTTATAAATAATAGAAAATACATAACTCTTTCAAACCATAACCTATAAAAACAGCCCAACAAATGTAATCGAATGATCTGATCCAGTGGGTAATCCCCAGTGGCATTATAATTACATGTGTAAAACCTTAGGCCTATTTCCTTTTTGGGAAATATTTATACTGTGATCACATAAAGAATAAATGGAGGAAATGTGGCTTCTACACTACGTTGCTCGTCCTACTTCCTGTGACTTCAAAGAGGGAGAAACCACAGATCTTCCCTTCTGACGGTCTTCATGTCGTTCATCAGATTCTGTTTAACTTAAATTGCAAAGAAGTGTTGGTATCAATACTCAAAATGTTGCATCGCTATGGCAACAAAGAAACAAACATGTCATCGTAATCTGGTGTAAAGTTGAAAGAAAATCATGTGCTTATAGACCACTTCATGTATTGAAATGTTAAAAAAAACGGTTTAAATCTTCTCTGATATTCACATCTGTCTAGTGAGTAATCCATCAAACTAAAGTTCCTCTGCAGACAGAAACATATTTTCTACTGAAGACCCAGTCGGGGGAGGGTTGTGTTGCTCAGGGACACGTCGTAGCCGGGGATTGAACCCTCGTTCTTACAGCAGCCAGAGGACCCTCCCTCCCCCCCGGCGCTGTGGACGCCCCCATGTGAGTGCCGCTCTTTGTAGAACTTGTGAGGAGGGATCCTCTCAATGTGTCATCGCTGTCTCTTGGTGCAACAAAACAATTTAACACAACTGGTTCAAAGCAGCAAAATGATTTGTGTGATACTTTTATATCGAACGCTCGTTCAGCGGCGCACAGCGGGAATTATTCCATCCATGCAGCCACTTATCCAGCCCCATCATGCATTAAACTATTCAACGAATCGTTCCCACACTCACCCATGTGTGCACTCATTCATGTTGTAGAGGAAGGGGGTCGTTCACACACACACACACACACACACACACACACACACACACACAATGGGGACCATGTGGTTGCCTTGAGCAATCTGGGCCAAATACTGAATATTCAGAGATGTGGGATGCTTCAGTAGCCTTCCATGCGACGTTATGCTCAGAACGGTGGCAGGAGGCCTTGAAATCATGGACACGTTTCCAAAAGCAAAAACGTCCATGATTTCATCTTGAGTGAACGTGTCAGTTTGGGGGGAAAAGACCCCGTCACCACATTCAAGGCTTAAGACGTTCCCCTTTGAGACGCTTCTTGTCTACGATTAGGAGCTCGTTTGGTTGTTAGCAAGAATAAAAAGTAAACCCTTAACAGAATTATTAACGTCAATAAGATTATTCTCAAATACTAATGATGGAGAAGGTAGAGAAACGACCTCATGGCGACTGTGGTCTACATATGTGACCCCAACCACAACATGGTGTTTACACACCGTGTTCTCTCTCAAACGACTACGCTAATCTGTGTGTGTGTGTGTGTGTGTGTGTGTGTGTGTGTGTGTGTGTGTGTGTGTGTGTGTTAGTAAAACAATAAGCAAACAGGAAAGCTCAAAGAACAGCAGTGAGAAGCAGAAACGGTTCCTTTCCACACAGCCGAGTGGTTTGGGGTCTTTTACTGTTAGCGTGGAACACAACAGTAAGACCTACACAGCCGGGCTCAGTGGTCCATGAACAGAAACAAGAAAACATCTCAATAGTACCTTCAACGGAGATGAAACCAAACTAGGTTCTAAACACACTTTGACTGAAGCCTCCTAGCGTGAGACCGTGTCCATGTGGATCTTTTGACTGGAGCTTTGCACCATCACTTCTCCATTTGACAGCAGAACGTTTGTCTCCCCTCATGACCACCAGTATTCACTTCTTCTGCATCCAAAAGCAAAAGCAAACAATATCAAAATGAAAAAGAAAATAGTCTACTGTTCGTGCAGTGACTGTAAAACTGTTCCTACGTGTCCAAAATAAGTGATGTGTTTAAGAATCCATGAAGCTGCTCACTGGGGCCACTTCCTTAACCTAGAATCAAGAACAGTGTACATGACTCTGTCTATTGTAACTATCCATCGGCTATATCTTTAGAAATATAATAAATCCCATGAATGAAGAGTAGAGAACAATAACATCTATGCACACACATATTATCCTCTTACTTTAGTCTTTAGTTTTCCTCTTTATTGAGATAAAAGGAAAAGTTGTAACATAGAAGTGCTTTTGGAAGACCATCCGCCACCTCAGGAGGGAGAAACATCCGAGCTGTGTACAGTAAGGATGGGACCCTGTTGACCGCAACTGAGGAGCCCCTGAATCTTCTACTACGGCCTCTTTGGTAGAGGCGGAGCTGGAGGCGGAGGAGGGATCATCGCCAATCTTCACTGACCGAGGACGTGGTCGTCGTAGGAGGACGGCGTGAGCAGGTCACCTCTGGGTTTCCTCAGCACAACTGTGAGGGATACACTATGTGACAGGACCGTCCCTCTGCTCACACTGAACCTCGTGCACACGCATTAGAGCTCATCCAGGCGTCCCCACAGGTGAGAGACACGAATGTGACCTTTAACAACAGACAGTCTGAGTAGAACTGGTCAAATACTTGCCCACGTCTTTGTTTCTTATTTTAATAAAGAATAGCGCAGCTAATTTAGGTTTGAATACACGGGGGACCAATGCAGTAAAATGCACATAGCGGCTTCACAAAGCATCCATTTGGTGTCGTGTTCGTTTCCGCCGCATCAAATACAAGTTCAAGACCCCGCCTTGTTGTTTCTCCAATTCTGTTGCATTCTATCGCGGAATTACGCTGGAGCTCCACCGCTTTGTCAGCCGCGGGTCACAGCCAGCACGAGTGTGTTCATCAGCCTTGTAGGTCACAAGACAAGTGTGAGAGCGCGTTAGATGTGAGGGATGACATTTAAGTTGATTTAACATGACACCATGAAGGCCAGTGGAAGATCATTCACATTTCAGTTTATGATGATTTGTGTCTCTGTTAGTGAGTATGTGTGTGTGTGTGTGGGGGGGGTGGGAGGGTCTTCTGCCACCATCTTCTTACCTCCTTCAGAGATCACAGTGGTTTTCTTCCTGTCTTTCCTCCGTCCATCCTGTGAAAAATGTCTTCGATCCTTATCATTCATGTTGTTGGGGGATTCAATTCAACTGATACATTTTTGTCAGTTTTTTGTAATTGATACCATTTCATTTAGATACACCTTCCCATAATCACTACAGATCAAAATACCAAATGAAGACTTTGAGAAATACCTAAAAAATACGAGAACAGCACACACAACGCCTCATTTGGCTTTGATCACCTGCATTTCAAATGTGACATTTAAAACATTGTCTTACCACATCACATCCATCTATTAACATTTATCCTAACAGGAGAGTAAACTGTTTTGGTGCCTTGGTGGGGTTGTTTATCGGTTATTGGTTAAATGCCAGTTAATGTGAATCTGTAAATTATATTTTGTAATGATGTGGAGCTTTGGAGTCCTAGTTTGTTCATTTGGTCTTTTGAGCCGACATATGAGACAGGTGCTGAGACAAGGACACAACGCGGGGGGTGTGTGTGTATGTGTGTGAGAATCCAGCGTTAAACTGTAGAGTACAGCCTTAATATTACAAAGCAATGACTCGGTACGTTTGAGCTCCATGAATTCTAAATGTGTCGTTCGCGTATCATTAGTCCATTAGGGTCCAGTATCGTCAAGAGAGGTTCATTGCTCACGTTCTACTAACTCGTCAAACAAAGACTTTAACCTTAACTTTAATTGACAGCGTCAATGTCCCTTTGAACCTCCGATTCCTGCTCCCCTTGTCCTGATGTCAGTGGACCCGATCCCCCGTCCCTCGGGGGTCCCAGCTACAACCAGCACGGCACGGGAAGTAGGACTCAGGTGTAGAACCGAAAACCAGGAAATACATAGAAAAACCACCATCAAGGGGACACGTGACACTGTGATAACAGAAAAACTGAAAAGACAGTGGACCCACCTGGTTTAAATGCACTGGGAGGTACAGGAGATTGGACACAGGAAGGATCAGTTGGGGACAGACAATCACAAGGGAGGGAAAAACCCACCAGGGGAGGAGATGAAGCTAACCCAGGAACACGAAAGCCTCGAAAATAACACCCCAAACACCAGGAACAGCTTCAGAAAGCTGACAGCTGACTCAAGTTGAGTTGAGGATAACTGTGGAGGACATGTTCAAGAGTCCTCTTAGGACTCCCATTCTATAGCAAATGAAAAAGTGAATTACAACAACATGGTCAGGGTCCCAGGAGCCCTGTTTGACAAGCAGGACATCTTGTGTCTGTTCCTGACAGGAATCAGAGCAGGCTGATGATGTCTGATTCCTGCCGTCTCTGCTGAAGGACGAAACCCAGCTTCCTACAGACAGAGAAACAGTGACCTCTGGGGGACAACCACTGCTGTTACATCTGTGTGGACACTGTTAAGGACATCACACAAAGTGGCTTAGCAGTGTGTTTGGTAAAAGTTGTTGCACAACCACAGGTATGTATGCATGTTTACAATACACTGTTGAGAGGGGGAGGGGGGCGGGCGGCTTCTTCCCAACAAGAAACAGCCTTTCACTGTTAGCATCCAGCTAGCTCAATGCACAGGTAGCCAACACAGTGGCCGGGACACCTGTTCGCCTGCAGGGGCCACGTGAGACAGCCGCAAGGCATGTTGTGAAAATAGCACTAGTTGACATGAATTAAACATTCTACTTTCTGTTCTGAATGAATTTGATTTGAGCAACTTTGTCCTTCAGGAAGTTTGTAACAAACAAGTAGTCCTTCATACTGCTCCGTACCCTCGAAGTAGATCTCGCTTTAAAAAGGTACTTGGCCTGGAACACATCGCCGTGCCCGGCTACACACTCTGGTTCAAGAGATGTTCCTGTTCTCCTGACGGTGACCTGTTGGGTGGACAATGTATCAACTTCAAACCACGTGACCTTTGTACCCAAAAGGTGTACTGTGTATCAGAGAAGTACATCAGTGACTATATGAAGCAGTTCTATTGGATCCAGTCTGGAGGGACAGGGAGGAAGTGAATGTGACAAGAAAACAAATAGAAATTGTATAACTAATAGGCTACAAAGCAAAGAGTTTTTTGCAGCTGGATGTACGATTGAGTTAAGTTTGCACGCTGAAATGATGAGTTATGTCATTATTATGTATCCTTTCCTTTCAAGAGAAGTGTCTAGCCTTTAACGGGCTGTAATAATAGAATTTAAATATATTACGATTTAAGAGGCTCAAACTATGCAGATATGAACTGTTTTGAATGAGCTGTCTATATTACGCACACGGCCTTCTTCATGAGGTCAGCATTGAGGATGGCCGATCCAATGATGTTTTCTCAGCGACCCCTGAACGACTTGGTTTGTCACATTGTACAATCAATGGGCCACAACACAGCGAGGAAATATTGTTGTTGCATTTCCTCATCTTTCGTTTCTTTGACTATTTTCACTGTTTGTGACTTCCTGGAATCATTTGAATGGATTTGACTGGTATTTCCTTTGCACTTTTTATTTTTTCTTCGGCTAAACTGAATTGTGCTCCTTCCTCCAGATGCCACTAATATCATTGGTGAACATAGTTGCCTGAGTAATGAATGGGCCCTTCTGTATTATTTCTATAGTTCAGGTCATTAATAAAAGGAAAACATAAAATACTGTAAAAACAGGCTATTATATTATATATATTATATTATATGAAGAATTCCTTAATGTCTGTGGTATTTTTCTGAAATGCAGATATGTAATGATGATTGCAGGGTGATGTGTTTACTGATCCATATGACGATATGACAGATATATAAAATATATCTAATCGGCCTGGTAGTGTGTGCTTCATAACTTGTGTACTAACAACCTTACGCCACTAGTGGCTACTGAAACCCAGCCCCCCCCCCACAGGTCAACTCTCTCCACAAACCTCTGAAATGTTTATTTACAGTACAGGACATACGTGTATAAATCTGTTCCCATGGAAACAGATTTGATTTTACAGCTTTATAACTGGAAGTCGAGTGCTTGGAGTCATGTACAGTTTCTAATGAGGACAAAATCATGAGAGGGTTCATGGAACATTCCTGTTAAATGTAAAAACAGAAGAAAATGTTTGCATCATGCACAGGATCATCAAACTCAGACGTCTGCAATATTACACAGAAATAACTCAAATAAAAAAAACACAAGAGCTCAATGGACAAATACTGTCTTCAAGCATGGCACTAAATACAGAATGAGATGAAATAAAAACAGGGTTGAATAAGGACGAGCTCATGCGAGTCACAGAGCAGCACTACAGACACACGATACCAAACTGTTGGCTCCGTATTCCCAGATCATGAAATAAGGAAAGTACACACTGGTTTCTCACTCAATCCTCACTGAGTCTGTCTGTGTTACTGAGGGACTCTTTTCCCCCAATGTCCCCTGTGGGAAAGAGATCGTCCTGAGTGATACTTCAGCCTGGTCAGGAAAGGCTCTTAGACCCCTGACCGATAAACCTCAGGTACCACATGTTTGGTTAGGAATGTTTCACTTCACGACTGTTCACACCAGCAGCACGACACATCTATCTCAATAAAGGGTTGGATCGATTTGTACAGGCAGAGACCCTGTTTACCCGAACCCTGTCTACCCGGACACTGTCTCCCCGAACACTGTCTACGCGGACCCTGTCTACCCGGACACTGTCTACTCGGACCCTATCTACCCGGACACTGTCCCCCGGACACTGTCCCCCGGACCATGTCTACCCGGACTCTGTCTACCCGGACCCTGTCTACCCCGACACTGTCTACCCGGACCATGTCTACCCGGACCCTGTCTACCCGGACCATGTCGATCCGGACCCTGTCTACGAGGACCCTGTCTACAAGGACCCTGTCTACCCGGACCCTGTCTACCCGGACCCTGTCTACGAGGACCCTGTCTACTCGGAGCCGGTCTACGAGGACCCTATCTACCCGGACCCTGTCTACGAGGACCCTGTCTACGAGGACCCTGTCTACCCGGACCCTGTCTACGAGGACCCTGTCTACTCGGACCCGGTCTACGAGGACCCTGTCTACGAGGACCCTGTCTACGAGGACCCTGTCTACCCGGACCCTGTCTACCCAGACCCTGTTGACCCGAAGCAGATTCTGACTATGTTTGAGGTAAAGCGTTGTACATTCAAACTACTGTGTTTTATTTTATTTCAGTTCCCTCTGGTGATAATTGAATAACAATGTCTAGGACTTTTATTGAGAAAGGTAAGAACGGAAGGAGAGGATCTAGTCTGCCGTGTCTGTCTTTGTCGAGGTTAAAGTTTCCTGCCTGTGTTCAGACTACAGAGTCTCCATGTTCTTGTGCACATTCTACATTTGCAAAGTGATTGTCTGGTGCTTTTATCTGCAGTGCAAAAGCTCAGAGAAAATGACCACCTAATATTCACGTCTTGTGTGAAAGTCCTCAGTGTTCATTCCTCACGTCACTGAGCTGATTAAGAGAGAAGTAAAACGGTTTAAAAGTAACCTCAAACCATCTATCACTGCTACTTGTGTTGTTTTGCTTCTCACCAGGAGGCTCTTAGATCTAAATGTGCTTCCTGGAAGCTTTTACAGCTCCTTTTTAGGTGGTTGGTAGAACCTTTGACAGATACTTAAACTGGATCTATCCAGAAGCCCACATAGAGGTTCATACCTAGAACCGTGTATGAAAGGTTCCACCCAGAAAAGGTTACCTGAGCCAAGAAGCTTCTCTTGATGTAACCAGAATGCTCAACGTCTGAAGGTGTTTACAAGAAGCCTCACAGTACGGCGAGGGTTTCATTTAGCAGGTAAACGTCTTGGCAAAGGAAGGAAACAACATAAGGAGCTCCAGGGAGGGAGAGACAACCAAACCTGGAGCGTGGCTCATTTCTTAACTTGAGTATTTTATTCTATCGTACCGGCTAAATGTAATACACGACTGGACAGTTTGTCTCTAATAACCACATTCAAGGAATATGAATCAAAACTGTTTGTGCTTAAGTGGAGAAAGTAAAACAGTAACAGGCTATTTCTTAACCCTTTAAAACAATGTAGTGCCATGAGCCAGGCTCTGATCAGGAGGACACACCTTCCTAAAGACTTCAGAGCTTCACACATTGACCCTCAAACACCAGCGGGACCTGTTTATTCGCCCCCTCGGGTCTGTCTCTTGTTAAAGTCATAATAAGACTTCTTGAGTTGTCTTGCTGGAGATTTTACAAAATCACAACTTAGATATATAGCCCAAATATTTATTTATTGTTCTGAAATAATTTCAGCACCAGGTCCATTTAGAAGCTGTTCTGTAGCTCATGTTCTCCACCTAAGCTGGAGTGATATGATGGAAAGTTCCAGAAGAAGAACCAAAAGGAACTTGTAGTAAGATTGTTTCAGTCAGCTGCTGTTGACGAGGTCAAAGACAAAATCAGAGTTTTGTTTCTGTGTACTTGTGTGTTGATGCTTTACATAGCGACACTATGAGGCTCGTAAAAAGGGAAGATGTCAAGGAAAGTGATGCATTATGGGAGAAAACCAGAATAGAAAGAAAGGCTCTCACCTGTTTAAACAAAAGTACACAAAATAAAGGTACTCAAATGGTATATTAATAGAGTGGAATTCATGTAACGAGGTGGTTTATCCTTGTTGCCATGACAACATTTCACAGGAGGGGTGGTCAGCAGCTGAACTTCCCAGAGACCTCCTGCAGCGCACCGAAAGGCTCCTCGAACTTGAAGCGTTTGGAGATTGCCTTCTGCTCAGCGGCCACGGCGTCCCTTTCCGAGGGGGGGGAGGAGGAGGAGGAAGAGGAAGAGGAAGAGGAAGAGGAGGAATGCCGGCACTGACCCAGCATGTAGGCGGCCACCACTACCAGCTCCTCCGTCACGGGGCTCCCATCTTCCTCCACCTCCTCCTCCTCTTCCTCGGCCACGGCTGTGCCACAGGGAAGGTGAGGGCTCGTGCTGGAGGTACTGTCGGCGCTGGGGGCTTCCTGGTCCTCCACTGGGGGGGTGTCCTCCGCCGTCAGGGGGTCCCGAGGCTCTGAGAACTGAAGCCAGGGGTGCTTGAGACACTGCTCGGCCGTGGCCCGATCCCTGCGCACACACACACACACACACACACACACACACACACACACACACACACACAGGCACATGTTACGCTCGGTGTGGATTGGGTGGTTTGAGGAAACGGCTCCGCGTTAACACAACAGCAGGGGGACGGACCGTGGCTGCTTGAGGAGCAGCGTCTGTATGAAGGACAGGGCGCCGCGGTCCAGCTGCTGCAGCTCCTCCTCGCTGTAGCTCACGTTGAGCTGGGAGATGTTGAGGAAGGTCTCCTGCTTGTTCTCCCCCAGGAAAGGAGAGATGCCCGTCAGCATGACGTAGGCCAGCACGCCGGCACTCCTAGAGAGGAGGAGGACACCCCATCTGTAACGCATGAATCATTATTACTACGTAGACCTCAGTCCCCAATGTAGGAGGGAACGAGAATGCAAATACAATATATAAAAACAAAGTAAAGTATTTTACACTTCCAGCGATCTTTTATCACATATTTGAGTTCATGCTGTAAAGCAAAGCTCAATATGGGCGGCCAGTAGAAGCTGAGCTGCACTCTGACGTCAATAAACCGTCATAATTAATACAAATATTGTTGTGCTGCCATGAAAATAGATCCATGTTTGTCATTTGCAGAATGACTTGAATCTGAACAAACAACAGTCCCGTCCTGCTGGTTTGAGATTCCCTGTGGCTGTAAACGCGGAGACGGAGTGTGTGTTTTGCCAGCACCACTGGGGGGCGCCATGAGGCAGACGCCTGTGTCCCTCTGCATCCCGTGTTGGGACGGAAAGGTCCTCTTACCACATGTCTGTTGCTGTGCTTATGGGCTCATAGTTTAGAACCTCCGGAGCTGGAAGGCAGAACACAAACACACCAGTTAGCCTGAGAAGGAACCGTGTGCATGAAGGCCTGAAGCGCTGCGACTCACCGACGTACTCCGGAGTCCCCATGATCTCCCTGAGCTCCCGATGGCTGCTCAGCACCCTCGACAGACCAAAGTCCACGATCTTGATTTCGCCCAGCGGAGAGCTGCTGGTCAGCAGGATGTTTTGAGGCTGACGGCACATCACGACACGTGTTGGCGTCAGACAGGAAGTACGTACAGATCCCACACAGGGTGGACCCAGCGATGAGCCACTACAAGAAGACCTGAACATGCAACGCAGGCCGAGCCCTGTCCACTGACCTTCAGGTCCAGGTGGACCACATTGTTCTGGTGGAGGAAGGACACTCCCTCCAGGATCTGCCTCATGAGCCTCTTCACGTCCTCCTCGCTGAAGACCTCCTCCTTGTCGTCTGACACACACTGGTTGAAGATCTCCCCTCCAGCAGCGCTGCACACACACACACACACACACACACACACACACACACACAGAGGCAGACATTGTAAATAGAGTCCATCAGATCAGGAATGTTCACTTGCCTCCTTGTCTCATGCAGGGTTTACTAGTGTCCATCCCGTCCCGGCTGCAGCGTGCACCAGCGGGAGATGGACCAGTCACTGGTTTGAGACTGGGAGGACAGCGGAACCAGAAGGGAACCCCAAACACAGTCTGACCTCCTCATCCACAGCCATTACGGGCCGTATGAAAGGCACGGCCCGTCCATGAGAAACGGTGGGAATAAACCCTTCTCCTTGGGGACAATGTGTGCGTGCCCCCTTTCTGGGGGGCAGGAACAGGAGAGCAGAGCGATGGTGGTGACCTTTGCTTGAACAACGTGGTGCTGACAAAGTGCTCTCTGGTAAAGTGAACGGCACCACGTCTCCGTCCCACAATTGGAGCAGGCGCATGACGGGACAGAAAAAGACAGCAGTGCGGTCAGGAATAGATGCGGCGTCCCCTCCGGGGATGCTGAATTAGGCGTCAGCGCAGAGGAGCACTGAGGAGAATGTTTTGGTCTTTTCAAGGTCAAAAGAGAAGCTTTTTGATCCAACTGGAGAGAATAATAACACTGGAGGTAACTACAGGTCACGGATCCCGGTGGTCCCTTCCACTGCCAGTAGGAGAAGATTCAGATCTTGGAAATTGGGCATTTCATGTAAAACAGGATATGGACCATCTACCTTCTCAAAGGGGGGGTGAGAAGGGTGAGTGCCCCCGTCCTTTGACATTTCCCCCTCCCTCCGCACGTTGGAGCCTTTGACTCAAACTCATTTTGTTTTCCTTTTCTACTTCTCATTGCTATGAACGGGACTAATTCTCTAGTGTTCTAAATGTCTGTGAGTGGGACCCAAACCCCAGAGAACCGGTCAGAGGCGTGTGTGACTTTGGGCCCAGGGAAGGAACGTCCTGCCAGCAGCCACGATGAGTCACATGGGAAATGCCAAATGCATTCAGGGGTTGGCCGAGCTGCTTTGAAATGAGTAAAAATGAAGATAAACAGTTGGAATAAAGTCTGCAGTGACGAGGATCCGCTTCAAGTAAGAGGTTTAACAAACTGTGAGTCGAACCCTAAACCCTGAGGTGATTTACGCTGAGATGAAACTCTGAGTTTTGGGTTTAGAGTTGGTTCAATCAACCCGCCACAGTATGAAGGCAGCATGAATGGAGCCATGATACCACCATTCACCATGGCAACCACCACAAACAATCGGTCGGCATACGTCACCCCTACTGAGGTGGAAACATTAATGCAACCAACGCCGAGTATGAACCCGTTATTAGAAAGAAAAGCAACACCGCTACTGCAGCAAAGGAGAGAGAAACGGTGTGAATTCCAATATAGTGTTAATATAGTTAATATTAATTTACACACTAATCACAATCCATACCTTTTACTAATTCCCAGTGGGAAAATAACATTTTTTACACTGTTTGATAGAATGCACTACACACAGGCTTGTTCATATTTAATCACAAGAACAACATCGCTGGTAAAAACTGGTACAATGGTATTGGACCTATAATGTATTTTATTCAGGTGCATCCTGTGGAATTCTTCTTTAATGGCTTCACTGGTTTGTGTCCAGGGAACAAAAACGTTTAAAAGACGTTTCTTACTGCTCTGCAAACAGCAGCTTTACTAATATGATGCTGTAAAGGAAACAGATAGTACACAAAGAATGTGCTCGTATGTGAGACTGTCCACCATGAGTGACGTTAGTTATGAGGACCGGTGAGGTCATGTACATATTTGATGGGCTGTGAAACAAGTAGTTATGTGGAAATGACCATATATCTCATCAGGCCTCAATATTCTCTCCAGACGTGTTTAAAACCCTGCAAAGTAAAACCGCTTCTTCATCAACAGGATTGTCCAGAAAAGGACGCGCCACCATCCAGAAAACACTTGAGTCTTTAACGTAACATCTTATTTTGTTCATATGTGGAAACCGCGCTAAAATCCGCCTGATACAGAGGAACTGGATGAATGAGGAAATGAAAGCGCGCTGCGTGATTGGCTGGGCTGCTGTCGGAGGGAGGAGACTGTGAAAGAAACTCCAGGTTTATTGAAGAACACCTGCTCCCGACCAGGTGATGTTCACCGGCTCAGTTGCCATGGCGACTGACCCTGGGCTTTAGTTACATGGAGATAGATAGATAGATGCATTTAGGGAGGAGAAGCAGGACTCAGACACACAGCCAGTGCAGTGAGGTCTGATTATTTGTCTCATCGGGGTGATCGTTTCTGCAGCGTCACTGTGGATGTTCTTGCCAGTGATCCCAGTGGAGAGAGAATCACAGTACTCAGTCCTGGGGAGATAAAGACGTGGACGAGCTTTTCTGCATCCGACAAATGGGTCATCCACGCTCCACACAACCCCCCCTCCATTGATCCGCTCTCATTGTCCGAGGGGAGCCTCTGGCCGATGGACAAGGCAAACATCACGTGGTGTAATATGTGCACAGCGATGGCTCCACCTCCACGGGGCAGACAGAGGGACACAGACTTTCCATGGGGAGTTAAGCTACTTCTTTTTACTCACTTCATTTTACGTCGACTACTTAAATATAGTAGAGAACGAGACTATGCAAGCCTGGCTCGACTGGACCCCGTCAACTTTAGACATTCATTTTAATACCAAGTGTATTTTACATCACAGGTCATTTAGCTGACGCTTTTATCCAAAGCGACTTACATTACATTTTTGCCCGGGGAGCAATTAGGGGTTAGGTGTCTTGCTCAGGGACACTTCAACATGGGACATGGAGCGGCTGGGACGACGATGTGTGTATGTCCACAAGACAAACATTTTCCTATCCACGTAGCCCCCCCCCCCCCCCCCCATCCCACCAAAAACTGCATATATGACCAAGCAAAATGCTGTTTTTTCAAGGTTACATAACATGACAAGCTGAAAACAGTAATAAATTATTATTATATATTTACAGTTTATTCCTGTTAATTCCCATGGAAAGTTTCCAAATTTGAATTTTCCCTATGTGTGTTTGTGTGATGTGTTGCTCGGTCTGTGTGTATCTGTGTGTGTGTCCTTGGCAGGCAGCAGGATGCTCACTCTGGGGAGCAGTTAATTCTGGGATTATCCTTTTTATGAACAAAGGCTGGGATTGGGATTATGGGCCGAGGGAGGGGGGGTGTTCTCCCAACCAGGACAGATTGCATTGTGGGGCTTGTGCTGCTGACAGGAAACAATCCCGTCTGTCACTCAGTGTCCTCGCGCCTGAACTGAGAGTGGTCGTTCAGAAAGCACGTGGAGACGGGACGCTTGTTCACATTTCTGGAGTCCGGCGGCTTTGAGGAGCCATTTCACTGCTTCAGGTTTCCTGCGATAACCAGAGTGAAACCAGAGAAAAGATTGTCCCAATGAAAGCGCCGCGTAAGTGTTTACAACGTGTTGCCACGTCCATGAAGTGCAGCGCGAGCGAAGCCGTCAGAACACTGGTAGAGCTCAGTGACTAGATGGCACTAATGCATCAGATGCCCCTGACACACACGTTCAACTGCCTACCGGCCTCTGTGTGGTAATATGGTATGTGGGGGGGGGGCAGAGAGAGACTTTCTTCATCAGGCCGGCATCCCATGAACTGCACCCACACACACGCACACACACGCTGTGGGAACCAGGTCAAGCATGGCCCAGGCACTGAGACCGGTGGGATGAGATCAACAACAACTGGTTCGGCTGCTGTAGTCCACACAGTGTAGGACCCCGTGTGTGTGTGTGTGTGTGTGTGTGTGTGTGTGAATAGCTTGTGTTTGCTGAAGCATTAAAGTCTGGACTGAAAGGCTGCAGCCATGAGGCGCACGTCACGCCGCTCGCTCTCTACGTTGAGCAGAGCTCAGTGTGTCACCTCAGCTACAAACCCATGATCTCACAATAGGACACGAGATACTAATTTTTATATTTCAATATTTTTCATCGCTCAGCACTTCCTTGTTAGATTACATTTCACCCACCGAATAAGATCCGTTCCAGACTCATAGAGTCATATTATATATATATATTATATAAGACCTCTCCTCATAGTTTTGCTGATGTTGAAAACATCGTTAGTGTCCACGGTGACTAAAGGTGTTTGGGGAACAAATTGAAGGTGTGCGGGTGTGATACTCACAACTCCAGCACCAGCACCATCTCAGACGCCATCTCGTAGACCTGGTGCAGGTTGACCACCCGAGGACTGGCCGTGGCCAGCTCCAGCACTGCGATCTCGTGGATGATCTCCACGCGGCAGTCTTGGCCTTTCCGTCTCTTCCTCATGAACTTTGCAGCGTACTCGTGGCCCGAGCATTTCTCCACACACTTCCTGACCACGGCGAACTTCCCCCTGCAGGAGGAGAGAGCGTCAGAAGACCATCAGGACTGCGCGGCCATGTTCAGGTCGGACCAGCTGTGCTAAGGTCATGGCTGATGGATGTTTATATGTGCGTCCTTCATCATTAGGAAATAACCATTTGATCCCCACGGAAATGCAGCGACAGAAAAAGAGACTCTTGGTCTCAAATTTCATTTATAAATCCCACAATGCAACGCTCTGCGTTCTGCGGACGGGGAATAAGTGACTCTACGTGCAGAGATCAGGAAACCATCCTGAGAGTTTCTCAGTAAAACACAACCTGGATCTTCTGCATCCGAGCGAGTTCATTACTGCTTCCTTGGCTCCGCCTCCCCGCAAGTCCAATGAGCTCACAAAAAAAACAATCAGCTGATTTACAGACATTCCTTTTCCAGCGGTTCCCCCTGAATGGAAGTGCAGCTCCCCGGTGGGCTTTAGAGCCTCGTGCTCTCTGGGTTTGTTGATAGGAAACAGCGTTACAGACTGAAGGCTGACCTCAAGTCCCTTCTGAAACAGACCGATGGGCGTTCTGGGTTCACGTCGACATCATTAAGCGGACAGATTTGGCACTACAGCCGGCGCCGCCTGGCCTGACCCACTTCCATTTGGGGCTGGAGGGTGTCCTCGGGTGGGACCACATGGGCCCGCTGCCCAGGGGGAATCCTCTGAAACGTGGCTGCTGATTGATTGTGCCTTCCCCTCTGGCCTACGCCGGGCCAATAACCAGCACAGCGCCTGGCCGGACCCGACCAATCGCTGGCACGCGACGCAGCGGCTTTGCCTCCTTCTTCAGGAGGCGGCGGAGATTAAAATCATTATGAGAAACACACATTGTTCCATAGTGATTTGTCGCTGCTAGATGAACAGAACCAGATGTTTATCCTGCACCACATCATCATCGGTGTAACAGCCATATTACGCCTGTTACCGTATTATACAGTAAGTCCTGCGTGTGCTGCAGAGCGATTCACCTCCAGAACAACAGGTGGAGTCACGTGTTCTGTTGAAGACGACCACGCTGGTTGCTTTATTTATTCATCATAGACTTTATTGCCACGTGCATCCACACTGCTGCTTTTCATCAAGGACACATTTGTCCCGTATTTTCCTCCACGACTTTGTTCCCTCGTTTGCTGCGATCTCCCTCCATGAATCAGAGGCCGTCCGGCGTCCTCATAGTCCGCCAATGACGGCTTGTACAAGCGCTCATATTTACGCATTTCTTCCCACAAAAGCTCTTCAGTCTGATCCGTTCTCTCGTACAAAATCTTTGTAACGTTGGTATTGTGCTCTGAAAGCGTAAACGTGAGACTCTGTAAAGGACGTAGTTAGCGGACCAATCGCCGCCTTGCGGGCTGCAGGAGGCGTCGCTCTCGACGCGATCCTGTCACGCCTCCTCGTGAGTCCTGCTGGTGGGAGGAGCTTCAATGCTTACACACCTGCGCCTCATCAGAGATGAACAACTGGATAAAAGGAGGACCTGGCGGCCGGTCCCCGCCGGATCGATACGTCACTTTTGGGCTCCTTCCCGAACTCTGACAAATCCTAGAAAAATGGGTCGACGCGTCTCTCTGAAAACGCAGAAGCATAAACTAGGCTTCAGTGTACGACAGTACTTAATTATTAAATATTAAACTTAAGTATGAGACTCAGGTTATCATCATTCTTATCTGTTAAGAATCGTATTAACATCATTTAGTTTTCATACTTGCTGATGACCAGAACATCCTGATATTAGTGTGCATCCTCCCAGTCCTCCCAGTCCTCCCAACGAAACCATAGAGCCCCTCCCCACATGTTGAATCCCAGTTTGACCCCCGGGGGCGTCTGAAACATTAGTTCTAGTTGTGGCCTTTGTGATGTGGGGAATAATCCCCATCATTCTTTAATAAAGCGCAGCTCGAGTGGGGCTACGGGGCCTCATGTGAGAGTCACGGGGCCGAAGCACAACACCACTGAGCTGGTGAGGCGGACCCCGTCCCATCTGTGGTCCAATGGCAGCGAGCCACATACTGTCCTGGTCCTCGAGCAAGACCAGTGATGGAGCACAACCTCCATGGATCAACACTTAGATTAGAATTCTATTGGCACACATACGGCGATGTAACATGTTTAAATACTCACGCAGTGTGTCATAACATCATTTATTTCAGTGGAAGGTTTCTGGATGAGCACGAGACAGACAGCAGATCGATTTCTGCCCCTTTTCAAATTATAATGACACACCATGAGGTATGGTAACAGTGAAGCAGAGCTTTCCCAAAGCACTGATTGGTTACTACATTGAGGGGGGGGGGGGGGGGGGGATTGCTGCAGGCTGTATTGGATGGTGCATCAGAGCCCACCTCCAACACAGCCGGCGTACTCCGACATAACCCCTCAGGAATGGATTTTTCCATTCAACTTTTTGCCACAAATCAATGCGTCTACCCAGCAGATCGGGCCGATATCATATCAGTCATCGTTCTTTCCACATATGTCAGCATCTTCCTCCAGGTGAGAAACAGCGCGTGTCGGGGCGGCCATCTGTGGCTAGTATCGCGTGGAAAGAGTGGTAATGTTGTCCTAGAAACCTTACTCATAACTCCTAAGGAGGACATGGAGGCTGTCCATGGTGCGCCATGTCTTATATCACAGCTTTTAATAGAGCAGAATGTAGGTTGCCGTCAACCACATGGTGATTATGACGTTTGAGGTCATATTATGGTGCAGCTGACATACTTTGTCTGATGGACAATCTCAGCGCCCTGTGCTAATTAAATGTGTCTCCCACTACAACAGCGTGTGAGCCGTCAGACTGGTCTGTGGCCCCGGACGCATTTAATGAAATACTGATTTCCGACGGGCCCGGGGGCCAAACACTCCCACCGGACGTCGACGGAAGCCCCCCCCCATGCTGCGCAGGGACGGATGAGGATGGGAGGAGACCACCGGACCCTTAGGGCTGTAGAAATAATGACCGTCTATGACCTGCGTGGGCAGGACAGTCATTAGGAGTCGGGAAAAGACAACCGCAGTGTTTAGGGAATCCGTCTCCCCTTCCACTAAGCGCCGTAGTTCTGATGGGAGACGCACGTTGGTGACGTGACGTCAGTCTGCAGCGTGAAGCTACAGTGTCTCCAGAGACGGACCACAGAGAAGCATCGTAGAGGCCTGCATGTGTTACAGTGTGCAGTAAAAATATACATAAATGACTTAGTTTCTACGTCATGATCGTTACTCCTCGTGAGCGGCGAATGATGTCACCATCTTATTGTGGGACGAAATCGTCTCCTTTCCTTTGGTAAAGGATGCTCGAGTGGTTCCTATGCTAAAGGAGCTCAGTGAGGAAGCATTGAAGCTCCTTTCCTTAGCATTAGGGAAATCAAACAGAGCACCTACACCAGTTCACTTCATTTCACTGAGTGAGGAAGATATTATCCATCCTCCGTCTTCATCACAACCGTTTATGGTCTCAATCGCTGATCTGTTTAGTAAACGATGGTCCATTTAGAGTCAAACAGACCATAAAGTGTGCTTCAGTTGTATAAAGCGTCTCCACGTCAGTCCTCCGCATCCCAAATGTGGTCCATCTGTCCACGGCGACGCCTCGATACAGAATACTATAACACAAAGAGGTGGCTCCACCAGCCCCACATGGGCCAGTAGGAGAGTGGCCGAGCCACTAAGACCCCACGGAAACCGCTTTGGCTCTGAGCCATATGGAATTCCATGCCTGCTTCTCCGTCGTGGTCTCCAAAGGAGCTTGGCTGTGGCCATCTGGGACTCCCACCGCACAGCCCCCCTGCAGGGGTTTAACTTAAATCCCCCCCCCGCACACTCACTCAGCCCACTACAACTCCTAAATGTGTGGAAGTATCCAGAGAGTGGGGGTCAAACGGCAGCAGCATTCTTACCCTTTTTATCCGTCAGAGCTGATGGACAGAAAAATGCTTTTGACTTTTCCGTCAATTCAATTCAGTGTTCAAGCTAAATAATAAAAAGTGCCCAAACATCCCCCTGATACTGTGTCTCCATTGCCAGGCCGTGTGTTTGATATAAAGTCAGTACGGCCAGTGGACAGACGGTGTGAGTGGGTCAAACTGCCTCTCAGTCCCGCACATGGAAGGAGGTAAAAGAAGCTCTTGTTCGGAGCAGCTGAAAGGTGGTTAGTATCCCGTCATTAATCAGAGAAGTGCTGCAGACCTCCATCACTCAGAGAGACCAGTTAGAAACACGCACACACACACACACACACACACACACACACACACACACACACACTCACTATGAACTCTGCTGCAGGAGGAATGTTCTGCACACTTCGGTCAGGATCGCGTGGAAACACAAACCGCGCTAACAAGCGGCAGAAAGCAGGTCGCATTATGAAATGAAAACAACAGCGTCGCTACTTTCAACAGCGCCGTCCATTAGCGCCGATGAGCACCACAACATCGTCTCTGCTGATAGGAATAAGGCGTTCTGCACACGGCCACAAAGGTTACATCTGCAGAGGAAACATCCAGCAAGGATTTAAACATCCTTGCTGGATGTTCAGCGCAGCGTGTGGACCAACGAGCCGTCGGGTCAGAGAGAGGAGACGTTTGACCCGAGGTCACCTCGGCGATCAGCCGATCTGCCATCACACTGGTACCGCAGATCAATGCCGCCTTTCATGTTCTGTGGCGGCTAATCTCCGTCACAACGTCGGGCCGTGCCACGCAAAGCCACACACACACACACACACACACACACACACACACTGTTGGCTTCATTAAAAAGCTGATGAAGAACCAATGCAAGGGGACTTAAGTGCTAAGGTCATTAGTGGGGTAAAAGCCTGTTCTAATCAACTTGGGATTGGCCTTGTGCCTCTGGGGGGGTGGATGGGGCACTTGCTCTAATCATCCACTCTGGACCGATCCCGTGAAGCATTAGTTGATCCCAAGAGTCGCTGCTAGCGAACTACAGGCTGGATTCCACTGTGCTGCCGTCCTGATAGTTTATTCATAACGTTGTGTTCAATGACACAAAGTACTTCCACAATCAAAGTCAGCACGACCTCGTTTTGGGCATCCTCATTTTGAAGTTGACTGGTGATGTGTCGCCATGACAACGTACTCTGTTTCCAGTGCCGTGCAAAGGGGTGAAAGAAGCCGACGTCGATATTGTGGAGATGTGGAAATGTTTTTTCATCGTTAATATCAGATTCAAACTAATCCTCATGCTAAAGAGGGTCGTTCAATAGGAGCATAGAATGATTTTCACCAGTTACTACTTTGTCTAATTGCATTGATAGATTCATCCTGAATTTACCAAATGTTTTATTTTAATTTTACTTTTTTCTCATTTTTAATCAGACAGAAACGATCGCTTGGGTCAAATTCCTCTGTGTTGTTAAGGCTTTTAAATAAGGGTGTGTATATATATAATGTATATAAATATGATATATACAATATATGGCATTCAGAGCCGAATTTATATGAAGATCCATCACTTAAAAAGCGCCTTTGTCAGCATGATGGTTCATGGGGTGACTCGTTGATTTCCAAACAAATCTTTGACTGTTGGATGAAACAACGTTCAGATTTATATGGTCTAATGTGCTTTTATAATCATAAAAGCACGTAAATCAGCCACTGTTGAACTTGTCCCGACAGGTGTGGTCTTACCTCCCCAGCTCCCTGCCGGGGATCACGGTGTAGTGGTCGGTGAACGGCTCCTTGCTGATGCTGGTCCGGATCTCGGACAACAAGCCGCAGGGGCCGCGGCTCGGTTCGGCGGCTCGGCTGTGATCCAAGCGGGTCCGACTACTCGGGTCTTCGGCTCGTGGACATTCGGGGATCATGGCGCCGTTTAGGGGTTCGTTCAGTGGGTCAGTCGGGGGGGGGGGACCGTAAGTACAAACAGCAGAGCACCGGCGGGACGGCGAGCGGCAACTTCAGAGAAGCTTTCAGGGTCACCGGGCGGCGGGAAGACTTCAAAGCCCGGCGTGCTTCAACCGCCCTCTGCCCGGTACTCAGCGGTCCTCTGCCCGGTACTCAGCGGTCCTCTGCCCGGTACTCAGCGGTCCTCTGCCCGGTACTCAGCGGTCCTCTGCCCGGTACAAAGCGGTCCTCTGCCCGGTACTCAGCGGTCCTCTGCCCGGTACAAAGCGGTCCTCTGCCCGGTACAAAGCGGTCCTCTGCCCGGTACTCAGCGGTTCTCTGCCCGGTACAAAGCGGTCCTCTGCCCGGTACAAAGCGGTCCTCTGCCCGGTACAAAGCGGTCGTCTGTCCGGTACAAAGCGGTCCTCTGCCCCGTTGTCGGTTCTCTGCCGGTCTCACAGAGTTGTCGCTCAGGTGCCGCGCTACTGGTAACCATGGGGGCTCGTTCTGATTGACAGGCGGGCGGACCAATGGGGCGGACCTTAGTGCTCTGAGCGGCGTTACATGGCAACAAGGTGTCAAAACTATGGAGAAATGTTCAATACTGAGTACAAATATGAACTCCTTGTAAAAAGCTTATGAAACATAATTTAAGAAATTATCAAAAGTAACACATCATGATTCAGAACGACCAAACCCTAAACCAGAATACAGGATGTAATTGAATTACATCCTACTACTAACTACTTTACAAAAAGCAAAATGACCTACAGGTATAGTGCAGACTTATATTGGTGGGTAGTGTACTATATTATATCATTTAAAACCTTTTCCAATACTTTGTTTACCTCAAACAGCAATGGGGATGAAGCCTTTTGTTTGCAACTGTGCATTGGTATCTGTGGTTTTATGGAAAATGTTATGGAACATCTTCATATCACCATGAAACCCTCGTAAAATGTGACATAAACTGCTTTAAATCACCCCATTCCACTGTGAGTATTCATACAATACCAGTCAACGTTTGGACACTTTCAGACTTTTGACTGGTACAGTCAATATAATATATATATATAATTTATAACAGCTTTTACTTACTATCTTAATATGTTTTTCTTTACTTGAGCTGCTACAACACTCGAATCAACAAAGGGACATCATCATCCTCATCATTGCGTAAAGTGTTGACGTCTTTGTACTGTCACTGTGAACTGTAGGCCCTGTAGGGTTCCTGTGAGCTAACGTTAGCCTTCCAGTGTCACAAATGAATAAAGATTTGTTTTTGGCTGAGTGTACTCAGAGACCTTGTGAGGGCCTTTTGTGATCGATACAATATGTGTCACGGTGTGGTTTTATTTCCTGTTTTATTTTGTCTCCCTGGGTAACTTCACTTCCTGCCTGGTCCTGTCATCCCCTGTGATTGTCTGATTGTTTCCACCTGTGTCCAATCACCTGCACCTCCCTAGTGTATTTAAGCCGTGTGTGTCTCCTGTCGCGTCATTGTCTATCGTCCCGGATGTTCCTTGTCGTTTGTCCTGGATGTTTGCCCCGGTTCCTGTGTGCGTTTGTGCCCCTTGGCCTTGGCCTTTGCTCTTGCCTTTTGACTATTAAAGACTTTTTCCCAAAAAGTCTGCGTTTGAGTCCTGCCTCTCGATCCCAGGCCCGGCTAACCCGCATGCCGTTGTGTCCTTGGGCAAGAAACTTAACCCAACATTGCTCCTGTAGCTGCGACTACAGTGTGTGAATGGTAGTTACTGATGGCAGGTGTCACTGTGTGTGGTTCTCCTGCCATCAGTGTATGAATGGGTGTGAATGGGTGAATGATGTCATGTAGTGTTAAAGCGCTTTGAGTGGTCAGAAGACTAGAAAAGCTCTATACAAGTACAGACCATTTACCCCGCCCGTGGCAATATGTACACACACAACAGCGGCAGGGTAGCAAAGTGACCGTTTTTATTGAGCTTCATGAAATCAGTGGTGAGGTGGAGCCGTACCTTTTTACCGTTATGTACATACTGTAAAAAGCTTCAGGCCCCCCCCGCCATCCATCTCGCCTCCCACATATTCCCCTTTACAAAGAAACGAGACAAATGAGAAGACACAAACAGCGTACCTTTTGGGAAGGCACCTCTCCATAAGCCTGTTTAGGTGTACCAGGTCTACGACGTCTACTATCAATGCACTTACACGTTGGCAGCCACTTCTTTTCCAGAATAGTTCGTTCCACATGATCAAGACTTCCATTCACGGTCCTCACAGTTTACACAAATGTCATACATGATCTTTTTATACGGCGTCCCTTGTTGTCACAACTGTCCAGATTTGAGTATTTGATTCATGCAGCTGACATCTATGACATAGCAAGACGTGGGAGGAAAACATCAACAGAACCTGAATAGGAAGGAGGTCATGTGACCACAGAGCGTGGATGGAGCCATAAGAACGGAAACAGAAACAGAAGAGCTTCGTCAAACCGCAAAGGCTTCAAAAGTGAAGCAACTGATAATATTATCAAAACAACAACAAAGAAAGATCCGACAAAGAAAACCTTTAAGGAAAGCGGGGCGACCGCCCTTTCCTCATAAATACAATTCAGTATAAATAACAGTACAAAAGATTGTAGAAAAAAAGAAGGAAAGAGGAGATGCAACATAATCACCACCTGGTCCTCCTGGTTGTAGCGATGCGTTGACAAGGCCTCGTCACAGCCGTTAGGATGATTGTAGTACTACTGATCTGGCTAATATATAGATATCCATGTATATGTAAATATATGTATAAATACATACATATATACTTCTGCAGGAAAGTGTTGTTGAAAGCTCAGTACCCGAGGTGATCAATTCTGCAGCTCACACGCAGATAAAGCACCATTTGGGTCTTTGAAACGAAAAATATAAAAATGTGACCTTTGAACCCGAGCCAAAGGTCCAGCTGAGGTCAAATTCAGCCGAACGGGGGGCCGCGTGTTGCGTTTACCTGCTGCCTACAGCCCCCCTAGGCTGGATCCTATCCCAGCATGCCGTGGTGTTGGCTCTGGGGGCCACACGGGAACGCTGAGGGTGTTTAAGTGCATGCATGTTGTCCATAGTGTCCAAATGATTTTATTCTTTTTAAATCCAATTGCAACACAAAACAAGATTTTGTTTTGCACAAGATCATCGCTTGGCAACTATGGTATGCTTAAGGTTGGGGAAAGATTGTCGTCATGGCGATCCACTGTGTTAACGTGAGGTGGCGGTGATGCTCGTGGCAGCTAACGCAGCCTTCCTCCTATCTGCGCTCCCCCCACACTGATACAGCTGTCCAACATCTGGCTGGACTACATGGGGATGTTGATCCAGTTGGACTGCTCATGACCGCACGTGTCCTCGGGGCTTCAGCGCACACACACGGTGAGAACAAGCAGTGGGCTTCACACAGAACCACGCATCTGGAGTAGTGACAGTCCTCCCGAAGCCGGAGAGCCACAGGTGGAGACCAGGCTCCTGTACAGGGAACGCGGTACTGTGGGACCCATCGCAGCAAAGGTCTCAACTATTGCATATGTTACACTGGTTTGTCCGAGGGCCCCGATGGCCCCTGCTGGCCCCACGTGCACGTCAGCAGAAGGGCCGGTGCAGGGAGCCGAGCAGTCCACCGGGGTTCTTGGAGACCTGCGTGCTGCTCTGCTGTGTGGGACAGTGCGGGTCTGAGAGGCTGGACGTACACAGTCAGAGAGAAGCAGCATCGTGGACTAAAGGATTCACAGCTGGCCCGGTGTCCTGAGCTGCAGGTCGGTCTGGCCTGATGGCCCTGGATCCCAGGAGCCCTCGTGTTGGCATCCTCGGCTACTTTAGACTCTTGTTGTCGCAGAGAAGGACCGCTTGTGTCACTAACCAGGAGGAGGACACACACAAGGTGTCCTCACTTTGGGCCGGACCCTGGGGTGGTGCAGGTCCACATGTAGACCTTCCTGCATGACACCAGCATCATGGGGTCTCCATGGTAGTGGGCATCACAAGCAGGTATTTAAAGGGTGCTCTGTTGGTGTGCTGTAAACCAAAGGTGAAGTATCCCTACAGCATGATTCATTCATACAGTACTGTTACTCCTAAGCAGGGCGAAGAGTTTTAGCATCGCCCGTGTGTGTGAGGACAGGAGACAACGATGATGTATGGTTGGCTCAACCGTTAAACGATCAATCCTTCTATCTCGTGATGCTTCGACCTCTGCATGATGTTGCATTCAAAGTCTCCTCAGTGTGCAGCTCTGCCTGGAGCCAACCTGGAGCATCTTCACGTGGTTGCTGATTGAAGGTTCTGATCACCACTGAGGCCTTGGCGAGGCTGCTTCCACAAAGATCCACCACATTCTTTAGGGTCCAGACCCCGACCACGGCCCTCATCAGACAGATCCTCAGGCTCTCATCATAGTTCCTTTGGCATCAGGGCTCCCCGGTATCATCCATCTGGGCCCTTTCTTTAAACTCTGCATTATACTTCTCTACAGCCCATGGATACACTCTACGTATAATTGTTTCTGTTTCCATTTAGTCCGTCTTTGCCTCTATCTGCTAAGTTCTGCTATTCACTTTTCAACAAGTTCTCAAGTATCCACTGTTTTTATATTAGACTGGATGTAACTGTCATTTCACAGTAGGTGTTGCCATGGAGATCCTATTAGTTAAATGAGGGGCTCTAACACACGGTACAGTAACAGTGACACACATCCACGTGACCAAAAACTTAGAAGTGCAATCCAAGAATCTTCATGCCGATGGAGCCAGCGGGGGATGCTTCTTTTCTCGTGTCCCACAGGCGTCCCACAGGTGTCCCCCGGGCAGGGACCTTGTCCTTGCTACGGGACTCCTGCTCACTCCAGGCCAAAGGTGCTGGTTTCCTCCACGGCGACCAGCAGCTTCTCATACAGCATGGTGTACGAGGGGTAAGGAGGCAGGTCCAGGCGGTTGAAACAGGTGTGAGCCCTGAGGGGGACGGGGACAACTGTTAGGACTCACGCCACCATGTACAATTCTACAATACACATGTCTTTAGCAGGACAAAGGACACTTGGAATGAGGGCACATCTGTATATGATTGCTCCCTTGAGGATGCTAGGATGTTTGATAGAAGGAATCAGTATCAGTAAGCATTAGCCCCCCCCCCCCCCCCCCCCGCTATCATCTGTAGCCCTGCAGTCACACTGCTGCTGAAGCTCCAAGCGTCCTCAGATTGAAACTGGAGCCCCTCATCTTGTGTCTGCTGAGCACGTTCTCGCTCCGACGCCAAATGCTGCTGTGAGGTCACGTGCACGCGCTTTGCACAAGGTCACGTCTACCTGACACAGAGGAGAGGAAACACTGAAAATAGATCCTGTGCTGAGCCCGAGCATCGTAGCAACCTGCTGTACTCGTGTACTGAAATAATACACACTGCAATGTACGACCTTGAGCTTGAAGGCAACGTTCAGGACAGACGACGCATGTGTTGGGTGAAGCCCCGGCCCCTCTCTCAGATGCCGGTGAGCAAAGTGCTGATTGGTGGAAAGGGGTCGGGTACCTCGGCAGCGATGTGACTTTGCCCCACTTCTCGATGCAGAAGCGCCGCAGGCCGTTGGACCCCCGCAGCGAGGCGAAGCCCTCGTAGGGCACGCTGGACGTCCCGGTGACGAACTGCAGCAGGCGGAGCCGCTGCTCGTTGTTAAAGCGCTCTACGGCGGCCCAGAACCAGCGCATCACGATGTGGCCGTCGTGGTAACCTGGTGGGGGGGGGGACATGTGACAGGGACACGCTCAGGGGGTGCAACAAGGCATGTGAGATGTAATTCCATCCAAATCGATTATAACGTTTTTATTATCATAAACTGCTAGCGTAGTCTGATTAGCGCCCTGCTGCTAGAATGTCCTCCTGGTCCTAGTGTCCCACAGTGGCCACAGGCTACGCTACGTTGTTACTACCGTGTCTGCACAAACATCTGACAACGCCTAACAAACTGTGTGGATAGACACACACACACACACACCTCCTCGGTACTCGGTGTTGCTCCTCCAGTCGATGAGGTCGATCTCGACGGTACCGGCGATGACCAGCTCCAGCTCCCGCGCATCGAACACCGACACCAGCCTGGAGTCCACCACCTGGGGCGGAGAGACACACCCATGTGACCTCATCGCTGTGTTCAGATGGGGACTCACTGAAAGTGCTGTGGACCAGAGAGCCGGGCTTACCTCGTAGAAGCCTCTGACCAGCGCCTCCGTCTGCTGCACCACTCCTCTCTCCACCCTCCACTTGGCCATCCGCTCGATGTAGTCCTTCTTGTTCTTCTCCGTCACCTGGATGTTGGAGCCGCCCGACTTCAGCTCCCGCTCCGTCACCTGGCAACGCACCGAGCGGCGGGTACGAAGCTGGTCAACGCGGGACAGAAACACCCTGTAGCTAAACAACGCTTTGCATGTGGCGCCATGTGCCCACCTGGCCGAAGACCTCCTCATTGACGGTGAAGGTGAGGTCCAGGATGTCGGTTATGTCGTTGTCCTTCATCCACTGCAGAGACTGGTGGAACTCCTCGTCCAGGTACTCCAGATCAGACAGGTCCGTGGACCTGCAGGACACGCAGAGCCACCAGGACGCAGCTTGGGTAAGTGAGTCAAACCAGTTGCTGCCGGATCACAGACTCCTAGATGGACGTATGCTGAGCTCTTTAGATCTGCCTCTTCCCTCTACACCGACTGCTCCTCAGAGGACCAGAGACAGGAAGGATCACCTCTCAGCCTGGACACTCCCCGTTCAGACTCCTCCCCTCTGGGGGGCGCCACAGTGCGCCAAAACCACCAGACACAGAGCGAGCTTCTTCCCCGCGCGTCTCCAGTGAACAGTAACAAACGTTACCGCGCATTCTAGTTAATGAGGAACATATAGATATACATATATTCATGCATGTATACAATATGGATATAAACACATGCATATACACGGGTTCCTTTTGTTTGGTCTGTACATGCACAGACACCACAAAGGCTCCGTAATCCTTGTGTCCACTCAACCGTTCCTTCACATGGAAGAACCCGATGTTTCTGACAGTGTGTGTGTCTGCAGGAGAACCAGCACAGAGGGGGTGTACTGACAATCTGAGCAGGGCCTTGTAGAAGGGTCTGGTGAAGAAAGCATCCAGCAGGTACTGATGGATCAGAGCCAGACCCAGGATACGCCCACTGAAGCGGAACCTGGACACACACACACACACAGGGAACACGAGAGTCAATCATCAGTGACTTTGACACATGAACCAGTAAAATAATCCTGCTAGTAAACTTTGTATTCACTCAACTGTCGCTATTGACTTTGCTCTTTGTTGACTGATGTCGTGCTGCTGAAGCAACTGAATCCAACACGCTTTCACATATTTACACAAATATTTACTCTTAATATTGGACATAGTATCTTTTGTAAAACACACAACTATAATGACAATTGTTCAAATAGCCAAATCACTTCTAATGAAGTGCCAGCAGCTATGAACACATTACTGTCCCAGGCGATGAACAGGTGAATTATTTTTGTCAGCATCATGTGTTGCTTCTTGTTGTAGTACACACAGCCGCCACAAGAGGCGCAGTGCGCCCTGCAGAGGACGACGTGTGTGGTTACTCTCTTTGGCTAGAAAGGCCTTTGAATAAGTGGCACGTCCTTTACGTCCTATTTGGAACAGGTGGAGGTGTATTTCATCCCCTTGTGGCCAAAGTCAGTATTACAGAAACAAACATGTGTTTTTTACAGATTTAAACACAACATGAGCTTAGAAAGAGGACCAAGACGAAACCTTCTTTCACCTGCTCTCAAGTCACAAACAGGAAGGATCTAGAAAACATGTTTCTCCACTTCTCAGCGCGGCACCGTATCGCTGGTTTTCATCAAAGTGACTCAACTGAATGGACAGCAGCTGAATAAAGTGTGTGTGTGTGTGTGTGTGTGTGTGTGTGTCCCACCACTCCAGATGGTTCTCCACGAACGCTGACATGGGGCTGATCTGCACGGTGTAGGTGTCGTTGGCGGAGTACTCAAACAGGCCGTAGTACGGATTAAACAGCTCCTGAGACAACAGGAAGAAGAACTCTCTGGACGGGCCACTGTAGTCCAACCTGAGAGAGCAAAACACGTTGAAAAGGTTTCACTCCAGCTGAAGAGAAAATGTCGACTTATTCTGCCCGATTAGACACATGAGACCACAGAGGAGGCGTGTCATGTGTTCAGCACATGTACTGCATGCGTGTAAAACCTTCAACTGAAATAACGGGGCTTTGGTTGTTGGGGAATCGAGTCCTCTTCTCATAGACGGTGGTCACAGAGGGAAAGCAGCCGTAGCCTGACGGTGATGCACGCGGGCTGCAGCTCACAGGCCGCTGTGGCAAAGCAGCCTACAGGAACAGCACCGCGCTGTGTGTGTGTGTGTGTGTGTGTGTGTCTCACCCCTCCTCTCCCAGGAAAGTGACGTAGAGTTTGTTCCTCTGCAGCTCTTTGCGTGAGTACGACATTGCCTGGTTGAAGGTTCCCTCCAGCAAGTGTTCTCTCCGGATGAGCAACCTGCAACGAGCAGGAAACTCAGAGTCCCTCCCAGAGCACGCCATGTCTGACTTTCCTTCTATACTTAGATGTCTCTTGCTTTGATGGTAGCTGTGGCTCAGTCTCCACACACAAACACAAGTAGCTGCACATCCATGATGACACACTGCTGATGATGTCACAAAGGGCTTCCCGGGTGTAATCCCATCTTACTTGATCTTGCCCGGGCCTTGTCCGTAGCCTTTGGCTTCCAACTTCCTGTAGAAGTTTCTCAGCTTGGCTTCAAAGTCTCTTCGGTAAGGAGCAGGAGCCCTCGCCCTCTGCAGGCCTGCACGCACGCGCACACACGCGCACGCACACACACACACACACACACACACACACACACACACACACACACACACACACACACACACACACACACACACACACACACACACACACAGCTCTTGATCAACGTCAGGAGCTCAATGATGTGATTTTGTGATAATGCAGCGTGGGTTGTGCACTTCTGCTGCAGCATCCAACCACATGGAGCTACTTTATGTTCTACAAGAAGATGCCGCAGGAATCGGGTTTAATGTCAGCCGGAGAGGTTATGATGCGCAAGGATGACGTATGTCTGGTCCTTGTCTAAGTTTGTTCATGAAGAAGAGATCGGCACTCAGTGTGTGCAGGTCCACGCTGCTCTTGAACTTGCTGTTGTGTGTTGATCAGGAAATACATGAGACAATGTCCGCACTTCATTTCATTCAGGTACGTTCAGTCTTCCACAGATTAGTCCTCCATAATTCTACCCACCCAATCATAAAGAACGGGATTACTACGTCATCGGCCCCCATGGTGTCGTGCCAAAGACCTACCAGGAGAGTTCTGTGGGGAGGAGGCGGGGGAGCAGCGAGGAGACAGGCTGAAGCCGGGGTGGATGGGGTGAGGAGGAACGTACGACATGATCTCCTCTTCAAAGAGACTACAGGGAGGAGAAAAGCACAGAATAGTGTTTGTTTATGTGAGTGCAGTGCTTTGTGAGTTGGTACCACACACTCAGTGTGTGCTTTACCTCAACAGGATGACCAGGTCGGCGTCACATGACAGCTTCTCCACCCCCTGGGCACCTTCTGTGCGAAGGTAGTGGATCTTCTCCCTGAAACAGGACAAAGTCAGAGTTAGTTCTGTTAAACGTGGACATCCTCCATGACAACATAATCCATGATGAGATCCGGACCACTCGGGTCCCTCGGGAGCATCAGCATTGCGTGTGGCGCTTTGACGCCACATGACATCACTGATGACGGCCGCCACGCAAGGACCAGCTAGGAACATACATGTCTGTTTGTTTTAATGAATGCACACTACATCTACTCTTCTGCTCATTTGTAAAGCACTTTGAATTGTCATGCTGTACGTACGTCTTTTATGTTTTGAGACATGTTTTGTTTTTTGGCCTCTGATTTACAATCAAACCCTTTCTTTGTTACTTCATGGGTTCTTCCCTTCTCCCGGATGCATTATTCACTGCGCGGGTAACTGCATTCCATGCAGCGGTTTTATTTACCGCGGCTAAATATGATGTTGCGTTTTGCACTTGCAGCAATATCTCACTGAAGTTTTCCTTTCTTTTGGAGTCGAGGCCTCCGTCGTCTTTCCCTCGTCTTTTTGACATTTCTCTGAGTGTGCACACGGCACTGCCATCTCCTGCCCTTTTATGGGAATTAACGGGCCGTTAGCCGTTGCTAAATAGGAGCAACGGGGCACAAGCCAACATATCGGGATTCATCATTATGCACCTGCAGACAATCCCGCTGAACACGCCATGAATCAGACTTCTCTAAGGAACTTTCTTAAGAACAAATGTAAGAAATAACTTGGTGAATGAGGCCCAATGTCGAGTGTGTTCACGGCTTCTGGATGTCGGCTATGCAGCGAGTGACTCACACGGAGTGATGCTCACCCAGAGTCCACCCACTCATCCGTGCCAGAGAGACGAGGAGGAGGGCAGCGTACCTCAGGCCGTGGTTCCTGCTGAGGCTCGGCTGGCGCTCCTGCAGCATGTCGAAGACGTTGGGCTGTCGAAGGAAGGCCACGATCTTGTCGTTGTACGCTGTGTGGAGACGGGCAGAGAGGCAGACATCACTACAGAGCGCGTCCCCTCGGTGAGCGCTGAGACGGCGTGCGACCTACACGGAGCGCTCATCTGGGAGTTGTGCTGGCTCCGTATGGCGGCTACCAGGCTGTTTCCGGGCCTGCTCATCAGAGAAGCCCCCCGACTCCTGGACACATCCGAGGCCTGAGGACAAACAGCGGAGGGACACCTTTTACAGCGAGACACAGCTGTCCCTCCACTCACCTCTCAGCTCTGCTAGATGTGACCCTGCAAACCTCGTAACGCTCCTCATGGGTTGTCTTCTGCTGCCGATGCTAATAGCATGCTAGCACTCAAGCTAACATGCAGAACACCAAATACTTGTGTACATTCTTCAGCTGAATAGTTGTGTTGTTAAAACACACGGTAGGCGTTTAGTCTGATGTTCAAAGGTTAAGTCAGGTGTGTCCCCAATCAAACGGCTCCATTACAGGCAGCACGAGATGGTAGCTCCCTGTGCACCGCTTGTTCCTTTAGGACCAGGAACACTCTGTACTTCACAGTGTGCTCCTCCACTGGAGGGAAAAGTCCTTTTACAAAACTAAACTACAGCTAAAAATGAATCTCTGCCGTGTCTCTTCTAGTAGGGACACGTGGGGCCTGTGTCTGAGTGAGTCTGTCCCGCTGCACGATGACATCCGTGCATTGTGTCCCTCCCCTCCCGGGAGAGGATCCGCCTCAAAGGAGCAGTGTGCAGCGGATCTGGTTGCAGATCACCAGCTGAGAACCTCTCCGACCACTACGATGCCTTCAGGTAACGTAAGAATCATGGGGAGTTTGCCTCCCCTCACAGAGGGAGGGAGCCCGGGGGAGCAGCAGGAAGGGGAGCGTGCCCCCGCTGATGGCGTCAGTGTGCGTGTGCTACCTCGCCGGCGCTGTAGCTGCGGAGTCTCTGCAGGTGCTGCCTGTGAGCGAGGTGACCCGGCAGCCGGCCGTTCTGCAGCGGGATGCGGGGGTCAATGAAGGTGGTCGCGCGGCTGTTGTGGTCCACAAAGAAAGACTGGGACACAGGAAGACATTGGGGGGACGTTGTACAGTTTCTGCTGTGCTGATTCAGAGGGGATTTGAAAGCTCTCGTACGTTTCATTGCTGTTCTTTAGTTTCACCCTCAGATCATTGCCCGTGGACGTGTCTCCGTCCGTCTGTCCCCCACACTACTTCATCATCTGCCACTCACCTGTTACTGCATCTCCAAGGACGTCTCATAGTAGGTAGGTTTGACATGTGTACGTAATCCTTTTTCTATTGGCTGTTTAAGTCACTGACTCCTCCTATTCTGTGGAAAGTCTTCTCGTGGCTAACAGAAAGAGGCTTGTGTACAAAACATGAGTCCACTGGTGGTTTTGAACCAGACTCAAGTCTGTATTGTCTGCGTCCACGAGGGTCTCACTCTCTGTGGGGGGGTCTAAGGCTGACATCGGCGTGGGTGGACATAGAGTCCACGGGCTCACCGGGTGGACGCACGCGTCATTGATAGTACAGTAGCCAGAAGGAGGACGGATGAATGTAGCTCTCACACCCACCTTGCCCTGCGGGTCGCTCTTGATCTCCCAGCCCCGGGGAAGCTCCAGCTGAGTGTCTGCGAACCTGTTGAGGAAGACCACCAGGTCCCGGTTGTGCTGGTAGCGCTCAAAGTTCCTGGCGTCGCGACGCACCTTCAGGATCATGTGTTTCACACAACTGCTGCTGGTGAACATCCGGTAGGCCGCCTGGGGGGGACGGGGACACTTCACTGTGACAGTGTGGGCCTCTGATCCTCACATTAACACACCTCCTCCATGTGTGGAGAGGCATCACCACCACATGACATCTCAAACTCTTCCATCAGACATCTTACTAACATCTGACTGCTGAGAACCAATTGTTCCAATTCCAAATAACACGTCACGCAAATGAAAGGAACCATATTAGTGAACATGTGATAAAACGCTATTGGTGTCTCCCAGGAAGTAGATGGACTCACATTGCACAGGTCAGTAACGGTGGTATCATATAAAGTGGTCTAACAAGCAGGTGTCCACTCACATAGTTACTGTGCAGCACAGTGAAGAACTCGGGGTGTGTCATGAACTTGACAGCCGGTGATTGGAGGAGATGGCTGATCTTCTGGTGATTGACAGGGGAGGCGGGGCCTGCAGACAGAAGGCGGGTGAGCTACTTTCAGGTAGCGGGAGCCTGTGAGCGTACTCCGTGAGGGGGCGCAGCACGCTACCTGCAGGAGGCGAATCACAATCAGCCTCTGTGCTGCCGCTGCGCTCCAGCACGGGACCCCCCCCGTCCTCCTCGGAGGCCATGGTCCTCTGGATGTTCTGGTACCTGCACAAACAACAAGTAGCAGCTCATTGGCTTGTGGAGAATGACTGGGTTCACAATACAGCCTATCTGCAATGTTCACAGTGCATGAGTTCTGTCATTCCTTCATCCTTCATTTTATGTGATTAAAACATGAAGCTGTGTGGGAGAAGCTAGAGAGGTCTGACCTCCTGTTGAGCTGCTCCATCTGCTGCGTGGACCCCGAGCGGGGGACGCCGTGGTGACACTTGCTGCTGTGGACGGGTCTCTGCCACGTTGTGGTGCGGTTGACATGGTCCACGTAGAAGACTCGGCCGTGGCTGTCGATGCGAGCTTCCCAGTCTGTGGGGGGATGCAGTGAATTGGATGTCAACACACGAATGTCAACGTCTCCCGAATGTCATTAAGTGGAAAGAAGCTCAACGTCGTCCCCCTGAGCTGCACTCGGTGAGACCCTCTTCAAACAGAACCACAGATACAAACTGGCGTGTTTTCTGACAACCTGATTGGCTGAAGGGCCAGAGGCTACAGAGCAAGTAGTGACACGATAACACGCTCAAAAAAGTCCAACGGAGACAGTGTCCACCAGCTGCCGATCACACAACATGTCCTTAAGAAACTAAATCGGCATCACACAACGAAAATGCATCACTCATCCAGTGGATACAAAACCAATCAAACAGCATTCATCAGCATTAGCACGTGGGTGGAGTTAGCAGTTAGTCAGGATAGCTGCAGAAACGTGACCGAACTCTTGGAGAAGCCAAAAGGAGATTTCAGAGAGAAGCAGGTCCAACTGGCAGCAGCTGCCTGTGACGGGCTCCTCAGCAGCATCTGCACCTCCTTCATACGTCTCCATCAATTGGAACTGATCCCTTTCTCCCAAATCTCCACATATATCACAATATGATCCATTTGTGTTTATATTAGACAACAGAGATACGTGGTGGTCAACTGATGGTGAAGATGTTTGTGCATCAGTGTCCAGATAATCTCACAGGACCTCGTGGTGTTCTAAACAAAGTGGCCTCCACTCATGGCGAACGGCACCAGTTTAAGGGGCGGGGCCACTGTGACAGCTGATGGGTGAGGAGGAAGATGAAGGAGAACAGGTGGTGCTACCTGGGTCGGGTGGCCCTACTCCATGACATCAGGCCCAAGGTGTTCTGGGTAATGTAAATGTAGCAGCGGCAGTGGATCCGATCCCCGGTGCACCACGATGGAACGCACCTCGCTCCTTTGGGGGGGGGGGGAGCCTGTCTGATCACAGTTCTCTAAACGTGTGCATCAGGAATGATGGAGTCATGATGCACACGTTTATGGAATGATGGTGCTAGCTACGTGCTAGTAGTGCTAGTGGCCATTCCAATGGTGCACAGCGTGATGGAGGTGGGACTAACCAACAGGACAAACAAAAGGACGTCTTATGGGACAGCAGCTTTAGTGACACACTTAGCTGAGCATGCATCAGCAGGTGGTACAATCTGGTAACCGCTGCTCAGGATGACTTAATGAGTGACAATATTTCACTATATTATCATTGAGCTGGAACAGAACACCAGTAGACAAGGTGCTGCTGATCGGCCCGAAGTAACTAACTAACGAACCCAAACTGAAGCTTTGACTCTTAACAGGCGGATAGAAGCAGGTGGTGTGATCGGGGCGGATGGGTGATGCTGTCCCCACTGAGGGGGGGTTCGGACCTTCCTGCTTTACATCAACGAAGAGCAGCTGCCGACACTCAGGAAGGATCCAAGCAGCAGTTTGACCTACAGGAGGCGTGTTGGGAGGGGCATGGTGACATGGGAGATGAATGCACACACACACACACACACACACACAGCCGTGGCAGCATGCACCACACTGAAGGAAGCAGCCACTCTGATGGAGGGGCGGGACTCCAGAGTAAGACCGGGAGGCGTGGCTTCTTACTTGGAGGTAAGGCTTGGTCAGTGGCAGCAGGGAAATGGTTTAGGTCATGGCTGGGTCGCAGGACTGGATGGCCAGCAGGAGGGGAGGAGCCTACGGGACCAGAGAGACAGTACGGGGTAAATGACCATGTGGACCGCCGGGGGGACGGGGAGACGACCGGTATGCAACCTTCTCTGCTGTAGAAGTATGGGTTTAAGTTGAACTGAATGCTTTGAAGTTTCAACAGTTACCATGGTAACCGAGGTCCAAGCCAGTGTTCACCGTGTTGTTGCTTTCTTTTCATGTTGGAAATGTATTACATCAAACCTTATAATGGATTTGTGTGGAGGCGTGTGTGCGTCTCCTGTCCCGGGTCCATGGACCTCCAGACCACATCTGTATCATGTATGTACTTCATGTCATGTACCTCTTAAAGCCGTTGAAGCCCGAGAGGCCCTGTGTGGAACAGGACAGAAGGCCCCCAGGTGGGGGGGGAGGCGGGGCTAGGCAAGGAAAGGTGAGATGGAAGGGTGGCGTTTGAATGCAACACAAGCTGCCCCCCCCCATTAACATCAGAAGAAGCACAAATGCACAATGACTGTAAATGATGATTTGTGATTGACAGGTGAGATGAGGGGGGCGGGGCTGCGGGCACAGGGAAGGAAAGGACTTTTTCAACTAGGGATCATCTTATTGGACATGTTGAGTGTTTCCTTCAGTCCGACAGCCCGAAAACGTCCAACTGGAAAGATGAACGGACCTTTTTTTTGAGTAAGTGGATTATTGTCATTATTTCGGTGATAACTATACTATGACATAGAGGCCTTTAAGGGTAATTATCGACTTCCTGATGACCATAAACGTAGCGATTTCTGGATACACACCTGGAACAAAAATGACACAATGACACAATGACACCCACCCTGCAGAAAGAACACACCACCCAGTCATCAGTGACCCCTGTCCACATTCAGGAGATCAGGTGACGACCTGAGGACACCTGGTGGCTCGTGCAGTGTGTGCAGGTTGTTTGGTGCTTAATGGGGAACCTCGAGGAGGAGTTTGGAGTTTCCATCTGATCTAAATGCTAACGTGACCGTGCGTTCATGAGTATGACATCATGATGCTCGGACACGCCACAAGTAACGACTTGGAGCTGCTACACTGCTTTCATTGGTCCAGCCTAACGGGGGTTTGATGTAAATGAGGAATAAAAGGCATTCTCTGCCTGTGTGGAGACGTCTCTTTGCTCACATGCAGTTGATGAATCCATGAAGGAGGCTGCAGGAAGGAATAATCACAACTAAGTGTCGTGCATTGATCCACATGTTATAGTAATAATGCCACTCGCTTGTTCAGTACTTAGAGTGTGAATGATTGATCAAGCTTCCACTTCCTCTCACCCGTGTCGGTTCCGTCGCTGGGCCCCACCACAGCCGGCTCCCCCGGCTCTCCTCTCCCGGCCTCCTTCATCCGCCCCGTGCTCCTCTCTCCGCCCGCCCGGCCCCCCTCCTGGCCCTCCGCCACGTGCCCTGCGTCCAGCAGCGCCTCGAAGGCGCTCTCCTCGTCCTCGTCCTCGTCCTGGGAGGAGAAGACGGTGCTGCCGGAGAGCCTGTTGCTGTCCACCGAGGAGAGGCGGGTGTGGCTGCAGACGCGGCTCCTCCCCTCGTAGCCCGAGTTGCTGTAGCAGGAGGTGCTGTAGCACGAGGGGCTGTAGCAGGAGGTGCTGTAGCACGAGGTGTCGCAAAACTCGCACGAGGTGCCGCCGACTCTCCTCCCTCCTCCGGTGCTGGAGTCCCCCTCCTCGCTCTCCAGGCAGGAGCGGGACCTCCTCCTGACGGCCGCGGGTCCTCCTCCTCCGTCACCCTCCAGGAGCTGGTTGAGCTCCGAGAGGCGCTCGATGGAGAGGCTGCGGGGCAGGGAGCGGCGGCAGCAGGGGGCGGGGCACTCAGTGACCTGCAGGAGGAAGGACATCAGCACCTCAGAACGTAACCGTGAAGAGCATGCGAGTCCCCAGCTGGCTGCTCCATCACCGCCGCGCTGGACGTAGATCGCCACGGGTAACGGGGAGGAGCTTAGAACCACACTCACCTGCAGGTGTCCTCGTGGAAGCCTGAACGTTAAACGCTCACCTGTGTCCGTCATCTATCTCACATGGTGTCCCTGACGTGGCTCTGACACCGACCCCCCCCTTTCCCCCGCACACACCACCATGATGGGGCAGTACCTGAGAGGGAGACTGCGTTGTATCCTCCTCCTCCTCCTCCTGCCCCTCCTCTTTAGAGGGCTTGAGCGTCGGCGATGTGGAGGTGGTGTCTCGGTTGCCCATGTCCTCCTCCCCCCCCGGCTCCCCCTCCTCCTGGCTCAGGGTTCTGTGTTGGGCGGAGGGCAGGCTGTGCAGGAGGTGGTGGATGCGGATGTAGTGGGACCGAGGCGTCTCCGGCTCGCCGCAGGCCGACGCGATCACCGTCTCCAGCTCCGACACGGGGAGGGAGCATGGGCGGGTCTTGCGCCGCGGGGGGGCGTGGCCGCTGTAGTTGGTGAAGAGGGACCTGCAGGCACAGGGGACGCAGCTTCTTTCCCCTCCCTCCGTCCCCTCGGTGGGGGCCTCCTGCAAGGTGACACTCCCCTCGGTGGGGGCCTCCTGGAAAGTGCTGCTCTCCTCGGTGGGGGCCTCCTGGAAGGTGACGCTCCCCTCGGTGGGGGCCTCCTGGAAGGTGACGCTCCCCTCGGTGGGGGCCTCGGTAGAAGCAGTCCCACTGGTTGCTGACTCAGCGTTGTCAGAGTCTGGCTTCGGCTGCGTCCCCCCCCCGACCTCCTCGTCCACTCCTACTGTCGCCTCCTCCTCAGCTTGTGGAACACACCCTGCTATTTGCTCCTCCTGCGCCCCCCCCTCACTGTTCTCCGCCTGCTGTCCAGCTGGGGGCCCCTCCTCCGGCTCCACCCGTGGCTCCTCCCCCACGGCGCTCTCGTCCTCGGGCTCGTCGGGAAGGACTTCCTCAGGTGGGGGGACTTCCACCACGGGGGGCGGCGCTGAGGTCTCGGGCTCGTGGGCGGCGTCCAGCGGGAGGTCAGGCATGTCCGGTCCAACGCTCAGCGTGTCGTCATCGGCTGCATCATTGGCTGCAGCCCCCCCCCGGGGACAGGCTGCCTCTATGACCAGGGACATCTCCTCATCATCTGAGGACAGAGCACACGGAGACGCGGTGGCGTTAAAGCGGGTGGTGCACACGTTTGTCTCCATCCCTCACATGCATGATGATTAATCACCTCATTGCACTTATCTGATTCTGTATATTTGTCATCATTATATGTACGCGTGTGTGTGTGCACATAGTCAGTATTATAGTCTACTTAAATGTTGTGTGTTTATAGAAAAGCATGTATCTACACATTGAGACATATTTCCTCGGCGATGTGAGAACAAAGAGAGCGCTTGGTACCCGGGTGAATACAGGAGGTCAGCTCGAAGCGGAACTGCAGCTGACCACAGACGTGGTCGGTCGGCAACCTGCGGCCCAGAGAGTAGCTCACTACCCGATCCCTGCGGACACAAGACACGTGTGTGGGAGAGGCGCATGGAAACGCAGCCCGTAGATGGAGGTCTGCCTCTCGCAGCACTACAGGGACACCCGATATCATTGGCTCCTACCCGATGGCGTGTTTCTCCAGCAGCCTCTGGACGGGCACGGAGAGCTTCCCCAGGAAACGCTTGATGATGGGCCGACTCTTGGCGAACTTGTCCTTCACGTCGATCTCCAGGACGTCAGTGGGCAGGGACACGAAGGAGAACCTCTGCAGGGAGAGGAGAGAGTCTCACACACAATTTAAGGCAGCGTGGACCATGACGAGGACGTCTAAACAATAGTGGTGTTCCAATCATGTGGGGAATTTAAAGCAAATGAACTCTAAATTCTGAGTTCTTAGTGAAAGACGCCATGTGATGTACTGGAGGAGGTTGGACTGGCTGTTCCGTGTCAGATAGTGTTGGTAAATGATAAATGGGATCTACCTGTGTTTCTCTTCTCTGCTCTTCTCTCTAGACCTCTTAAATCTGTTTGACCCTATGTGTCATCATTCAGCCATTTACACCCTGATGGCTAATACTCACACTGCTACAGGAGCAATGTGGGGTTACTAGTGTTACTAGTGCACCTGAGCTGTGCACTGTTTTGAACATGTGCTGCATTTTGCTGTTCCCCGATAAAAGACCAAATGTTTCTTCTGGCACCTGTTCAGAAAGAAAAGGAAAACTGATATATAAATATACTATATGTTAAGTTGCTGTTGCTCTGAGAGTGCTTGTTATATTGTTCTGTGAACATTGTTTTTAAATAAAAGCGTGCAATACACTAGTTTTTAATGCAGTATTGAATTTCGGTCATACTACGATTAATCGCTGTTAATCGGATTAAAATTAAAATCAAAGATTAATCGCTTCCATTTTTTATCTTTGTACAGCACTAAGACACATATATCATCGGAAAACTCATGCTCAGTGAGTCTCAACGGGAAGTGACACATGTTGGTCCCAATCCAGCAGTTATATGATGAATCCTGCTAGAGCACCTCTTGCCTGGGGATTTCATGTAGAGAGAAGCACATGAATGCAGAAATCCCATCATTCTGTCAGTGGAGCTTCAACATGTCAGGGAAGAGAAACAACCTCACTGCAGCCACAGTGCTCCATCGACCTGAACAGACTGCACAGCAGCACATTACACTACTCATCATAATTGCCGTATGAATTCTGGACATATGGCCCCAAGCGGGTTTCGTGAAGTTAAACTGACCTTTGACCTTTGACCATCAAAGTTCAGCCAACGGACACCTGGCTGGGTCTAAACTAACTAACATTATGCTACCATTACAACACCACTACAACACCACTACGGCCTCAGCCCACTTGTGTTGAAATGTTCACCTTCCCACTTAACCCCTGAACATAGTAGTATTATAGAAATATCATTTAGATGTCGTATCACAGACCTTCAGTCATGTCCTTTTAAACCCTTTCAGTAGCAGAACACAAATAAATGTCAATAATAGAATATATCTGCAAAAAAGACCCAACTGTGGGTCAATTCTTTCCAAAACTACCATTGTGATGGTTTATTAGTCTATCTTCGTTGCACGGACAGTGAGCTGGCATGCTAAGACGCGTTAGAGCCACAAGAGGGAGGATGCTACCGAGGGACATCGAGTGAGACCAGCGGATGTGTCCTGAGGGGCCGAGTAAAGGTCGTAGAGGCCGTGCTGCATTTTGGGTGGAGAAGCACCAATCAGGACACATCCACATCAATGGCTCGTCCCTGTTATCCTGCGCCTCCTCATGGGACTCCTGACATGTACTCGCCCTGTGGGAAACATTTCCATCTGAGCACACGAGGAGGCCTGAACGTCTGTCTGATGGAAACTCTGGTACCTCTGAGCTCCACTGCGGGTTGACGGTGTTGCAGACCACGGCGGAGCGCTTCTCCTGGCCGTGGTGCGGCAGCGAGGGGAAGATGCTGTGCTTTCCGGGCTGGATGGAGAGCTTCAGGTAGGGGTCGGGATTGAAGAACATCCCCTTCTTCAAACCAACTGCTTGCAGGTCTTTACGTGGACGAGAAGAGGGTCAGAGGGTCACACAGGGAAAAACGTAGGTTCACTTCCAGCAATCGTAGGTGAGAGGAACCTGCATGTGTTGGCGTTCTCTCACAAACCAAACCATGGACAGCAGACACCAAGAACTAGTTTGGAAATGTGCCTGAAAGATGGCGGGTTTTGGCTTCCAGAGGTTTTTCTTATGCATGTCTTGCATAATGTCTAACAAAACAAGAATCAAGAATCCATTGATCCTAAATGTCTGAAAGAAGACTTGTTGTGTCTTCAAAGTGTAGTTCTCTGCTCTATCCTGCTTCTCAGATGTTACATTGAAAATGTCAGTCTTACGTGTATGAGGTTTGGATAAATAGCATCTTTGTAATCGTTTAATAATTCTTCTAATAGCGAACGCAGGATACGTCTAATAGTGCCAGTATAGGCACAAAAACTGGGCTCACATTGTAGTCCACAGTACAAGTCATGGACAGCATCATATTTCCTGTTACACAGCGCAAAGGACTTTGTCTGAAGGTGAACTCCAGTGCCAGCCTTCAAAAACACGGTTAAGATAATTGAACTTGTTCATGTTCGCTTGTAAGAGGCAAACAACTGTTGAAATCCAGACAATAGACTGTAAATGGCAAACTTAAGCCGGGGCGAGTAGGAGAACATCTGCCCTGATGTGTGTGTCTCTCCGTCTGCCCGTGGCTCATCTGGCGTACGACTGAAGGCGCTTCGGTGATCACTAGTGACTGTGTGTTGAAGGAGCTCTCGTGGTGATTTCTGTTTATTTCATTCACTGCCGACCAATCACAAGCTCTAGAGTCCAAACAGTAGGAAGGAACAAAGACTCTGGAATCGTACCTGACAAAGAGAAGTTAATGAGTCTCCTGTTGCCCAGTCCGTGGTTGACTTCAGGAATGACCACCGGCTTTAACACCTGAGGACACAGACAGGGAACACTTGATTCTTCTTTCTCTTTTGCACCATCGTCTTTCTTTATTTTGTTGTTTCTTTAATAACGCAGAGAGAGACGGAAATAACAGTACGAGAGAAGCAAAAGCTGCTGGATGGGACTTTATTTTGAAAGGAGGTGATGTGAGGTTTGACACAGAGACAGGAGGAAGGTCCGGCCTCCTCTCACAGCGTTCGGCATCCTGCCATCGATACTCTGTCTTTATTATCCCGACATTGATCCCACAGCCCGGCAGGGGGGGAGGACGGGGGATGGGAGGGAGACAGAGGAAGTGGAGGAGAGTGGGATGCCTCGGCTCAGCCTGTCATATTTTATACAGATTATATAATAGTGAAACACGGTCAAATATGTGCAAACCAACTGTAATAATGGCCGAGACACCGATTTGGTGGACAGACTCCCAACGGCTGCCATCTTCACACTGGATTCATTCAACCGCTGGAAAGTCAACATCAAATTAATCGCATGTCTACCACCTGTTTGCATTCACCAGGTTATTATTATTTTTCTTCCTCTTTAAATGTGCCTTCACACACCTGACAAAAATGAAAAGACAAAACAAAAGTGTGTAATATTCTGTGAGGGCTTGGGGAAGATAAAAGATGCTAACATGCTAACGTACACACAATGAACATTGTAGAGCAGGTTCACCGGCTTTGTTTAGCATGCCATGCTAATGCTAATTAGCACTCGACAAAGTGCAGCTGACACAAATGGGAGTGTCATCAGTTCTGCATCAATCTGCTCCTAGATTGGTGGATACGATGTAATCTCGTATCGCACTGAGGAGACGGTACAGGAAGTAGCTGTACACAGTTACAGCAGAAAATCATTCCTGAAACAAAACGAAACAGGGATAAAGGAAGTGACAGATGTTTGGAACGAGATGCTAATCTGTCTTTGTGAGGACAGTCAGCCAGTGTCCTCAATGACTCTAATCTCACACGTCCCATCGACAGCACACTTTACATAATCTACCAATCCTACTGCGGCAAATTAAACAATGGTCCAATATGCTCCAGAAATACGCTGTGCAGAATTCATTCCAACCATTCTTAAAGGTCCTTAAAGTGTTACACGGATGTGGGTGTAGGAGGACGGGAGACAGCCAAGTCTGAGAGAGACATTTACAGGTCATGGTTCTGTGCACCGAGTAGCTGAGTGCCGCTCGGTTAGAGTGGAGACCAAGATCCGTCGGCTCTGGTGGGGACACTTGGTCAAATATTATCATTAACGTCCATCAGTCTGCAGAGGTCGTGTCCTCTCCCCATATGTCCTTCAGTGGAAACGACCATGATGTACCTGAAGCAACAACCTCTCCCTCCCACACATCGTGTATCGACCTGCTCAACAACAAAGCAAAGGATGGATGGAGCCTCACGTGAATCATACTGCAGAATGAACTCTTGATGAACGTGAGATAAATATCCAACAGCTCCGCATCAACCAGCTGTGTCTCACCGTGTGGAGCATTAGGACTACAGCCACTAATCAGATTCAAGGAGCTGCGAAAAGAACAACAAGGACAACTGAGCAAGCCATCACGAGCATCTGTGAAAGAGAAAAAGTGTTACCCAGGCTCTCCAGCTGAGCCTCGTCCTCCTACCAGCCCTCCTCTCAGGACGGCTGGGAAACAGCTGTCCCAGCTGGAGACACATGGCGTCCATCACGCCCATAGAACTCCGCTCCAGTGTCTTCTCTGTCTAGATGAAACAGCAGGCAGAGCAGACCGATGTCCCTGCGTCCATCTCTTCTCTGTCCGTCCTGCGGCTGTTTGACCCAATCGCCGTGAATGACTCACCTGTCTTCTCCCAACCAGGCTCCTCCCCCCTCCGCCCCGCCCCCCTTACTGTGGCGCTTGTTTTTATTCATTTGTCCTCAGGAAGCAAGTGCAGATCAAGTTCAGCAGCCATCAGCATTTCAGGGTCACAGAGCAGCAGAATGGGGAGGCAAGCAGTGAAACCCAATCTCCTCCCCCTCTCCTCCCCCTCTCCTCCCCCCATGCCAATGGTCTGGCTGATGGGAGCTTCGCGGCTCTGACTGCGTTAATATTAGTACCACAGGTTTCTATCAGGAGTCCACGAAGACATTTATCATGTGACGACTGTTCCATCCATGAGCCAATCGCCAGCCGGAGGCCCGGGAGAGACGGAGAGAGAGGCGACGGCTCTGGATGCCTCAGACAGGTTGTCATCGGAAACCATTTAGAGAAATGTCAATTCATGGCTTTTGGTGAAAAAGCAAACACTGATACTAATATGAGGACTTAAAGATACCAACTAAGTTCTAACAACAGCTATGAAATGGCGTCGTGTTCCAGTCACGTGTGTCTCATGGTGACCGGGACAGATATAGAGGGGGCGTGAGTTGGACGCTCTGAACAGGAACTGTTGGCCTGTGTATCTATTATGGGATGCCAGAACCCCCCAAAATGTCATCAGATGGAAGCCTATTGAGCTCCAAGTAGCACGGGGGGTCCGACACACTCAGGGTCCTCCAACATGTTGTTTATCTACTGTGGAACTTAAAGACAGTGAAAGGCTACATTGTTCCGTCTGATGCTGGATCCCAAATGTTGAGAGGATCAGCTCGGTTGTTTGGGGGCTCAGTCAAAGCGTGCAGCCGGCCTCTGATGATCCTACAGTGTAACCGTTTGCACGGGGGGGGGGGGGGGCATCCTTTGACCCACTGATGCACCATTGTTCTTTAATCTGAGGCGTAGCCCATTCAGAAATCAGACAGACGCTTCACGTGTGCAGATGAAGCCCCGAGGGGAGACTCACATGCGCGGGGCCCTTCTTTATGGTGATGCTCGGTGTGGTGGCCCTCAGGGCTCCGGTGACTCCGTGGTAGTACCTGAAGCTGACCTGCGTCTCCGCTAAAGAACACACACAAGATGGGGAGACGAGAGTTAGTGGAAATAGTAGTAGTCATTCTCCCAGCAGTCAGGTCACATTGTCACACAAATATATATATATATATATATATATATATTTTACAAAAAAATGAACTGATGGAGAAATGTTTCACCTCTTTAATATTCTATTGTTATACTTATGGTGATGAGTACGGATGAAATACAGGTCGTTTAGACCCCAGATACCTACGTTCTGGTAACACAGCTTGAGTGCAATAAGAAGCCTCCGTAGGAAACACACATGCTGGAGACCAAACGATCGAAGCCTCCGCAGTAAGAACCGTCTGTGTGAGCTGCTTTTAGTCCCCGACTGCGACAGCACAGAGCTACCACCCCTTTGCCGAGAAGCTACATTAGAAGCCCTACACTGGTCCAGTGACAAAACGAATCCCATTCCAGTCCCGTGTGGACCAAAGTATTGGATATAAATGTCTTCCATGGCGGCCCAGCTGTGATGGAAGCAAACAAGGTCCCTGTGGAGGCCTGTTAGCAGCACGCAGAAGGCTCAGCGTTGCTAAACGCTGGGTTTCTCTCTGTGCATGTTCTCTGCGGGTTCCCCGTCTTCCTCCAACAGCCCAAAGACGTTGAGCTCAGGTCTGTCTCTGCGTGTGGGCCCTGTCACATGTCCAGGACCACGTGACTTTATCAGGCCGTGTCTCTAGCTACTCACTCATTCATCTACCAGATCTGCACGCGCTGCTGATTTATTCACTCAGGCTCTGTTCTGTTTCAGTTCAGATTAGATAATAAAAGCGCAACGGGTCAACGACACAATCGACACAATCTGTACACACCAGTCTATCACTAATGCTGGAGACAAGGAATTCCAAGCCACTTGGATGAAGCGCCACAATCGACTTAACGCTACAATATTTATTGATTGGTGTTCTGCTAAAAAGGAACGAGTGAGTTGTTACTTACAGTCGCAGAAGTTGGAGCTGGAGTCAATCTTCCAAACGATGTGTCCCCTGTGAGAGCCGTTGATGCCTCTGTTCTTGTAGTCCAGGAAGTTCTCCGACAAAGCCTCATCTGGAAAGAGAAAGGTGAGCTGCTGAGCCCTGCAGAAGGCTTCAGAGAAGTCAACCTGTGTGTTACATGCCCTGTTCGGCTGAGCTTTAGTGACACGTAGTCCTTGTAGGCTACCAAGTATACTCCATATCAATCTCAATGTGTCCGATGTGTCGGGTTGAAGCGCTACGACTGCAGAGACAGAACGTGGCTGAGTGACGCCATCTTGCTGCTGGTTCAGCAAGACGTGGAAGCAGGAAGAGGAGACGAGTGTCCCACACACTCACGGGACCGGATGTGGCTCAAGTGACAACCAACTGGTGGAAGCAGAGGACAGGGGGTCACCTGCCTGCACTGATTACTAGTTCACAGTGGGATTCATCGTAGCACATCTTACTGTAAAGAGGCAGACTGTGTGTGTGTGTCCTCTCAGAACAGTCCGTCTGATCTGCACTGGACGGTTCTGTTGCCGGGGACGTGCAGCGTCCCAGTTGGTGCAAGTGGAATGCGTTCAATAAGAATGAACTTCTGAATTCTGAATCAGGCACTAGTCTCACCGCGATGCAAAGTGTCCAAGCTGACGTGGACAGCTCGTCTTAACCTGAACTCTACCTGCTAGTATCTTTAATATCCTTGAATGATTATTATTCATCTTCAGTCATTCAGTGTCCTAATGTCCCAGCTGACTTACCGACAAGGTACATGCCGATCCAGTCTCCCGCGTCCACCTCCTCCTTGATGTCCCAGGTGACCACCATGTCTTCAGACTGGCCTATGGTGTAGTGGGAGGAGCTGATGGCCAGGGTGGAGCGGGCGTCCGGGGAGACCAGATCGGTGTCGCTGGTGGAGCGCGGCAGCCCCAGCATGAAGCCCTCCTGCGTCAGACCGTTGACGGCGTAGCTGTCCGGCCCGTAGCTGTGGCGAGCCGCGTCCTTGCAGCGCTGCCGGGTCCGGCTGCCGCGGGTCGGGGACGCCATGGCTGCCAGGCCCAGGAGCCGGTTCTGGTACAAGTTCTGCAAGGGAAGAACCAATCGTGAAGACAGCATGGCGAAGATGTCCCACAGAGAGTGTGAAGTGGTGATGGGGATGGCGCCGTGCGTTCGGGTCAACAATGGGACTCCCAGGTCTGTCCTTCTACTCAGCCGGACGCAACAATAAAAAGCTTCTGTTCCTTCCCAATTCTGACTCGAGTTATCCAGCATTTCACACACATAAACTACATCAAAATAATAATTGAAGTATCTCTTAGCAAGTACTAAAACAAAGCAGCTAGTTGAATTGAATGAGTAGTTCCTTTAGTTTATTTGGGGGTGTAAGTAGAATGCTGGATGCACTAAGCATGCTAGTTAGCTTAGCACGCTAGTTAGCTTAGCATGGTAGTAATGTGACTGTAATATATATTTAATAATGTCACAAGATGGTGATGTCATGTCAGAGTGCAGTGTCACTTCCTGTCCTTCATGAGGACAGCTGGGGAGGGACGGACACCAACACGTCTCCTGTGTGTAACGCCGACAGTGGTTTATCGCACGTTGACGCATTTAAAAAATATATATATTTATTTTGAAATTCCGTTGCTCACTTTTTCTGAATACAGACATTTCTATTATAGCTGCGTGTCAATGAAGTAGTTTTCAACGTACTTTTTATATTATCTCAATCATTTAGTCATTTCATTTATCTTTTTTTCTGTTTTCTGTTGATTTCATTTTGATTGGTTTACATTTTCGCATATACAACTTTTTTAAATGAGTAATCATGTTCTATCAGGTGTGAATGAAGATGAGCATGTACACAACGTTGTACTGAATGTTGGAATCTGCTTTGGCTAAAAATGAACAAATGAATAAATGGAAACGACCACGAACCTGAAAGACAAGCGTGAACCTACAAACTGAGTAAAGGACTCAGTCAGGAAGGTGTAATAACTACTACTGCTACTACCACCACTACTACCACTGCTACTACCACCACTACTACCACTACTACTACCACCACTACTACCACTGCTACTACCACCACTACTACCACTACTACTACCACCACTACCACTACTACAACCACCACTACTACCACCACTACTACCACTGCTACTACCACCACTACTACCACTACTACTACCACCACTACCACTACTACTACTACTACCACTACTACTACCACCACTACCACTACTACTACTACTACCACTACTACTACCAGGGGTAGAGCGGGTGTGCTCGGAACCACAAGGTTGGTGGTTTGAGTCCCGGGTGTCCGATGTCCCAAGTGTCCCTGATCAAGACACCTGACCCCTAATTGCTCCCCGGCCAAAAATGTAAAAAGACATGAGTTAAAAATGTAACAGAAGTCGTTTTGGATAAAAGCGTCAGCTAAACGAACTGTAATGTAACGTAATGTACTACCACTACTACTACTACTACTACTAGTGTGTCTGTGTGATGAACACACATCACAGGACGCTCTAGTTGCACTGAGCTCCTCCCATCGCTCTACATGTGCGTGCAATGGAATGAAGAGCGATCGGTTCATCCAGAAGGAAATCAGATGACTGATGTATGATGCAAAACCACATTGTTCAGGAATATTTACAGTGGTAGTATTTATTTTCTGATTTGATTGGTTGCTTTTCTTATTACTGGCTTCGGCATTGGAACAAGTGGACACATCTCTATTGTACGGTGGCCCTGAAGTGCAAACACAACGGCAAAATTAACTTCTTAAGGAAAGGGTAGGACTTTATAGCAGGAAAATGGATCCGCAAAACCTCTGGTCATGCGTCAGACTGCAGGATCTACAGGATTGATTTTTACCACTAGATTGAAATATCTTTGGTTAGCAGTTGCCGGACCCTTCTGATTGGACAGACGGACTGTCTTTTAACAGGAAATGATACAGGACAAGTGTCACGCATTTCGGTCTCTTGTCACGCACTCCCGCCACACATCTAGGAATCGGACTCCGGCCCCTGAGCCGTGTCGGTCGTTTACTTTTTTATTTACAACACCTAAATATAATTGAACAACAAAACAGCGTAAAACAATGGTGAAACACTATTAGGACACTTTTAAGACACTCGTACAACATCGCCATCTCTCCGGGACTTTCTGCTGCGGCTCTCCTGCTGCGCTCACTTCTTGATTTTTTGATTGACAGAATATCTAGAAAGTGCCATTTCTCAGCTTTCAGAATCCGATTGTGCAAATAGTTAAGGAGTCACGGTGATCTGAATCCTTCATGTCACTTTCCGTCGCCGGCAAAAGGCTTTGGATTAAGAGGGTTAAAAGACAGACAATCAAAAGGGTCCGTCCTCTGCCTCCTGCTATCAGGCCCTACCCTTTCTGTAAGAAGTTAATGCCGTTGTGTTTTTGCACCATACTATTGGCACCAGGCATCAGACTGAGTGGTGATGAGCAGGGTGGGGTGGGAGGGGGGACTGACCTTCATACTACAGAGCGGCATCAGCATAATGACCAGTCAACCCAAAGCAGACCAACACCTGAGGGGAAGTGGGGGGAGAAGGCGGCGAGTTACAAAGCACACAGAGGACAGAGCAGGCTGTGAATGGAGCAGATGGGATTCAAGTATGAACAGTTAAATCACACGTCATCATACTCGCTGCACCATGCAGACATGGAGAGAGGAAGACACAGAGAACACAGCATCACAGCGGCTCCTGATGCTCAACCAAAAACCTGTCCAAGCTCTCAGGACTCGTCTCTAGAGACACTCAAGCGGTTGCCATGGCTGCAGTGGAGAGCAGGGCAGCATTAGTGGGAATATGCTGTGTCTGTAGCCAGAGGCCACGCCCTCCAATGATGCTGTAACACCTGCATTCAGGGCCCTGCATGCAGGCAGACATGGGTCACGGGGAGGGGCATCAGTATTGGCTCGTCTCTACCAATGAGAGCATTGGAGACGGGCCTAAGACTGCGGCAGAAGGGGACAGAGGAGCTCTTGGTGGGACATGTCTCCCAGACGGAGGAGTTGATGGACGTCAATAAGCTGCATGACTGGGGAGTCTTCAGGAGGTAACTATGACCTCATCGCTCTTTGAGCTGACCCTGCTGACACCATTGCATCACACGTAGAAACACTTCATATGTGAACTGCTTCATCCATCGGAGGTCTGTGAGGCGTCTCCACTGGGCGTGTACGCCATGTAACCCCCCCCTACCCCCACCTCAGCGCCGTGCTGGTAGAATGGACCTGAACTCCTTTCATACTAAAGCGTGGTGACTCATCAAGTCTGGTCTTCAGTTCTCTCTTTTTGGGACCAGGAACAAACCTGGTTTTGGAGTCACGCACGTTTTATTTCAGATTCTGAAACATTATTTTCATCAGTCTTTCCTCAATTAGTTGATCAACTCTTTGATAAGCAAAATAAACATCAGTTAAACCCATTTCCACTCAGGCCCAGTGTGACATATTCAAGCTTCTTTTTCCACCAAATAGTTCAACCTTAGATATATTGATTGAGTGTATTGATTATGTAGCAGCCGTACTCCCGCAGTTCTCTTTCAGTTGGTAGAGCTCTCATATGGTTGGAAAAGTACAGAGGCAATTTAAATTAGCAAGACCTCTTTAAAGCATGCACACTTCCAGCGATGATGGAGACCTGAGACTGCTCCGAAGAATCCACCCAGTACACACATCCATCCATCCATCCATCCACCCAGTACATCATCCATCCATCCACCCAGTACACACATCCATCCATCCATCCATCCACCCAGTACATCATCCATCCATCCACCCACCCAGTACACACATCCATCCATCCACCCAGTACATCATCCATCCACCCACCCACCCAGTATATACATCCATCCATCCACCCAGTACACACATCCATCCATCCATCCACCCAGTACACCCATCCATCCATCCACCCAGTACACACATCCATCCATCCACCCAGTACACACATACATCCATCTATACATCCACCCAGTACATCCATCTATCCATCCATCCACCCAGTACATCCATCCATCCATCCACCCAGTACACACATCCATCCATCCATCCATCCACCCAGTACATCCATCCATCCATCCACCCAGTACATCATCCATCCATCCATCCACCCAGTACATCCATCCATCCACCTAGTACACACATCCATCCATCCACCCAGTACATCCATCCACCCAGAACACACATCCATCCATCTATACATCCACCCAGTACATCCATCTATCCATCCATCCACCCAGTACATCCATCCATCCATCCACCCAGTACACACATCCATCCATCCATCCATCCACCCAGTACATCCATCCATCCATCCACCCAGTACATCATCCATCCATCCATCCACCCAGTACATCCATCCATCCACCTAGTACACACATCCATCCATCCACCCAGTACATCCATCCACCCAGAACACACATCCATCCATCTATACATCCACCCAGTACATCCATCTATCCATCCATCCACCCAGTACATCCATCCATCCATCCACCCAGTACACACATCCATCCATCCATCCATCCATCCACCCAGTACATCCATCCATCCATTCATCCACCCAGTACATCCATCCATACATCCACCCAGTACACACATCCATCCATCCATCCATCCACCCAGTACATCCATCCATCCATTCATCCACCCAGTACATCCATCCATCCATCCACCCAGTACACACATCCATCCATCCATACATCCACCCAGTACACACACACACATCAGCACAAGGAGCAGCAGAGAGAGATGTTGTTTGTTAGCGACGAACTGTGTTTGAATTCTGGACCGTTGATCAGTATTTAAAGATGCTCTTTGACACCTCGCAGGCAAAAGGGCTGATTGAGATGCTAATCTGTACGGACGTAAGAGATATTGAAACATGCCAGCTTTTATTGTGCTAGTCGTGTTTGGGTGGAGGTCAGAGACATCCAACTCTGATTAAGCAGAAGACGTGGTGCTGTCGCTTGGGTGTCCGTCTCTCTGCTCGGGGTCAGTGCAGCAGGAACATCACAGTCAGATCTCAGGAACAACAGGCGGAGTCACGCGGCTCATCGCAGCGGCAAACTGATGCTCATTTTCTTTCTTTTTGCACAGCGAAAGGAAGCACCGGCTCCAAAATCAGACACCCCAACTAGAGACGTGCACAATTAGAGAAGTGTGCACGTCTTCCTTTCTTCTTCCTGCTGAAGGTCTTTCCTTTTTGGGGGAGTTATCCTTTGCCGCTGTGGGCGTTTCGGGACAGAAGATGTGTACAGACTGTAAAGCCCTCTGACACAAATGTAATTGAATAAACAGCTGATGAGTGAAGATGATCTGAACACGGCCTTTAGTTTAGTTTAACATCCTCCTTAACTTGGCCAGTGGTGATCGCTGCTTATTCATCAGTGTTCGGAAGTAACTGTAAGCGCCATGCATGGGAACACCACAAGAAGTGCTCATGAAATACTAATCTTTATTGTACTAAATGCAGGTAGCATTATTGGTGAGATGCAGACCGGGGGCCCCGACAGAGAAGCACTATGTAATTACATGTAACAGTATGTAATAAGCAACATGGTCTGCACTTTGTTCTGTTGTTGGTATTATTGGTCAAACCATCAGCAGGAATCAGAGGACCCCCCCTGCGCGATGCTCCGGTGTTTAAGGGCATTTGCAGGGTGGGAATCCCCTCTCAAAGGGGGTCTTTCCATCAGGACTCGCAGCGCGAGCACGTAGCGGCTGCGTGCCCCTGACATCGATCCGTTCCATCGCGCCAAGCACCGTTCAGGAAATGCACCACTTTAGCGTCACTTTGCTTACCGGCGAATGGGGATGTTTTACACGGAAGAGGACTCGAGACACCATCAGACTCGTGTGCGAGCTTTGCTTCGGCGCACAGTCCCCGGCTCACAATGACGCAATTCAGCCCTATTTGTGGATTGAATGCCGCGTTAGGAGCGATGAGGCTCGCTAGCGCCGACGGGAAATGGTGCTACGGGAGCAGCGCGTTGGGCCGGGAGGGGGGCGGCTCTAACCGCCATCTGCGTGGTCCTAACGGGGCTGTGGTCCCCCGGTTGTTGCATCTTGGGTCGGTACAAGCGAACGGCTCCATGCTGGGACTCTCACGTAGGCTACACAGCCATGGATGGGCCGCTGCTAGGAGACGGATATGAGGGACTCCATCAGCTCGCGCCGCCCCGCCGTAATGGACACCACCTACCTGGGACACAGCGAGCTGCCGGTGGATCATCTCCAGAGGCGAGGAGCGCGACTCCCGCTAATTCCGACCGAGCTCCATTTCGACGGTAAACAGCAAGAAGGACGCAAACAAACCGAGGGAACGGGCCGATGAGGCGCGCGAGCGTCTGTAGTCACATCCTCTGGACCAGAGTAAAGCCAGCTGTCACGCGACACGCACTTCCGGTCGCTGTCATTACGAAGCGGTGGCTTTTGAAGGTGCTGGAGGGTTTTTTATTCGACCTGCTTTAATTAAATGCACATTTCATATGACTGAAGTGTGAGATGCGCATGTTGCATTAAGCTGTATTCAAACATTAATCGCTTTAAGCAATTTCTAATATAAAAGGGCTTTTATTCTGAAGGTTCTGTTTCCGGTCGTGCTAGAGAGTGGTTCTCTCTGGGAGAGAGCTGGGTACCACTGCCTCTCAGCCAATCAGAAAACGGGATATTGTCCTCTTCGTCTCTCAATGTGTGTGAAAAACAGCAGGTGACTTTCTATCGGATTACATCACAACGTGTTTTCTGTTCATTCATCATAAGCAATATTCAACACTGAAACATTTCTATAATTCCAAAATGTTACACAACTTATAAAGATACCTTAACTGTGTCAAGCATGAATTACAAAATGTTCCTAATATCATCACATCTTTTTCCTTTTCTCTGTCTGTTTATAATAATAAAACACGGCAACGTTTATCTCATCTTCATCAGGTAAATGTCATCAAATGAGTTGAGCTTTTATGTTGCGTTAATTCCACACTGAATGTACATCAGAAAAATGAGCCAAAGAAGGGTTTAGTGGCAATAAATAATAGTATTGTTTGTCATATACGTCTCAGTAATGTGGAGCACATCACTGTATGATAAATGTAACTTTTCGAGGAATAAAACCTGTTTCTCATAAAAACCTAGAAACCTTTAATGTAGATCTGCTTACTAACACAGCCACAGTTAAACAGTTACAGCCACGGTTGGAGCATCTTGTTGCCGTATTAATCATGTCAAAAGAGACATCATGTCAAATAAGAGGTGGAACAAACAAAGATGTGGTATACGACTCCGAAGAAGACTAGGAGAGCCATGGAAGAAGAGCAGGGGTCACAGAAACCAGGAGACAAGGACAGGAAAGGTTGAGACAGAAGACCATAGATGTGTGAGCAGAAGCTGAATACGGGACATGCAACGCTTCCTTTCACACTAAACAGGTTCCTTCACGCCATCTCTCTCCTTCATGTACAGAGAGACGGGACATGCAGCAAAGAATCCACGTGTGTCCACATGCTCAGCACCTGGAACACCTCAGCCCCACTTTAATGAGCTTAAACCACCAAAAGGGGACTTCTGTCTTTGTGGGACAATATTTGGAATGACATCAATTAATATTGTTTAAGGAGAGAAATAATAACTACACAGATGTGGTATAGATATTGATCTGCTCATTAATAATAGATTCATGTCAAAGGTTTACACAGAGTCTGGTGATAATGTGCCCACATTGTCTTCTGAAGTGGGACAGTAACACTGCAGAATCAGTGCATTCATAATCCCTCGTTATGGCAGAGTAATTCTAAAGCTCTGGACTGCAAATCCCAGGAGGCCTCACACTGAAAAGCTTGGATGAGCAGTGTGTTGCACCTCATCACAGATGGAGAAGTTAACAAGCCGCACAGTGGTGAGCTTCAGACGGGATCACAAGAGGAGTTTCAGTATCTCACCTCCAACACAGAGCAGTGTATTGTACATTAGTAGGAAGGATCAACAGAAAGTGTTTTAAGACGGGTGTGTGAGAGACGAGTCACAACATCACACAACCCAGATACACACAGGGTGACCACAAATATTTTCTGTCTTCTTTGCAGTACGCAGCTACAGAGAGTTTAACACATTTTGTCTCTCACGTTTCATGTATTTTATTTCTTGTTTAGAGCGATAATCGGTTACTTTCATTGTGATTGAATGTGTCATGTAGGGAAATGCATTGTATCATTTTCCTATGATTCAGGGACACTGGAGTAAGATGGACTATTGCACATATGTTGCTTATTGCTTTGAGGTTGTGTTGTTAAAACAGAACAGTAACACACTGTTTCATATTTTCTGATCATTTCATTGGGAGGAGTTGTGTGTTGTGAGTCTTGTCATGTTCATCCTGATTCAATTCAATTAATTTCATATAGCCCAAAATCGCAAATTACAAATTTCCCTCAGAGGGCTTTACAGTCTGTACACATACAACATCTTATGTCCCAAAACCCATCGGCACAGAAAAAACTCCCCGAAAAATGAAAAAACCTTCCAAGAGGGAAAAAGGGAAGAAACCTTAGGGAGAACGTCAGAGGAGGATCCCACTCCCGGGATGGACAGACTACAATGGATGCCATGTGTACAGAATGAACAATGTATAATACATGCAATTCCTATGACAGAAATGATTCAAGTAATTGTGAGTAGTAAGCCAGGCGCACAGCAGGACCACTGCAGGGGCAACCACCATCAGATAGAACCACCTTCCACAGAAGCCTGTGGGGAGGGAGAGAACAGAGACTTTAGGAGAGGGTAATGTTGGTTTATGAGTACATTAATATGATTAATATCTAAAATAATAATGATGATGGCAGCAGCAGGCGTCAGCAGGGCCACGGCAGGTGTCAGGACCAGGGTCCCGAAGGAACCACGATCTACGGAGACCTGATAGGGGAGAAAGCACACAAAAAACAGCTGAATAGTAGAGAAGCTGAATTCGTCATGTGCATTAATAAAACGTGAATTATTGTAGAACGAGAGCGTGAGAGAGGAGCTCGGTGTGTCCTAAGAAGTCCCCCGGCAGTCTAAGCCTATAGCAGCTTAACTAAGGGCTGTTGCCTATAGTTAGGGTGTTTCCCTAACTATAGTTAGGGTGTTTCCCTAACTATAGGCAGAATCAAAGAGGAACGTTTTAAGTTTTACTTTAAAAGAGCTGACCGAATCTGCCCCCTGGACTGAAAGTGGAACCTGGTTCCACAAAAGAGGAGCTTGATAACTGAAGGCTCTGGCCCCCAGCCTACTTTTTAAAACCATAGGAACAACAAGTAACCCAGCATCTATGGAGCACAGCTGCCTTGTAGGGCAATAAGGTGTTACAAGCTCTTTAAGATACGACGGTGCCTCACCAGCAAGTGCCTTGTAGGTGAGGAGAAGTACCTTAAAATCTATTCTTGATTTAACAGGGAGCCAGTGCAGAGAAGTTAATACAGGAGTGATATGATCCCTTTTCTTAGTTCTTGTTAATACACGTGCTGCAGCATTCTGAATCAACTGGAGAGGCTTAAGAGATTTACAAGAGCAGCCTGATAACAAAGAATTACAGTAGTCCAGTCTGGAAGTGACAAACGCATGAACTAATTTTTCTGCATCACTTTGAGACAGGAAGTTCCTGATTTTTGATATGTTACGTAGATGAAAATAGGCAGTCCTTTAAGTCTTCTTTATATGCGAGTTGAAGGTCATATCCTGGTTGAAGAGAACTCCCAGATTCCTGACGGTGCTGCTGGGTACCAGAGCAATTCCATCCATAAAAACTGTATCACGTGACAGCTGGCTTCGAAGGCGCTCTGCGCCTATCAGGATAACTTCCGTTTTTTCTGAGTTCACCATCAGGAAGTTTAAATGTCTCCTAGACATTCTTGAAGTCTAACTAGATAGTCCGTCTCCTCTGGCTTGATCGACAGATACAGTTGAGTATCGTCTGCTTAACAATAGAAGTTTATGCGGTGTTTCCTGATAAGATCACTCAAAGGAAGCATATAGAGGTTAAATAAAATCGGTCCAAGTACAGAACCTTGTGGGACTCCGTGACCAACATTGGTGGTCTTTGAGGATTCACCGTTTACAAGCACAAACTGGGATCGATCCGATAAGTAGAATTTAAACCAGCTGAGTGCAGTTCCTTTGATACCAATTAAATGTTCTAGTTTCTGCAACAGGATACAATGCTCTATGGTATCAAATGTGGCACTGAGGTCCAGCAAGACAAGAAAAGAGATGAGTCCTTGGTCCGATGATCATTCGTAATTTTCACCAGTGCTGTTTCTGTACTATGATGCGCTCGAAATTCTTACTGGAAATCCTCAAACAAAGCATTGTTTTGTAGAAAGTCACATAATTTATTTGCGAGGGATTTCTCAAGGATCTTAGAGAGAAAGGGAAGATTAGAGATAGGTCTGTAGTTAGCCAACACCTCTGGTGCAAGAATAGGTTTCTTAAGAAGAGGTTTAATTACAGCTACCTTGAAGGACTGTGGTACATGTCCTGTCAACAAAGACAGATTCATAATATTACATTACAGGTCATTTAGCAGACGCCTTTATCCAAAGCGACTTACATTACACTTTCAACCCATGGCTTTTTCACATTTTTGCCCAGGGAGCAATTAGGGGTTAGGTGTCTTGCTCAGGGACACTTCAACATGGAACATGGGGCAGCCTGGAATCGAACCAACAACCTTGTGCTGGTTCTGTGGAAAGATTGTTAAATGTTCAATCCCAATCCCATACACAAGACCCAAGTCGAGAGTGTGGTTAAAACAGTGAGTTGGTTTATTTACACACTGACAGAAACCAATTGAATCTAACAATGAAAGGAATGCAGTACTAAGGCTGTCGTTGTCGACATCCACATGAATGTTAAAGTCACCCACAATAATTACCTTGTCCGTTTTAAGGACCAAACTCGTTAAGAACTGTGAAAATTCAGATAGAAATTCTGAATAAGGACCTGGGGCCCTGTACACTATTACAAAGAGAACCGACTGGATTATTTTCCAGGTTGGTTTTGAAAGACTGATAGACCGGATGGAAGCGCAGAGGAGATAGATAGATAGATACTTTATTGATCCCTCAAGAGGGAAATTTTTGTATCACAGCAGCATGTACAGGGAAGAAAATAGAAGAAAAAGATACACATTATATACAATATAATAAGATAGAAAAATTAAATTATTAAATTAAATAAACTAAAACTGAAACAAAAGAATAACCTTCCAAAAGAGACAATAATAATAATTTGTAAAAGGAGAAGAGGAAGAGCAGCAACATCACAGCAGTACAGGGTTGTTATTGTCATTATTTAGCCAGGGATGATTTATTGTAAAGTGTTATTGCACTGGGCAGGAATGATCTCCTGTATCGGTCCTTGTGACAGCGGAGCTGAAGGAGTCTGTTAGAGAAGGTGGTGGAGGGGGTGGTCAGGATTATCCAATATGGATAACAGGTTCTTCAGTGACCTCCCCTCCACCACCTTTTCCAAGCTGTCCTGTTTGCAGCCAATGGTGGAGCCAAGTTTGTTAAGTCTGTTGGTGTCACCGGCTCCAATGCTGCTCCCCCAGCAGACCACGGCCAAGTACAAAGCACTGGCCACAACAGACTGATAGAACATCTCCAACATCTTGCTGCACACGTGGAAAGATCGAAGCTTCCTCAGGAAAAAGAGTCGACTCATCCCCTTCCTGAAGTGTGTAAGACTGCGACTCCCTGGTCTGAACTCTGGGTCATGAATTAAGTCCACTAAGAAACTGGGTCAGGTTCTTAGAAATAAATTCAGCTCCATCCAAAGTGATGTTGTATGTGGGATGAATGCATCGTCACTTTGTTCATTCTCTTATTATTACTTTGGCCACCAACACAAATGTAGGATGGAGAAAAGTGCATTACTGGGTTTTTGGGCCACAGTGTGACGAGCTGTAAAGAAAACATTGACAGGTATGAAAGTTAAACGGTTGCCAGTTAGTACACACCTGAGCCAAAGAGCAACACAAACACTAAGTGTCCACTAGTGTCCTGTTCCAGTCAACCGGATGCTTTGTCCAATATTCACTGTGCTTTTTGTTCTCTTTTTGTTTTCCACAGCAGCTTGTGGGCGAAATGTCTGTCTCTCTAGCTGCTAAATGCTCCACTTTGTTCCCCACACAGTAATAAACGTTGTCTCTGGTGTGGGAACCTCTCAACTCTAAGATGCAAAAACATGCTGCATTGATTCAGTGACATCACCTCATCTGGATGTCAGTTTCAGCTCACTGTGTCTTTACTGTAGTTTCCTGTCACGCTTCCTCCTCTCCTCTCCTCTTCCTCCCCCCTTGATCCCTCTGTCTTTGAGCAGATATGTGAAAACCTTATTTGTTGATCACGGCACATATGTAATGCTCCACAGAAGGATTGCTGTCCTGCTCCTAAATGGTGGAAGGAGGTCTCTGAAGACATCAGGACCACAGAGAGCCTTCACATCTTCAGACTAAAGACACACGTTGTCACGGTGTGGTTCACTTCCTGTTGTATTTTGTAGTTTTCTGCCACTCGTGTCCCCGGGTAACTTCACTTCCTGCCTTGTCCCGTCATCCCCTGTGATCGTCTAATAGTTTCCACCTGTGTCCAATCACCTGCACCTCCCTTGTGTATTTAAGCCGTGTGTCTCTTGTGTCACTTGTCGCGTCATTGTCTTTCGCCACGCATGTCCTTGTCTCTCGTCGTTTGCAGTTCCTGTCTCCCGTTTGGCCCCTTGGCCTTTTGCTTTAACCTTTTTGACAATTAAAGTCCCTTTTGTTTCTGAACTCTGCGTCTGAGTCCTACCTCCCCTGCAATTCCCTGACACACGTCTTCAGACTCTACCTCCACTAAAAGACTAACAAATTGTAGCACATAATTTGTACTTGTAACTCATCTGTAGCAAATTGTAAATTGGCTTATTTGAGGAAATTGCACTTTCTTGTTTCTTGTTCTTCTGGGTTTGTATCCTTATGGTTGAAATGCACTTATTGTAAGTCGGTTTGGATAAAAGCGTCAGCTAAATGACATGTAATGTAAAAAATTAAGTCCCAGAAGCTGAAAGATAGAAGTGTTGATTTAAAACACTTCCTTAATGTTAGACTGTGAGGTTCAACTTTTTGAATGTTTAGATGATTTTATGATTTCTGCCAATTCATGAGACTAGTGAGAGGGTCAAAACTCTCACATTGAGAAAGCTTTAACAAAAACATTCTTTTGAGAAAAAATTATTATAATCGTATGTACATAATAAAGTCAATAATAGTAGTCAGCAGTTCATGAAAAAGCATAAAGTGGTTTTACAGCTAATTGACAGAGCATACTCGTATGAATGAGGTGACCATGTTTGGCCACAGCTACTTTTGATGAAAGGGGGAGAATTCATGAATTTAACTTGTAAAGTCGTGATGGAATCTGTATATGGAACACACTGCATTGGCGTGATGAAAGTCTGTCATTGTCTTGACGGATAGTTTTAGCATTGACATTTTAATTGGTGATTTTCAGCTCCTATTTTGAACCATAAATACACAAACGGCAGAGAAAGTTTCTAGGACGTTTCAGAGAGAATGTTGGCTTGTAGCTTCTGTAGAGACGGGGTCACCAGGAAGGTTTGGCTGCTGGATGAAGTTGTGCTATCGCTGTATTTTTTTTCCCATGCTTGTTCTTTAAATCGGGAGACAGGGGACAGATCCAGCACGGACAGACACGGGAGAAAGGACATAAAGAACTTATTAGGACACACGCATTTGTATGAAAACAGGCACATTTTATCCAAAATAATTGATTGTGTCAAGATTTGTTTCATATATATATAAAATATATATATAAACATGTTTTATTAGATCATATTTAAATATCCATATAACATATATTATATTATTACTATATATTCATTATACTTATATTTATAATATTAATGTGATATGGTATATATTAAGTCTACTGAATTGTATAAAAATTATGTGTGTTGGAATAAATCTTAAATATTTAACAGCAAAGTAATAACGCACGTTTGATACATTTATTTTGTCATATACTGGGTTGTTTGCTGACATTGATTGGATATTTCTACCAAACAGAATTCACATTTAACACTTATAATACTCAAGTTTCTGAGGAAATAAACTCCACCCTGTTATCAAATGTGTGCTTGTGCTTAGTGTGTTTTTGTTGGTGACTTAAGTGTGATATTTGGTGCAGAATGAAAGCTTCAAGTTGCACCTGAAGTAGCGAGCTCAGTAGTTTGTGTTGTTGTGAGACGGCTCTGCGTGAAGGTTAATAAGGTTAATAAAGCAACTTATTCATTACTCATTTCTTTATTTACTCACTTCCTTCTTCAACATGCTGCACCACCAATGTTTCCTCTGTGCTATTGACACAGCAACAGGGCTGTAGAATAAATACAGATATTATGGAGGAAATAGTACAAAAGTCAATAGTACAGCATTTTTAAAAAGGATCAGAGTATTTCATGTCAAAAGAAATAATACAGCGTGTTGAAAGCATCTTTATTTGATGGCCTGTTTAAACATGTACAGTTGTTTTCAATAAAAGTAATTTATTAACATTAGAGCCGAACAATTCTATTTCTGTTAAAGTAACACATGGAGTAAATGTTGTAAATGGCATTATAGTGAATAAAAACACAAGTAACGCATATTCAATATTTCCTTGAGAGGTTTGCTGAACCATTAAAAAGCTTCTTGTTCAAAACAAACCTGATTATGTGAAATTAGATTTGATTTCACTCAACAGATTTAGAAAGATTTGAAGTTAAAATGGGCTCAAAAAGAATTACACATTCATATTTTCCTTCTTCACCTTGTTTTTATTATTGCGGATGAAGCGCACACACACGTAAGGACACATTTGTCTCATATGGGGGGACAGATGAAAGACCGTCTTGTAAAATGTCTTCTTGAACACATAAAGATGAAGATTAAAGCCTAATTAGGAGCCAATATCTAAATGATCATCTATTGATTGAAGGAGCACAGCAGCATTAAGCTGAGCTCTTTCACACTTCCATCTGAGTCCCAGAGAGCTGTGGACCCCCCAGAGTCCAGACCAGCTCAGGTACCCCTCACCTGCTCCACCTGCATCTACACCCACATGAACCACCATCAGCTGTACAGACTGAACTACGTGGTGAGCAGAGAGGAAGGTTCTCCACCAGGAGGAGACTCTCCCTCCTGAAGAGGACACAGAGACACTGAGGATACAGAACCAGACCAGAACCCAAACCCAAGATAAAGAGGTTCAGTGAATGTGGTGCTGAAGGTGTGGAGGTGGATCAGTGTGTCAGAGGAGACTCTGTAGAAGGAGAGAGAGCCAGCAGGACAGTCCACATACACTGCTACTCTACCAGAGGAGGAGTAGAAGGTGGTGATGGGTGTTCTTGTCTTATTGTGCCAGACATAGTAACCTTTATCATAGCATCCCAGATTCCACGACTGATCATTCCATCCAAACACACAATCTTTACCGTTTCCTTTCCTCCCGATTCCTCTGTAACTCACTGATACATGAACTCTTCCTTTCCACTCAACCTCCCAGTAACAGCGACCAGTCAGACCAGGACTACACAGCAGCTGAGGCCAGTGGTCAAATCTGTCTGGATGATCAGGATATGACTGATCCTTCTTCACACATGTCACCGTCCTGTTGTTGTCAGACAGTTTGAGTTGTTTGTTTACTGTGTTTGTGTCGATTGTGAGTTCACAGGAATCTGATGAGAGAACAAGACACAATACAGCTGCAGTTATTAATCATGTGTTCATCTACTGACACTTTGATGATGACATCACAGAGGTGAATGAGTGATGTCACAGTGTGAAGATGGTTGAATCTTTATGAATCAAAGCACACTTACACTTCCTCAGACCTGGTGTCAACCATCGGACTCCATCAGGCTCCACCCTGAAAGGAGGAGGGGGGGTCAGAGCAGCATGGAGACATGGACATTACATCACTCTCACACACACAGCTTTGTCCTTCATGTCCACATGGAGCACCTCTTCTTCTTCTCCCACTACTTACAGACGACCACAGACTGTCAGTCAGGCGTCACACAGCGACGAGGTGCAGGAATATATTCATGAAAAAGATGAATGGATAACAAATAAGAAATGGACCTGTCACTGTACTTTCACCAGATGTGAATTTAAATGGGAGAAATGACGTCATGCTACAGATCAAGCTACATGGGACGTGTGCAAAGGAACATTAACATTAAACTGTTAGTTTAATAAAGATAAAGCAGAGTTCTTGCCTGCCTTTTTGCCCCCATGTTCCTGTGTGTGTTTTTGCCCCTTGGCCTTTTTCTTTTTGGTATTTTTGACTATTAAAGTCTTTTTGATTACCCCACGTCTGCGGTTGAGTCCTGCCTTCCCCGCATCCCTGACAGAATGACATGACCACGGAGGGAATCAGCGGACCCGCTGCCAGATTACGGGCCCGACTATATGGATGTGAGGAGCCCGTTCTGGCAGCATAAAACTTTGTGTTTGGTCCCAGGAACTATCAGCTTGCCTGCCTCGAGCTGCTGGCCCTCCTAAATCCCAGGAGGAGCCCTGCCAAGCGGAAGCGGCGCTCTCCTGTTCCCGCTGGGCCAGCGCAGCGATCTCCCGTTCCTGTTCCCCGACTCGCTCCTCCGACCCCGCCTGTACCGGCTCCGAGACTCCAGGCCCCGATCCCGACTCGGCCAGTACCGGCCCCGAGACTCACAGCCCTGACCCCTCCGGTACTGGCCCTGAGACTCATGGCCCCGACCCCTCCGGTACCGGCCCAGAGACTCATGACTCCGACGCCTCAGTCCCCGCTCCCCGACTCAGGTTCCTCCCTCCCATCCCATGGTCCTCTCCCACCCTCCCGTTGGTGATTTGAGGGCCGTCTGGGATCCGGCCCTTGAGGGCGGGGTTATGGGGGGGCTGAGCCGGCGACTCCGGAGGTGTCCCATGTCACCCAGCCGCCGGCGATTGCGGAGGTGTTCAATTTCCCCCAGCCGCCGCCGACCGCGGAGGTGTTCAGTGTCCCCCAACCGCCGCCGACCATGGCGGTGTCACGTGTTCCCCAGCCGTCGACAACTCCGGAGGTGTCCCGTGTTCCCCAGCCGCCGCCGACTCCGGAGGTGTCCCGTGTTCCCCAGCCGCCGACGACTCCGGAGGTGTCCCGTGTTCCCCAGCCGGCCATTCCGGAGACGTTCCGTGCCCTGCAGTCGGTGCTCCGGAGCCGCCCAAATGACCATCCGCCGGGCCAACCCCCGGAGGCTCCCCGGCCGGTTGCCAGGCCGGTTGCCTCTCCTGTCTGTCACGGTTTGGGTTCACGTCCTGTCTTACTAGTAGTTTTCTGCCACTCGTGTCCCCGGGTAACTTCCCTTCCTGCCTTGTCCTGTCATTCCCTGATCGTTTCCACTTGTGTCCAATCACCTGCACCTGACTTTTTGTCCCCCTGTTCCTGTGTGTGTTTTTGCCCCTTGGCCTTTTGCTTTTTCGTATTTTTGACTATTAAACTATTAAATTCTTCTTTTGTTACCCGACGTCCGCGTCCCTGACAAAAGCAGATACAACCCATTCAGTATTTACACAATGTGCATGTTTTTATGTTTCAAAATGAACAATGAACAAACAACACATGTACTATGAACACAAACAAACAGAAGAAACGCACTAGTTAGTTTATTTAGTTGAGTGTTTGTTTTTTTACACCACAGAGGCACCGATTGCTGACGTCACATTCAGCTTACGTCACGTCCATACTATTACTGTGATATGCGCAGGGGGTAGAGAGGGTGTGCTGGGAACCACAAGGTTGGTGGTTTGAGTCCCGGCTGCCCCATGTCCCATGTCGAAGTGTCCCTGAGCAAGAGACCTGACCCCTAAGTGCTCCCCTGACAAAATGTAAGAGCCATGGGTTAAAAATGTAATGTAAGTCGCTTTGGATAAAAGCGTCAGCTAAATTACCTGTAATGTAATATTACAGAACATCCTTATGTAAATACACTCAACCATCTTCAAATAGATCTCTGTTTTCATCTTCCTCTTCATCATAAGATCCATGAAGCTCCGTGATCTTCATCGCTGCTCTCACAACTCGCTCAAAGTGCGTCGCAGAATGTCGACTTTCTCTCTGCTGTTTTCTCTCTCTGGGCTGCTTGTGAACCAACGAGTGTCGCTGCTGTGACGCTGACTGACGACTGACACCCAGCTGCCACCAAGGTGCCACCCAGGTGCCACCAAGCTGCCAAAGATCTGCCGTTGCGTGCCAGTTAGCGCGAGCCAGCAGCACGGCACCAAGACGTAAATCCTCTAAAGTGGAAGTGAAGCACAGGGAGAATGGTGGTGTGATGGAAGTTGTGCCGTTGACTCGGCCAATGTTAGCTTGCTTTCCACAGATGAGGTAACGTTCCCTACGAGCTTGCCGAGCTAACTTTAGCTAGCTAAATGTCCAACATTGAGACCGTAGTGATCTGGTCAAATATAAAGAGGGATGTAAAGAGGGAAATCTAGCATGGAGGCAAAGCTTTATGAAATATAAATCTATCAGAAACAGGCTCAGGAGATCACTCTCTCAGCAGCACCTTCTCCTGCTGATACTCAGACAGATGTTCTACAGATGCTGCACAGTGAGACCATCATAGACGCTGTTCTGCTCTCCTTGTGTGTATGTAGCTCGCTACACAATTCAGCAGTAAGACAAACTCCATTTAAATGAATATGGAAGTCAGAACGTAGTGTCCAAGCTCCAGATGCACTGAACTTTGACAGAATATACTAATGGAGAAAATAGGACTAAAATAGGACTTCTATGCTAAACAAATACTTGCAGATTTTGAAGGCTTTAACACATGGAGGACAGCAGGGGATGATTTTCCTGAGACCATCTACCTAAAACTACCACATGCAGCAAACTTCCAGTTCATGTCACAAATATATGCAAACCACCAACATAACTTGAACGGGCCAGAGGGGGCACCACTTCCCCCGTCCTGAGGGCAGAACGGACGTGTAGCAGAAAAGAGCTGCTGCAGAAACTACTCACGTGGTGATGTAACAAGAACTGTTCATTTCTACAAAATAGTTGATACTAATTCCACCCTCTGGTTCCGGTGTCTTTGTGTATCTTTCTCTAGCAACAGTCTACACTGGTTTCCATCCCCTGTAGTCTGCAGGTGAAAGGTTACATTAAACTACACACTGTTATAGAACAATTGCCTTCATTTTTCAAATGACAATGTAACCAAATACAAGCCACTCAGGAAGACGTGATCAACTCTAAAAACCCAATTCTGCCTTTTATTCAGTCAGATAACATTGAACAAGCTGTATAGAATAAATGACAATTCAATGGGTGAAAGATATTTGCCTCATGAACATTTTAAACCAAAATGGTCTGTTATCATTAACCTTTAAAACAAGTGAATTTACCCTGGTCTTTCATAAGACCGCAGGCGCCGCTCCACGCTAACAACCACGGCTCCACTTTACACGGACTGCAGTGCAGCCGATAAACCGGGCGGAGCTGAATAGATTGATTGCTCGGTATGTTGAAGATGCGATGCATCCTGTCAACTGTCGAGTCAGTTGCCTTCAGGCAAATGCCTGAAACAGTTATTTTGCAATAAGTTAAGTATTAAAAATGACTTTTGTACTATTGCTTGATTTGAAGGCCTGTTGCCCTGTTGATTACAATAAATAGGTCTAAAAAAGATGTTTATTGTGTTTGACTGTTCAGTACTATTTATATTCATTACATTTAAAAAGCAGACTTAAAAGTAACTTAAAAGTTACTTTCCAGAGTAACTAATTACTTTTGGTACACAGTAACTGGTAAGTAATTCAATTACCTTTAAAAGAAGTAACTAGTAACTGTAACTAAATACTCATTTTCAGTAACTTGCCCAACACTGGTTGTAAACACCTTGAGTCTTCCTTCAGGTCTGGAACCTCCTTGCCTGCCTCCATCCTTTTAGTATAACAAAACCAAAGCGTTAACCCTGTCAATGTATAAATATATCTGTGTTGCTCTCAAACATTAAGAAGAAGCTTGCCTGTCGATGTGTAGCTGTTGTAGTCTTCTTCTTCCTTGCAAGTAATAAACGGAAAATACAACTTTGATTCACAAGAGACTTTGTAACTGATTCCCGATTGCATGAGAAAATCTTCCACTACAATACATAAATCTCTATAAGCTGTGTCTAATTCTAAATATCTTTCTACAATTGATATTGTGATGAGCGTCCCAAGTCCACATCAGCGTTGCCCTGGAACCTACAAGAAACACCTGCTCACCACTCATCCCGAGCTGAGTGGCCACACCTGCAGCTCGTCAGCTCCGCTGCATTTAAGCTGCAGGTTCAGAAGGAACAGGGGGCCACTGGAGAAGACGTAAGGCTAACCCTCTTGTGTGCCATTCTCGCTCTAGAAAACAGCGAGTGACCCGACGGAACCCCTGGAGCACTGCACCGACTCCCCCACAAGCGGACTCACCACGAGCGCCAGGGCCCGCAAAACCTCGCAAGCTGGACCTCTCCTAATTAACTCTACGGTTGTAAATAAACCTTGCCCTCCGGGGACTTCACTTGAGCTGTTGTGTAGTCTGTTCCTTCCACACCGCTACAATATTCACACAGAACAAACAAAACTGGACCAGATCCTGGAAACAGGTCAAGATAAAATATAAAAACCATTTGCAGGCTGGTAAGAGCCTAGTTTGAAAATGGTGGTCAAGAAATAACTTGATGATCACATATTTTATCTAAACTGATTTAAGCAGTTAAGAAAAAGGTCTATTTGTCTGGCACTGGGGGGCACCAGGCTTCACCCCAGCTGAGGAATTTGCCCATGTTTTAAACCAAGGAAGGCCTGTGATGGAGGGATTCAGGGTGGGACAGCTACTGACTGTGTTCCACCTGCACAACCTGTCTTCCTGTCACAATCTTCATATATGCTACATTATACTGCACATCAAACACAATCACCCATTTATAAGGAATATGTGGAAATACTCTTTGATGTAACATGTTTCTGTGTCCATGAAGGTAATAAAGATGTGTGCCAAGGACTTCAGTTCAAAACACACACTTCTGATACGGCAAATAGTGCCTTTATTTACAGTTTCGGCATGTAAAAACATGCCGCTTGCAAAAAGGCTCAGTGCCATACAGAGCATCTGTGGGATGGTGAGAGCTTCACGCTGGTCTGATCTGTCCCCAAACATCCTCTCATGTCTGAAACCATGTCTCAATATCAGTGCTTCTTCATCCAAAACGTGGTTCAGATATAGGCTGCATGGTGCAAGAAGAAACCGGTGAATGGGAATATTGTCTGACATGAAAACGCATAAAGGCAAAAAATGTTGGGGACACTGATCTAAATAACTGCAATAGTAGAGTTTAAAATCAAACTGGTGACAGCAATAGTGAATCAGAACACATTCAGAAGACAACGGAATAACTGTTAAAAACGTTTGTTTCAGATCAAAGCGGCAGCGGATTTAACACTTGAAACTCCAGGATTAATCTTAGCCCGGCTGTTAGCCTGGTCTGGAGCAGGCTAGCTGCAAAGAATAAATCGCCATGGTTACTTGGTTGGGCTTAATTTAACCTGCTCTCGTGCAACCAAGTCCAAGCTAAATTCATCCAGGATAACGTGAATATCTCGACTTAATCCCTTATCCTGGTTTTGTGCAATAGCCCCCGGCTCTACCTCCTCTAACATACTGATGGTCTGTGGCTGCAGCCTCTTCATACCTGAGAGTCTCCAGTCTCAATTGTGGATCCTCCAGTCCAGCAGACATGAGCTTCACTCCTGAGTCTCCTAGATGATTGTAGCTCAGGTCCAGCTCTCTCAGATGGGAGGGGTTGGAGATCAGAGCTGAGGCCAGAGAAACACAGCCTTCCTCTGTGATCAGACAGCCTGACAGCCTGCAGACACACAAAATAAGACACATGTCACATGATCTGAGGGAGCTGTGAGGGCTGGACGGTCACTGCAGTACTTCACATTAACATGGTTACTGACTGGTTTCCAGTCACAACTAAACACCCACGAATGTACATCAACAATCTGATAATATTACTACTAACTCTATAATGTCAAATTTTTCAATTTTCAATTGTAACATTGTATTGAAAATAAACACATTTTCCTGGAAAATTTGGAAAATACATATTTGGTTTAAATCATGCAAGCAGAACAAATCTTATGAAAGTCAGACATGTACCATGGATGTAAATAAAGGCACCAAGTTGAATCCTGACCTGAGAGTCTCCAGTTCACAGTGTGGACTCTCCAGTCCAGCAGACAGCAGCTTCACTCCTGAATCCTGCAGGTTGTTGTTACTCAGATCCAGCTCTCTCAGACTAGAGGACTGGGAGCTGAGAACTGAGGACAGAGCGTCACAGCTTCTCTCTGAGAGGTTACAGCCGTCAAGTCTGAAGAGACAACAATCAACAACAAGAAAAATAATCCTATTTCATATAAAATCAGTTAAGTGTTTATACAAGTACTTGTGTAGACTAGACTACTAAAAAGGAAAATGATTAAAAAGGACCTTCGTTTGCTAATTTAATGTCAGTTACCGTCAACACCTTAAATAAGCAACCATCAAACTCAGATGGTCTTATTGACACCTCTGCTTTTCTCATTTTCCTGAATTAACGATGTTAAAATAACATCACAGAGCATAAATAAGAGGATTAATAGGATGACCCTGTGATGTTTTATTGTGAACAAACACTGTGTTTTAATTCTCTGTATCAAATGTGTCGGTTCCACAAGGATTCTATGATGTGATGGAAACATAAACAGACCTTTTTGTCCCTAGTTTAGTCTCTTTGATTAGATCTTCTGGCGCTTATGGTTTTTAAAAATTCTGAAATCCTGAAGAACAAAGATGCTGTTCATGCTTTGGAGTAGATAGTTTGTCTGAACTTTTATTAAATTTCTTAAACTAGGTTGGCCGCTTCCAAGATGGACGTGTGGTAGTGAGCTCCTCAGAGTCGGTTAATCAATACACCTCCTATCAATGCAAAGCCACGCAAGCACTATATCAAGTTGAATATGAGAAGAGGAAGATTCCAAAGGGCTTGTAAGACAGACAAGAAAATTAAGAAAACTCAAGAAAACTTGGTGGTTACCAATGTCAGTGATCGGGAGGACGATGTGGACCCAGCTAATTAAGCTAACGTAGCTAACCAAAGCGAGTTGTTGGAGGGCTTTGCGCAACTGTCTCAGGAATTGAGGGGCTTCAAACAAGATGTCAAACATAGTTTCCTTGACTTCGCTTCTGAATTCTAAAATACACACTTTCTAAAGTGGGCGGCACGGTGGTGTGGTGGTTAGCACTGTCGCCTAACAGCAAGAAGGTCCTGGGTTTGATTCCGCCCAGAGGCCTTTCTGTGTGGAGTCTGCATGTTCTCCCCGTGTCTGCGTGGGTTCTCTCCGGGTTCTCCGGCTTCCTCCCACAGTCCAAAGACATGCTCTGGGGATCAGGTTGATTGGGGACTTTAAATTGCCCGTAGATGTGTGAATGTGAGTGTGAATGGTTGTATGTCTCTGTGTAGCCCTGCGATTGGCTGGCGACCAATCCAGGGTGTACCCTGTCTATCGCCTGAAGTTGGCTGGGATGGACTCCAGCCCCCCCCCGACCCTGTGTGCAGGATAAGCGGTTTGACAATGGATGGATGGATGGACACTTTCTAAAGTGTAAATTACTCAGCACTTGTAAGATTTACTCTTTATAAGAATAACAAACCTTTAATCGTGATTAATGGATTTTAAAATGTACGATTGATTTGTAATATTTCAAGGTCATGAGTGAGATGCAGAGCCAAGACGCAAACATCGCTGAGGCACAAACCTGTATAGCAGACCTAGATCCAGCTCGCCTATAGATTAACTGCACACTACTAACTGTAGTGAAACAAAACTCCAATCTCAGAAACAAAATTGTTGACCCGGAGAGCCGATCCAGGAGAAACTATCTTCGTATATACGGGATTCCAGAAGGTAAAGAAGGAGTATCAGCCTCTGACTTTGTAACGGAGCTATTTAAAAGTTATCTTACGCTTCCCGAAGACATGGATCTACAGGTCCAGCGGGCCGACAGAGCCCCGATACCAAAGCCAGCTACGACCTCGACCCCGAGATCAATAATAGTCAACTTCCTAGAGTTTAGCGTTAAAGAACTGATACTCAAGGAAGTGTGGCAGCAGAAGATTGAACGGGAAGGCAAACGACTATTCTTCGACAAAGACTATGCAGCTGACATAATGGAAAGACGCAAAGCATACGGGCCCATCACAGCGGCACTGAAGGAGAAAGGGATTCGGTTCCAGACGCCCTCTAAGATGCGAGAGTACTGGGACTACGGATTTATCAGAGTGCCGATGAAGCCGCGCGGGACCTAGGTATCGGTGACGTGGGTAAAGGTATCGGTGACGGAGAAGGTGAATACTGCGAGCGAGGTGGAGCAGAGGCTGAATGAGCTGTTGCCATGGAAACGCATCGACGCGACAGAGAGACACGGGCTATGTCCCACAGAAATAGACAATAGGAGAGACGGGGCTAAAGCTAAACTGCTCCTTTTCTCTTTCTATCTGGTCAGTTTGACAAAATACAAACCCCAGTTTAAACATTTGGAAAGACTTATGGGTCAATACAATATTTCGAAAAAAACGACTGAGGAAACACTTCATGTCTGTGCTATATGTTGGACACTTCTAGAATAGGCAGAATACCGTTTAATAGGTATTAATCCACTACTAGTGAGGGCTCCCACAGTTAACAGGGAACCCAAGTGAATGCAAGTTACACCCTTTACCTCTGAAGTGATATTATTTTTTGTCCAATTAAAGACTTTTGATTTATATTTTGGTTTATGTTTTTTTGTTTGGGTATGGTTTGCAACATAACTCTAAAAGGCAAGATGATGCAGAATAACATTCAGATACTGTCATTGAAAGTAAACGTTTAAACTTGTTAAACGGCGGAAAATCATGACAAAATTAAAGAAAGATAAGGCACAGATAAAATATTTACAAGAGACATACTTATCTAGGAAGGAACATGAGAAGCTTGGGAGGTTTGTCTACTTGAATGTATTCTAAAGTTCATTTCATCAGGCTCGTAGAAGGGCCGTGACTGTTCTTATATCTAACTCAGTGAAATTTGAATGTAACAGAGAAATCAGCAATAAAAAAGGCATATATATATATAAATAATTGTAAAAGGAAAGTTGGAAAACGAACAAGTCACATTGGTAAATGTCTACGCTCCACCCAATACTGAAAAGTCCTCTTATAAAACCTTACTAGACAGCATCATTCTCGAAACCGAAGAACTGTTAATATGCGGAGGTGACTTTAACATAGCTATGAATAGTAGTCTAGACACAACAAACCAGAAAAAAAACCATAATATTGTCACAAAAACAGTAAATATTCTGTTTAAAGAATTTGGTATAATTGATATCTGGAGAGAACTCCACCCCACCAGAAAGAACTACACACTACTCTGCACCCAACAAAAGTGACGCTAGAACTGACAGACATAAAAACAGACATACACAGTGTTACGGAATGTGAAATTGGAACAGCAGACATGTCCGACCACTGTGCAGTTTATCTCAACGTTAAGTTAAAATCTCAGGAGAAAAAAACATTATGGAGGTTAAATGTTGGAATAATAAATTATAAATCCGTGGTTGAAGAGATAAAATCGGAGATTATAACATATCAAAAAGAGAATAATAATGGTGAGGTTAATCCTACAATCCCGTGGGACGCTCTTAAAGCAGTTATGAGAGGAAAACTAATTGCGAAGACGGCAACTATTAAGGGTGCTAAAGAAGAAACATTTAAGATAGAAAAGGAAAAACTGCTTGAACAACAACATAAAAATACCTGCGACCCGACTCTGCTACCAAAAATCAAAGAAATTAGAGGCAACATAGATAAGTTACTAACTTCAGAGATAGAAAATAAAACAAGATTTCTTAAACAGTCCCACTACGAGGTGGGACCCAAAGCAAATAAATTATTGGCAAAAAGACTGCAAAAACAACAGGCAGACAGGATGATACAAAAGATAATGAATCCAGCAAACAAATGTAATATTGTATGAACCCGAAGAGATTGAAAACACATTCAGGAACTATTATTTAAACTTGTATAGTCAACCCCCAGCTGCCGACAAAGACCTAATTAGAACTTTTCTAGAGACACTAGACCTACCAGTAATTGGGACTGATCAGAACGACCTTTTGACCTCCCCTATTACAAAAATAGAAATAGAGAAAGCTGTGGGTAGACTAAAAACAAATAGATTCCCTGGCACTGACTGTTTCCCCAGAACATAACAGTGATTGCTGCGCTGGGTATAGACCTATATCAATTCTTATTATAGAATAGCTCAATAATTGCAAAAAGATATGAACACTTTAATAAGGACATTATAGATGAGGACCAGGCAGGCTTCATCAAGGGGCGCCAACCCCAGGATGACATATGGAGAACACTACATATAATTGAACACATTAATAGTAAAAACATTACTGCAGCCTTAATAAACCTTGATGCAGAAAAGGCATTTGAAAGGGTAAACTGTAATTTTCTATTCCAGGTATTGGTGAAAAAGCTATTCAATGTGTCAAAACACTTTACCATAAAACAACTGCAAGGATAAAAATAAATGGCAATCTGACTGATAGTACAGCACTAGAGCGGTCCACCAGGCAGGGATGTTGTCTCTCACCAACTCTATTTGCTATCTTTATAGAACCCCTTACACGAGCAGTTAGGCAGAATATAGACCATAATGGGATAAAGGTTGGAAAGGATGAACATATTAAAGGGCTTTTTGCGGATGACGTGATCTGTTACCTGGAGGACCCCGACAGATGCCTGCATGGGTTCTTATTCTGGATACAGATTGAATCTGTCAAAAACGGAAATCTTAACTCCAAATTATAAACCTTCTGAAAGTATACAACAAACACTTAATTTAAAATGGAGTTCTAAAAGTATGACATACCTCAGAGTAACTATAACAAAAAGTATTGATATAAAGCCAACTATAGTGGATCAATACATTAGTGAGTGACATGGAGAGGTGAGCGGTTCTCCTGTTAGATTTCAGCTCACGGATAGATACTACAAAAATGAGCACACTTCCAAAACTCCTCTACTTCTTCCTATCACTTCCAATCGAGATTCCTGAGAAGCAATTCAGAGCTTGGGATAAAATTATTTCAATTATTTCATTATTTCATTTCAATGGCCAAAAGCCAAGAATCAAATATGAAACATTACAGATTGGAAAAATTGAAGGGGGAATGTCACTACCAAAAATCAGGGCATACTTTCTGGCAGCGCAAATTAGACCAATAATATACTGGTGTACCAACGATTACCAAGCAAAGTGGAAAAATCTAAAAGTTTCTGTAGAAGGAAGGGAAATACAAAGCTTATTAGAGACAGAAATATGGCAAAACATCTACTTGAACAGATTTACATTAGAGCTGTGGTTTAAAGTAATAAGGAAAAAACGACTAGAGGAGGAGCTCGGGCCTCTACGATGGATAGCCTACGATACACAATTTATTCCAGGTATTGTTGATCTGAGGTTTAAACAATGGATATCATACGGAATAACAGCAATATGCACAGTTATCAAAGGTGGAAGTATGGCAAGCTTCTAGGAGCTGAAAGACAAATACACGCTAAATAACCAGGACCACTTCAGATATCTAATTAAGGGATTTTTAAACAGCAAAATAAAGCACAAAATAAACAAGGTAATAAAGGAATAATGGGAGTTTACAACTCCAAAAAATATAGAATCATATCGCCCCTATATCAACACCTGATGGAAAATCTAGGAAAAACAACATGTTATGTAAAACTAAAATGGGAACAAGAACTTGAAGTGAAAATCACAAATGATGAATGGTTAAATATTTGGAGGACAACGATCCTCAACATCCTCGCGAATGTGGAGGGAGCACTGTTGGAAAATGTAATCAGATTCTATATTACCCCCCAAATCACAAACAAGTGTCTGTCGAATGCCCAACCATGTTGGAGGAATTGTGGGGCAGTAAATGTAAACCAGTAAATGTAAACAACTGTATTTTGGCTTTGTCTAGAAATGATTGAATTCTGGGAAAGGTTCATTCCACCATTGTCAGAATCCTGGGCTATGACGTACCGAAGTCATGTATGTTTCTTTACCATGGTAATATTACAGGTGGTGATGTGTAGAGAAGACAGGCAGAGCACATGATTGTTGCCTCAGGATTTATTTCGTTATGGAAAGAACAGAGTCACTCAGACCCTTTTCACCCTTTTTTTTCCTTCCCCATTTCTCTTTGTGCTTATGGGTGTGTGTGTGTGTGTGTGTGTGTGTGTGTGTGTGTGTGTGTGTGTCTGCCTGTGTTGAAAATGCAAAAATAAAGTGATTAAAAAAAATCTTTTAAACTAACTTAATCTGACCTGAGAGTCTTCAGTTCACAGTGTGGACTGTACAGTCCACCAGACAGCCGCTTCACTCCTGAATCCTGCAGGTTGTTGTTACTCAGATCCAGCTCTCTCAGACTAGAGGACTTGGAGCTGAGAACTGAGGACAGAGCGTCACAGCTTCTCTCTGAGAGGTTACGGTCACTCAGTCTGAAGAAACATTGATGAGGAAAATATGAACAATAAAAAAAAGATGACAGCATGTTTAAGTCATGATGTATGAATCTTATTCTTTCTGTACGTACAGAGCTTTGTTGGAGGCTTTGACCACTGGCAGCAGCTTCAGAAGAGCCTCCTCTGAAGCAGAGTATTTCTTCAGGTCAAACACCTCCAGATCATCTTCCGATGACAGTAAGATGAAGACCAGAGCTGACCACTGAGCAGGAGACAGTTTATCTGTGGAGAGACGTCCTGAACAAAGGGACTGTTGGATCTCCTCTACTAGAGAAGCATCATTCAGTTCATTCAGACTGTGGAACAGATTGATGCTTTTCTCTGGAGACACATCCTCACTGATCTTCTCCTTGATGTACTGGACTGTCTTCTGATTGGTCTGTGAGCGACTTCTTGTATGTGTCAGCAGACCTCGTAGGAGAGTTTGATTGGTCTCCAGGGAAAGACCCAGGAGGAAGCGGAGGAACAAGTCCAGGTGTCCATTAGGACTCTGTAAGGCCTTGTCCACAGCACTCTGGTAGAGACGTTTTGGTTTAGGTTTGTCTCTAAAGACTTTAGACACCAGGGAGGTTGTTTGTTCTTCTGACAGCAGATTGACACCAGAGCTGAAGTAGGTCAGATGGACATGAAGAGCAGCCAGAAACTCCTGAAGACTCAGATGGACGAAGCAAAACACCTTTTCCTGGTACAGTCCTCTCTCCTCTCTGAAGATCTGAGTGAACACTCCTGAGTACACTGAGGCTGCTCTGATATCGATGCCACACTCTGTCAGGTCGGATTCATAGAAGATCAGGTTGCCTTTCTGCAGCTGATCAAAGGCCAGTTTTCCCAGAGATTTGATCATCTTCCTGCTCTTTGGACTCCAGTGTGGATCCGTCTCAGCTCCACCATCGTACTTGACCGTCTTCACTTTGGATTGAACGACCAGGAAGTGGATGTACATCTCAGTCAGGGTCTTGGGCAGCTCTCCTCCCTCTCTTGTCTTCAACACCTCCTCCAGAACTGTAGCAGTGATCCAGCAGAAGACTGGGATGTGGCACATGATGTGGAGGCTTCGTGAGGTCTTGATGTGAGAGATGATGCTGTTGGACTTCTTCTCATCTCTGAACCTCTTCCTGAAGTACTCCTCCTTCTGGGGGTCAGTGAACCCTCTGACCTCTGTCACCATGCCAACACACTCAGGAGGGATCTGATTGGCTGCTGCAGGTCGTGTGGTTATCCAGAGGCGAGCAGAGGGAAGCAGCTTCCCCCTGATGAGGTTTGTGAGGAGCACATCCACTGAGGCCGACTCTGTGACATCAGTCAGGATCTCATTGTTGTGGAAGTTCAGAGGAAGTCGACACTCATCCAGACCGTCAAAGATGAACACAACCTGGAATTCTTCAAACCTGCAGATTCCTGCTGCTCTGGTTTCACTGAAGAAGTGATGAACAAGTTCCATCAAGCTGAACTTCTTCTCTTTCAGCACATTCAGCTCTCTGAAGGTGAATGGAAATGTGAACTCTATGTCCTTGTGGTCTTTGTCTTCAGCCCAGTCCAGAGTGAACTTCTGTGTTAAGACTGTTTTCCCAATGCCAGCCACTCCCTTAGTCATCACTGTTCTGATTGGTTCCTCTGCTCCAGCTGCGGTTTTGAAGAGGTCTTCTTGTCTGATGGTTGCTTCTGGTCTGGCTGGTTTCCTGGATGCTTTTTCAATCTGTCTGACCTCATGTTCTTCATTGACCTCTGCAGTCCCTCCCTCTGTGATGTAGAGCTCTGTGTAGATCTCATTCAGAAGGGTTGGGTTTCCTGCTTTAGCGATCCCCTCAAACACACACTGGAACTTCTTCTTCAGGTTGGATTTGAGTTCACGCTGACATACTGCAGCTTGAAGTCCTGAATGAAGACAACAAAGAAGATCAATGAGTCAAAGAACAGATTTCAACATGTCCTTTCCTCATAGAATGACTACATGAATATATTCTGTCCATCTCTTGAGACATTAGTGAAGGTCTCATGTATCAGCATGGTAAGTCTGTAGAGAAATCCTCTTACTGCTCTGCAGACAGTCAGCCAGCTCCTCCTGCTTCATTCTCCTCAGGAAGTGCACTGAGATCTTCACAAATGCCTCTCTGCTCCTCCTCTGCTCTTTATCCAGCACTTCCTCATTCTCTTTCTCTAAGGATTCTGGGTAATCTGAACTCACAACCTTCTGGATCCTATTCAGCTCGTTCTTCACAAAAGTGAGGATGTTCTCCTCCAGTAGCTGGAAAAAAATATTCTATGAATGACAGAAACTAGAATCATGGAAGCCACCATCAGGTCCATGTTGGACAGACGGACAATCCACTGGTCTTCAAAGTGCAGCATGGAGATGATGATGAACTGAGATGTAAAAGTATTTATACATGTACACACCATGAAGATGGAGTCCAGGTGTGTTTGATGCTGCTGGGCAGACGGACCTGTGGGAACCTCTGAGCTCTCCTGGTCCTCTCTGTGGAGGAACATGAACCATCAGGTCACATGGTGTTTGGACCATTAACACCAATACAACATTAGTTAAATATATTCGCTTCTGTCATGATTGATCTACATGAAAACCAGATGCTGAAGACTGCTGTTGATGGACAGACAGTTTATTAGTTGAGTGACAGTTAGCCATCGGTTTCATCTGGTTTTAGTTTTTAATGTGGGTCAGAAAAACAACGTCTCCAGACCTCTGCATCTGGTACAAAGTCTTATGAAACTATTCCAAACCGCTTTAGTCCCTCCCCTGACCTCTAGAAGATCTGCTGAAACTAGTCAACTAGTTAAAGATTCACACTTAAACACACACACAGACCAGTTAGATCATGGGTGTCGAACTCAAGGCCCGGGGACCCAATCCAGCCTGCCGGGGGAGGGGGGGGGGGGGGGGGGGGTCCAGTGCGGCCCGCCAAATGACTTTGCTATTGTAAGAATAACAGAAAGACACAAATTGCATTTTTATAAAAGTAGCTGCTATTCCTCATCAGTCCACTTGGAGTCGCACTCTGTGAGTCAGCGCATGCATTAGACCAGGGGGACCAGGTTGTTCACCAACGCATTGCCTTTACATCGTCTGCCATTGAAAAAAAAAAATCCCGTCAGGTCACCATGCATGCGTGGTGGACCGCGGGTCATCAGTGCAAGTCATCGAGTGAAGTAACAACCAAGAATGTCTGGAGTAACTTTGTTGCTTGCTGTTGTTCCCTTTGTTACCGCTGCTGCTCCTTATTCTTATTCCGGCAATCGCAATCACTTGAAAAGTTGAGTGACAAGTAGCTTGGGAGCCGAAAGTGTGGGCGCACCTGCGTTAGATCTTTTCGACTATGGCGACCCGCTTGAAAATGACGGCCCCACCCTGTCGACCGGACCATCACCTGATTTGACTGGTCTGGCCCACTTGAGATCAAAGTGGGCAGTATCTGACCCAAACCTAAAATGAGCTTGACACCTCTGAGTTAGATGAAAATAATGAGTTCTGTCATGATTGATAGTCATGGAAACAACATTTATTCACAACTGAGGATCTTCAGTTCTTCATCTGTTTAAGAACTTACTGTGGGTCATAAGAACGGAATCCATCTTTACAGCTAATCGGCCAACCTTTAGACCGATCACTCTTCATGGACACACATCTGGGTTCAGGAGACTTTCCTCTCTGCTGATGTGCACTGAGAGAAACACTGAGATTATATTATCGCATCATCATCTAATCATGAAGCCTCAGCTCACATGGTGTCCGTCCTCACAGAGACCAAAGCAAGGTAAAGGTCCATGACGTGAGGCCTGGATGTGGACCACATGAGTCCCTATAGTGGTTTAGGTCTACTGGTCCTGCTGGTTCCACTGAGAATCAACAGCTCACTCTTTCAGCTCACTGTTTTCTTCAGCAGTCAGTTTGGTTTAGTCCCAACAGGTCTCACCAAGCACTCAATGGAGCTCTCCCTCCCTCACTGGACACTGCTGAAGGGCCCTGGAGCAAGAAACACCAGAGAGTCTGATAGAAACACCTCATCATCCGCCTGAGACCCTCACCTTGCATCAACAGAGGGACGGACATCTTTGAAGGCTGTAGGACGATCCATAGACCAGTTACTCTTCATGGACACACAGCTGGGTTCAGGTCCTAGTCCCTGTTGGATCCTGGTCACACATAGAACCAAAGTCAGTAAGCCAAAGACGTTGGAACATGGAGGAGAGTGGAGGACGGGGTCATAAGAAAGGCGTCCATCTTTGAAGTGAATCAGACGATCAATAGACCGATCACTCTTCATGGACACACATCTGGGTCCAGGAGACTTTCCTCTCTGCTGATGTGCATTGAAAGAAACGCTGAGATTATATCATCGCATCATCATCTAATCATGAAACCTCAGCTCACATGGTGTCCGTCCTCACAGAGACCAAAGCAAGGTAAAGGTCCATGACGTGAGGTCTGGATGTGGACCACATGAGTCCCTATAGTGGTTTAGGTCTACTGGTCGTGCTGGTTCCACTGAGAATCAACAGCTCACTCTTTCAGCTCACTGTTTTCTTCAGCAGTCAGTTTGGTTTAGTCCCAACAGGTCTCACCAAGTCCTCCATGGAGCTCTCGCTCCCTCCCTGGACACTGCTAAAGGGCCCTGGAGCAAGAAACCCAGAACCTCCCACCAGAGAGTCTGGTAGTAACACCTCATCATCAGCCTGAGACCCTCACCTTGCATCAACAGAGGGACGGACATCTTTGAAGGCTGTAGGACGATCCATAGACCAGTTACTCTTCATGGACACACAGCTGGGTTCAGGTCCTAGTCCCTGTTGGATCCTGGTCACACATATAACCAAAGTTAGTAAGCCAAAGACGTTGGAACATGGAGGAGAGTGGAGGACGGCTGGAGATGGCCCTTTCACCTCTGAGCTTTGGTCTGGTTGTCATATTCCCCACACAGAGGGGCTTCAGAGGGAGGGACTCCCTCCTCTGGGTCCTCAGCCTGATTCATAGCAGAGTCCACACCTTCACACCTTCACACCAACCTGCTGGGAGATTTCACATATTACTATCTTCATCAGGAAAAACACACAGAGCTCATTCACCTCAATACTAAAACTCTCATGGGACACTTTCCATGTTGTTGTCGTCTATCTGTTAAAGTTTAGACTTCTTGAGAAAGACAAACTTTCTTTTTCCTTCTTAAACCATGTTAATATAGCGGTTGTACTCTTTGTGTTGTGTTTTTCAATTACCACCAGGACGCGGACCACGTTCTGCTCCAATCCGTCGTTTATTTCACAACGTTAGACACCCTGGCAAACAGAGGTTAGCGTCTTCATAAAGTACCTCGTGGCATCACACGTTATTACGGTTACACACCCTGCAGCAGACTAACTTTAGTTACAGGGTGTCACACCCACGTCCGCAGGGACCCGCTAAAGGGAACCCACGTGACACATGTCATGATTTGTAGCAATGACAAGTGGAGTAAAACACCTGTTACCCTAACATGTCAAGAGACGTCATTTTAAATGCTCATCCTATAAATGTAGTGTTTTACAAGATGAATTTACGGTGGCCCTGAAGTGCAAAACACAACGGCAAAAAGGAACGCACAACGACATGAACTTCTTACGGAAAGGGTAATAAGGGGAAAAGCTTATAGCAGAGGACGGATCCTTCTGATTGGACAGACGGACTGTCTGTCTTTTAACATAATATGATACAGGGGTCTTAAGTATCACGCATTCGCAACACACATCCAATTTCTCATGCTAAGGAATCGGACTCCGGTCCCCAAGCCATGTCGGCCATAGCGTCCGCGGCGTCCACCGGCCGTAGTGTCCGCGGTATCCCCCCCTCTCCTTTATTTACTTTTATTTACAACACCTAAATATAATTGAACAACAAAACACAGGTAAAACAATGGTGAAACACTAGTAGGACACTTTTAAGACACTCGCAAAACATCGTCATCTCTACGTGACTTTCTGCTGCGCTCACTTCCCCCCCCTCATCACAGGCTCTCAGTTCCGCCACTGGTTTATTGATTGCCATGATATCTAGAAAGCGCCATTTGTCAACTTTTAGAATCGGATGGTGCAAATAGTTAAGGAGTTACTATAATTTGAATCCTCCATGTCACTTTCCGTCGCTGGCAAAAGGCTTTGGATTAAGAGGGTTAAAAGACAGACGGTCCGTCTGTCCAATCAGAAGGGTCCGTCCTCTGCTATCTGGTATAAGGCTCTACCCTTTCCGTAAGAAGTTAATTTTGTTGTGCGTTCCTATTTGCCGTTGTATTTTCCATTTCAGGGCCACCGTATGAATGTTATTGATCATCTTCCAGCAGATGGTGCTGTGCTGTTTCTCCTTGATCGCCTTCAAAATCCAGAAGTCAAGAAAACACAGACCAGTAAGATGACATGTAGCTGTCCTGATAGGAAACACTCTGGTTACCATGGTAACATGGGAAAACTTTCTATTGATGAGATGGTTTACTTCACCATGTGATCAGTTAGTAAAAGGTTGACTACAACCTGGTGATCAATGAGAGAAAAACTGAACACTAAAGAAAACAAACACAGTCAAACACTAAAAAGTGACTAAATGTGTTTAAAGCAGATGAAGAAATGAACATGAAGCTTTGTGGACTTAAAGGACTGAAGCAGCAGGTGAAAACAAACAGAGCGTCTCTCAGGTGTGTTTCAGGAACAAAGGCCCAGGTGAGCTCTGTGGTCCCTGCTGGGTCCTAGTGTCCCTCCGTCTGCTACCTTCCCCTCCTCATCAGAAACAGTCCTCACAGACCCCAGATCAGACTGAGCTCCTCTTCTTCATCACAGCGTCATCATTTAGACTAACAGCAGCTTCTCTCTGCCTGCTCACACAGGCGCCATCTTGTTTCCCAGCTTTAAACAATCACACCTTCACAACCATCAATGATGTCATCCAACCAATCACAGCTGCACTTACTGAGCTTGTAGACATGAACTTCCTCAGTGAGCAGCTCTCTTCTGTCCTCAGCAGGTCCGTGTAGAAAAGGAGCTCCTTGCTTCACTTCAGCTTCCATCAGACGGAGTGAAGTGACGCAGCTTGTTGTCCTTCATCAGAGAGGGTGTGTCCTCACGTCACCATCAAAGTATGCAGTCTGACTGGTTGACTGAGTCTCAGTGTGAGATGTGTTAACAGGGTCAAAGGTCCTCGTGAACAGAATCCCCCTCACAGCTCAAACAAGAGTCTTTCAGGATCAAAACCAGCATCTGTGGAACGATCCTTTCAACTTGTAAAGAGTTGCTATGACAGCAGACTGGATGCTGTTGTTGGACCAGATGGTTTAGAGGACCAGTCCACGCCCCTCTTTGTCACCTGGTCTTCTTCGACATGTAGACTAGTAGGGAACACGTGATGAAGCAGAAACCTTTGTAATACATATTGTGAAAAGTTTATATTGAATAAAAACATCCACTAAGACAACAGAGTCTGAGCTCAGAATGTTTTTATTCTTCACTCCACGTTGATGATCAGGTTGAACCTGTTGGGGCGGAACAACTTCCCCACATATCAGTCTGAAGCTGCCTGCCAAATCACAAAGGACATGTTGTTACATTCAGTATTCTACTTCCTCATCACATGGCACCTTGAACCCTCTGGCTCATATACCTGCTGTGCAAAGGATTGTGGGTAAAAACAGCCAGTAAAGAAGCCTGCTTGCATACAGTAAGATGTGACTGAATGTAGAACACAAACTGTAAATCCTCCAGCTTCTGTCATTGATCATCATGAAAACCAGATGCTGAAGACTGTCGATGGACAGTTTATTAGTTGAGTGACAGTTGGTCATCAGTTTCATCTGTTTTTACTTCTTACTGTGGGTCAGAAAAACAACGTCTCCATACTTTTGCATCCAAAATGTGAATTCTAATGAAACTACTCCAAACCTCTTTATTCTGTCCTCTGACCTCTAGAACTCTCCTTAGATCTTCTGAAACTAGACTTTGGACCTTTTCACAGAGTTGTTGGGCTCTAAGGCATTTATGGCTCTCTCCCCATGGTTTCATCTGATGGCTAAGTCTGAAATCCCTCACTGACATGACTAATGTTACAATACAATCAATGATCATGTTCTTTTTTACGCCGTATACGCTGCAAGTGACCACTTTACAGAGTGTAAAAGCTGAATTCTACCATTTAAATGATTTGAGGAGATTTACTTATTTATAACAGTTTACCAGATGGCTTGCAGCCTGCTGTTATTAATAATCATACAGGTCTTATTAGACTTGAAATTTAACAAATTGAACTAAATATATACCTCCATATATGGAGGTATATATTTAGTTCAATTTGTCATGAAACTAAGGTTACACCAACTCTGTAACAATCCTAGCTAGTTAGGTAACGTTACTTGTTGTGGCAGTACTTGGCTTTCCACCAGTGGATCTCGGATGCCGTTGGTGTCATCTGCGCCTTTAAGAAGATGTTGGGGAAAATATACTAATATTAGACATTTTCAACTGTGACTTTATTAGTTAATAGTATTTTTATATATTTTAAATATTAGTATATTTTATATTTATAATATTTTAACCCCCCCTCCCTCTCTTTATGAAGTGGTACCTTTCCAAGGGAAAGCGCGAAGAAGGTCTGATATAGAGCGCATCAAGTGTGGCTTGCACGCCATGGATGAAGATGGAAGGGATGCCACATATCCCGCCACAGATCATGTAGCAGCCGCAGTATTAAAAGGTAATGTTAGTTTGTTTATGCCTGTCTACTTCTCCTTAGCAAGCTAACATTTATTTGAATTGGGAAGTTGGCTAACAAGTTAACATGCTAATTTTAGCTAACTATCTCTTGTCAGTTTAGCTAGTTAACGTCTACTAAATGCAAGAACGACCATCTGTTTAAAAAGATTTGACTTTGGTTGATGGTGCTTTATTGCCAGAAACAGTGTTAAAGTGCAAACTGTGAACACGGCCTTAAAGTGCAAATGAGCAATTAATTACTAATAATGTGTTAGTCTATTCTTTAGCTTTGCGTCTTTCTCGCCCTTTCTGTTATTGATGCAAGTTCAAATATTTTTTTACTTAGCTGTTCACGTCAACATTGATGATATAACTAGACCTACTATTAGTCTCATTTGTTTGTTAGCGTTAGAAGGCTTGGCTCGTGCATTTTAACTGGAAAGGGCAGACAAACAGTAAGCTAACATCTCATAATCTGTACAGTAACGTAGAGTCTGCACTCTGGCTCGTAAGGTGCTTCCCTGCCACCGCCATCTTGCAGCAGGTTCTGACCCATTCAAATAGAATACAATTTGACTTGTGGATATCATAATGCAGTAAATGCCAAAACCAAGCAGCAGGGATCACCATTTCATAGGTAACTATTTATTTTACAATGTTTTATGAATGTGTTGATATAAATAATGCATCATTATTTTAAGCTTTTATAATGTTAAGTGACTATCCTGAAACTTGTCAGGGATTGCGGGAGGTAGGACTCAGATGCAGAGTTCAAAAGAAAAGGGAATTTGATTGTCAAAAAGGTTAAAGCAAAAGGCCAAGGGCCAAAAATACACAGGAACCAGGGGAAAAACGGGAGACAGAAACTACGAACGTCCACGACGAAAGACAAGGACATGCGTGGCAAAAGACAATGACGCGACAAGTGACAACAGACACACATGGTTTAAATACACTAGGGAGGTGCAGGTGATTGGACACAGGTGGAAACTATCAGACTATCAGGGGATGACGGGACAAGGCAGGAAGTGAAGTTACCCGGGGACACGAGCGGCAGAAAACTACAAAATACAACAGGAAGTGAACCACACCGTGACAAAACTAAGTTCAGGGTGTCTTTAAACAATTAACCTGACACTTTGCTATGCTCTATATCACTTTGTTCTATAGACTGTGTATTTCTAATTATTAAATATTTACCATATGATAAATGTGTTTTCAGCTGCTAATATAGGCACTGACATGCTGTCCAGCCTCTCTAAGGAAGATTTGCGCGATCTCTTTCCTGGGCCAGAGCACTTCTTCAGAAGGAGAACAATTTGGAGACTTACTCATGATGAAAATTAGGTAATGTTAGATTTTAACATTTGGAAGACATTTAACAAAGCAGTGTTTCACATTATCATAGAAGCATTTCCTGCCCATTGTACCTTTATTATATTTTCAGCCTCAAGTTTGTGGTGTTGTTGTTGTTTTTACAGTGTTGTGTTCTTTTCCTTAAAATTATCATTAAATAAATGTATGTCCTATACAGGGTCAGGAAGCAGACCGGGTTAGACCAGGCACCTCCTCTGGGACCTGTGATTTCAGCCCCATTCCCGCCCCCCCAACCACCTTTTTCACCTCTTCCTTCTCCACCACCTGCCTCCCCTCTCCATCCCCCCTCCCCTCGCCAACCCCAAAAGACTAACATGGTGCCAGCAGAATTGCACAGCTTGTGAGCCCACAGTATGTTGTATAGACCGACACAGTGCTGGAGCAATCAATAAGCACCTATTTTAAAAACGGCATGCGATATTCTCTCCAAAGATCTTCGCTGTCTGTCGGTTAATCAGGAATACAGTAACTAGCATGATTTCAATTCAGAGATCAGCAGGGGATGGCTTCCAGTATCCATGCAGCCAGGAAGTCACTGTAATGGCGATGCGTCTCATACAGTACCACCCAATGCTGCGGCACGGATCTGCGACCAGTGGTGCAGAGTATGCAAGTTGCTTCTCAGGTATTCAATATGTGTTTCCAAACGTAACACGGTTGGATAGCTGGCAGGCAAAAATGCAATCAGTGACACTCAAAATTGGAGGGATGTTCTTCATCCTGATCGATCAGGATGAAGCACATATTTATCGTAATTTATTACACAATCTGTTATGTTTGGTTCTTTTCAGGAATCTGTGAAGAAGCAACTTTAAAAAAGAGTCCAGAATGTGACAAAAAGAAGCAGGGAGCAACTTGGAATCTTTGGTTATTAATGTCTGTCCTTTAGGTCCATATGCAATTACATTACTAGCATGCTAAGCGCATTCTACTTACACCACCAAATAAACTAAAGGAAATACTCATTCAATTCAACTATCTGGTTTGTTCTAGTACACTCTTAGAGATACAATTATTATTTTCAAGTAGTTTATGTGTGTGAAATGCTCGATAACGAGCGCTGAGTCAGAATTGCGAGAGAACAAAAGGTTTTTATTGTTGTCCCTCTAGATGGGCACAAGATGTCCGGCTGACTTCGCACAGATCAGCAGCTGAATCCTCTGGGCTAGAAGGACAGACCTGAGCTCTAGAATCCACCCGGGTGAGGATCTCAGGCTGCTGATAGGTACTGTAAACTAAATGTACTGATGGAAAAGTCAATTCAAAAGACTTTCTTGGTGTGTTTTTTCCTTCTCATGTGCACTCCTCGTGGTAGTCAGGTAAGAGAATACGTTCAAACAGAAATAGGTCATATAAATCTTATTTGAAGTTCAATCCATTCTTCAAATGCATTTGCTCCTTTGTTCCTGTGGCAGCTTCAAGACGACACACATATTATGAAAAGAGACGTTCAGGCATCTACTGCCATGTAGATATTTACAGTTTAGTTTCCAGAGGCTTTGAGATATTCACTTGTCTAATGCATCGGACCGGAGAGGAACACCAGAATTATCTTCGCTAAAATAGCCTTTATATTTAGTATAAGTATTAATGAAAGTGTTGTTCGTCTCCAGGTCCCAGCAGCATCGGGTCCTCCTGCTTGCAAACAGCCAATAAACCCGTTTATTACTACATTTATGTTGGAAAACATAAAAACGCACATTTTTAACCACTTTACAAAGCCCTCCCTTAAACATGGCGGATCGTCAAAATCTATCTTAGTGGACAAAGAGGAGGTGGCCTTGTTAAATATCAGCGTCGACGTGCACAGTCCTCTTTGTTCAGTGTGTAATGATCCGAGTGTTGCCTCTTGTGCCCTCAGGTCCTGTTTGCTGCCTTACTGGTTCACTCTGTTCCACCTGGCTCACACCTCCGTCTGCCTCCCTCTGCTGCCCAGTGGAAGTACTGCAGGCTGTTTGTCCACTTTACCTTCTGCTTTCTGACACTAGAGGTCCATGTTTGTCATGTTTTAAGTTGGTCATTAAAACATCAGTAGATGGCCTTGGAGTCGAGGAGCCGGGACTGGCCGAGTCGGAGGCAGGAGTCATGGCACGTTGGTTACAGCTTGTGTGTGTGTGTGTGTGTGTGTGTGTGTGTGTGTGTGTGTGTGTGTGTGTGTGTGTGTGTGTGTGTGTGTGTGGTAAACTCTAGCAAAATGAGTGTAGGGATTGCCATACGAGACTAACTTTTTTTTCATACATATATTTTTTTACTCCGACAGCGTGTTCGTTGACTTCACAATTTAATACTTCTTGGTGAAGCAGAAGTGGTGAGATTAGCTCACGTTCTTTGCCTCGACTAAATGGAGGTGATCCTACATATTTATTTACCATTTGCAGGTCTTTGTACAGCAAGGCAAGTAGCGTTGAGGTATTCTGTTAACGAAGCCAGACTTCGAATCCTACACCAGGCACTGATTTTCTTGCCTTTTTTTTGTTTTTTTGACGTGTCCGGCTGACCGCTGCCCCCCCAACATGCAAGGGGAGGAAAGCCCGTCCATCGCTGCTTGCAGCTTTCATTTTATTTTATTAGTTGTGCACTGCTGTCTTGTTGTCTATTGTCACACTGTCTACTGTCACGCACCAACCGCCAAGACAAATTCCTTGTATGTTTGACATATTTTGACAATAAATGTTTCCTGATTCCTGATCAAAGTGGGTTCAGTAGGAGTCTCAGTACTATGGACTCTGTCTTATGCTTAGAGTCAGACATCAGGAAAGCACAGCACAACAAAGAAGTAGTAATATCTGTTTTCTTTGATCTGGAAAAAGCGTATGATATGCTCTGGAAAGAAGGGTTATTAATTAAGTTGAACTCGATGGGGATTGGTAGGGTATATAATTGGAGGAAGGACTTTTTATTCGACAGGAAAATACAGGTAAGAGTAGATGCATAATATTCTAATGTATATACAGTGGATAATGGAACTCTGCAAGGCAGTATATGTAGTCCGTTACGATTTCTATCATACAAACGTTCTATTGCGTTGACTTTTACTGTGAAAATGTGTGCACTTCCAGTGTTACGTGCGTACTGGTTTTTGCAAAACCACTAGTAAAGATAAACAAATATGTGCCAGGAATCAAGTGGGGATATAGTAGTGGGGATGGCTGTGCCAGGCTTAATCTCTACTACACAATGAGGCCTGCTGGTGTCATTTTGATTCTATGTTATATAGCTGACCCGACCCCGGCCCCCCATCACAGTCCGGAACGATAATGTGGCCCCCAGAGAAAAAACGTTTGGTGACCCCTGCCCTACAGTCTCAATTTCCTCCCTTTCTCCCTGGTTATTCACGTCTCCAAAGGTAGACTTTAATATACAGCAGGAATCGAAGGAGGAGTCGTAGCAAATACCAGCATGGTGCATAATACAGAACTATTCTGACCAGCACTTCTCAGACTCCATGTTGTTATTTACAGACGGCTCCAAAGATCCTGAGTCAGGGTGTGCAGGTGCAGCAGTTTATATCCCGGTGAGTGAGACCTGCATCAGGGAAAGAGTATCACGTCATGTGTCAGTATGTACAACAGAGCTATTGGAAATACTATTGGCCCTGCAGTGGCTGGATAAGAGGGAAATAAACTCACCGTAATTGCATATGACAGTTTCTCAGCACTTTCAAGCATAGGATCTGGTAGATCATCTATCAGGACTGATGGGTGGGATGGAAAAGAAGGGAAGGGAACGTCATTACTTGACTGAGAATAGGACACACAGATTTTACCATTCATTACATAAAATAGGAAAAGCACCCAGCTGGGAGATGCTCACATTGAGATCAACCAGAAACGGTGGAACATTTACTGTTACTATGCGGGAATCTCACTGTCAAGAGGAATCATCTTTTTTTCAGTCCCTTAAGAAGGCAAAACATCGTCTATTGGGGAATCGAGCAGATAAAACATACGGTTTAATTATTCCGTTTTTTGAGAGAAACGGATTTAGGTATTTGGCCATTTTCCCAAACTCTGTTATACAGTCTTAGCACCTTGACCAGAGTGTTTTATATATGAGCCTTTTGTATATTATTTATCTCTTTGTGCTGCATAAACTCACGCTCCACACTCCAGTCCAGATGGTGGCGGTTATGCACCTCTAAGATGGTTTGCTAACTGCAAATAAACACTAAAGAAGAAGAAGAAGCAGAAGAAGACGCAGTAGAAGAAGCAGAAGAAGAAGAAGAAGAAGAAGAAGAAGAAGAGAGGGAGACGCGTAGAAAGTCACCAGAGCTTCACTTAAAGAGTTCACATCGTGTGAGTATGTCCCGTGATACACAGTGTGTGTTTAGTGTGTGTTTGTGTGTTAACGGGCCGTCAACCTTTGCAAAGTTCAGCTAAACCAGTGTTACGTGCCTACTGGTTTTTGAACCTACTGGTTTGTCTACGCGTGCGTGCTTGTTTTCCTCTACAGCAGCAGATGTTTTCTTCCTCGGTCACCTGATTCGTCAAACATTCGCAAACATTTTGCTGAAAATGTTCAAAAGTCATCACGTATCCATTGCAGCAATTACGATTGTATAAGTGAGCACTACGTCACTGCCACGTATGAAGAAAATATTTATTAAAAGATCGGGTCGACCTGGATTCGAACCCTGTCAAGCAAAATAACAACACATCACACGTCGGACGCGATACGCCGTCGGCCACTCGAGCTCACTGATGTCGCTGCTGTTTCCGGTGTTACGTGCCTACTGGTTTTTGAACCTACTGGTTTGTCTACGCGTGCGTGTTTGTTTCCCCCCTACAGCGGCAGATGTTGTCTGCCTCAGTCACCTGATTCGTCACACCTTCGCAAACATATTGCTGAAAAAGTCATCACATATCCATTGCAGCGATTACGATCGTATTAGTGAACACTACGTCACTGCCACGTATGAAGAAATACATTGAAGAAAATAGATTTATTAAAAGATCGCCGCAACCTGGATTCGATCCCCCTCGAGCAAAATGACAAAACGTTACAACACGGACGCGCTACGCCGTCGGCCACTCGAGCTCACTGGTATCGCCGCTGTTTCCTGTACTTGTCATCACATTGTACATCGGCAGTGGCTAGAAAACCATTTGGTTCAGAGGGAACCAAGACAACTGGTTTTGGTGGCGTATCGTTCAACTCTCCCAAACATGTGTATCGATACTTTTTCGCGAGGCTGCAGCTTTCCACCACCGACTCATTTGGACAAAAGGGGGGATTCTGTTCGGACGGTCATTGTGCATCACAGCCACTTAAGAACGTCGTTTAAGAAAATATAGATTAAAATATATTTTAATGAAAGATCGCCACAACCTGGATTCGAACCGTGTCGAACAAAATAACAAAGTTTCGGGACGTCTGCTCTAAGCGGTGGGCCACTCGAGCTTGATAGTCGATGTTGAAAGTTTCCTTATTGTTTTGTTAAATTGTATACAGTTGTAAACCTCTTGGTTCAAGGTGAACCAAGACAACTGTTTTTTTGGTGGCGTATCGTTGAACACTTTATCAGTGCTTTTTCGTGATGCTTTATACTGTGAAAATACTCAATACTTATTGACACTAAGCACAGAAGGATGAAATATTAGTAATGTTCTATTCACAAAATGAAGAAATGGACGTCATGATTTACAGCCAATGTAAACACTGCTTGATTAGAGTTTTTGTAAAAACCTTAAGGCCTTAATCGTCTTATAAGTAATTGTTTGATGGCTCACAATTTGCAAACAAATAAAAAAATCACCATGCCTGAATATCTACAAGAGCAAAAAGTCAGGAGCAATTATAATTGGATTACATTTATTTTGTCCATCCCAAAAAGAAATTTTAGCATTAGAGGGCTTTACAATCTATACGACATCCTCTGTCCCAGGACTCTCACATCGAAACAGGAAAAATTCCCCAAAAACCCTTTTAACAGAGAAAAGAGGAAGAAACCTGTGGAAGAGCAAACCCGGAGGGATCCTTCTCCCAAGATGGACAGAAGTGCAATAGTCTACAGAATGATCATCATAAGAGCTACAAAACAGTCAATGCACAGAACCACAGAGGCAAGACCAGGGTCCAGATAGACCCATGACCCACGGTGACCTGTGAAGAGACAAAGCACAAAGACTGAGGCTGGCATGCAGTAGGTGCAGAGTGGACAGTGGCAGCAGTGATGGCAAATTTCCACCGTATTATTACGTTTACAATATGACTTATCTCCCTGTTTGTAATGTTAGACGTCTCTGTATTTAGAACCTTTCAATTCCACCCAGATAAGACTAATGTTTTAGGACACCATGTTTTCAGCAAGATGATTATCAGAGGTGAGACGTAGTCAGGGGGGGTCGCTCAGAGGAAACGCATTCGTTCAAACGTTCATTAGCACCCTTGTTGATTGGATTGTCTCTGTTTTGCCAATGGGAAGGAGATGTTCAGTTCTTGTACACTGGATCTGAGAAGAAGCATTGACGAGTAATATATTATATTTGTAAGATTACAGAACTGTCAGTTTAATCTTACCTATGACCTTTGCCCCTGGACTTTGCTGTGCATCCCCACATTCTCTACATAGTTCTGTCAGGTTTTCTAGCACACAAGTATGATTACTTTCTTAATAACATCTAAATGCATATGACAAAAAAAATCGTTCACTTCAGGAGGGTCCATTGGTGCTCTTTTTGTTCTATAGCCTTTCGAGATATATTTCTACTGAGCAGAGGTCGCACCAACTTTGCAATTCTCCCTTCATACTGATGTTGCTAATTAACGTGATTGCTTAATCCCCGGTGTATTTTCGGATTTCACGTCTGTAAAGCACTTTTTTAACGGTGTGGATGTAATGTGTAAATAACTGTATGAAGCATCGCGAAAAAGCACCAACACACATGTTTGGAAGTGTTCCACAACACGCCATCAAAAACCAGTTGTCTTGGTTCACCTTGAACCAAGAGGTTTACAACTGTATACAATTTAACAAAACAATAAGGAAACTTTCAACATCGACTATCAAGCTCGAGTGGCCCACCGCTTAGAGCAGACGTCCTGAAACTTTGTTATTTTGTTCGACACGGTTCGAATCCAGGTTGTGGCGATCTTTCATTAAAATATATTTTAATCTATATTTTCTTAAACGACGTTCTTAAGTGGCTGTGATGCACAATGACCGTCCGAACAGAATCCCCCCTTTTGTCCAAATGAGTCGGTGGTGGAAAGCTGCAGCCTCGCGAAAAAGTATCGATACACATGTTTGGGAGAGTTGAACGATACGCCACCAAAACCAGTTGTCTTGGTTCCCTCTGAACCAAATGGTTTTCTAGCCACTGCCGATGTACAATGTGATGACAAGTACAGGAAACAGCGGTGATTTTAGTGAGCTCGAGTGGCCGACGGCGTAGCGCGTTCGTCTTGTAACGTTTTGTCATTTTGCTCGAGGGGGATCGAATCCAGGTTGCGGCGATCATTTAATAAATTTATTTTCTTCAATGTATTTCTTCATACGTGGCAGTGACGTAGTGTTCACTAATACGATCGTAATCGCTGCAATGGATATGTGATGACTTTTGAACATTTTCAGCAATATGTTTGCGAAGGTGTGACGAATCAGGTGACTGAGGCAGACAACATCTGCCGCTGTAGGGGGGAAACAAACACGCACGCGTAGACAAACCAGTAGGTTCAAAAACCAGTAGACACGTAACACCGGTACTTGTCATCACATTGTACATCGTAGGTGGCTTGAAAACCTCTTGGTTCAGAGTGAACCGAGACAACTGGTTTTTGGTGGCGTGTCGTTGAACACTTTATCGGCGCTTTCTCGCGATGCTTGATACTGTGAAATACTCAATAATTATTAACACTAAGCCACAGAAGGATTGTAATATCAGTAATGTTCTGCCCACAAAATGAAGAAATGGACGTCATGATTTACAGCCAATGTAAACACTGCTTGATTAGAGTTCAGTTTAGTTTATTAACCAGAAACCTGTGGGAGAGCAAAGCCGGAAGTGCAATAGTCTACAGAATGATCATCATAAGAGCTACAAAACAGTCAATGCACAGAACCACAGAGGCAAGACCAGGTCCAGATAGACCCACGATCCATGGTGACCTGTGAGGACACAAAGCACAAAGACTGAGGCTGGCATGCAGTAGGTGCAGAGTGGACAGTGGCAGCAGTGATGGCAAATTTCCACCGTATTATTATTACTTTTACAATATGACTTATGTCCCTGTTTGTAATGTTCGACTTCTCTGTATTTAGACCCTTTCAATTCCACCCAGATTAGACGAATGTTTTAGGACACCATGTTTTCAGCAAGATGATTATCAGAGGTGAGACGTAGTCAGGGGGGGTTCTCTAAGTTCATTAGCACCCTTGTTGATTGGATTGTCTCTGTTTTGACAATGGGAAGGAGATGTTTTGATGTTCAGATGTTGTACACTGGATCTGAGAAGAAGCATTGACGAGTAATATATTATATTTGTAAGATTACAGAACTGTCAGTTTAATCTTACCCATCACCTAGCACATTGTTCCTGTTTTCTAGCACATTACACAAGTATGATTACTTCCTCAATAACATCTAAATGCATACAGTGCATCCGGAGAATTCACAGCGCTTTTTCCACATTTTGTTATGTTACAGCCTTAACATTTGAGTGTCATGGCAAAGCCTGTGAATACTTATGTACATGTTATGTTTTCGTTCTTTATTTTTAGATTTGCAAAAAACAGTTTTCACTTTGTCGTTATGGGTTGTTGTGTGTAGAATGTTGAGGAAAATAATGAATTGAATCCATTTTGGAATAAGGCTGTAACATTACAAAATGTGGAAAAAGTGAAGCGTTGTGAATACTTTCCGGATGCACTGTATGACAAAAAAAACTTGTCCACTTTGCGAGGGTCCATCGGGGCTCTCTTTTTTCTGAAGCTTTTCAAGATATATTTCTACTGAGCAGAGGTCGCCCAAACTTTGCAATTCTCACTTTATACTTATGTTGCTAATTAACGTGATCGCTTAATCCCAGTGTATTTTCGGATTTCACATCCGTAAAGCACTTTTTTAACAATGTGGATGTAATGTGTAACTAACTGTATCAAGCATCGCGAAAATACACCAACACACATGGAAGTGTTCCACGACACGCCACCAAAAACCAGTTGTCTCAGTTCAATCTGAACGATGTATAATGTGATGACAAGTACAGGAAACAACAGAGACATCAGTGAGCTCGAGTGGCCGACAGCGTATCGCGTGCGTCGTGTAATGTGTTGTTATTTTGCTTGACAGGGTTTGAATCCAGGTAGAGGCGATCTTTTAATAAATATTTTCTTCATACGTGGCAGTGACGTAGTATGTGATGACTTTTGAACATTTTCAGCAATATGTTTGCGAATGTTTGACTAATCAGGTGACCGAGGAAGAAAACATCTGCCGCTGTAGAGGGAAACGAGCACGCACGCTTAGACAAACCAGTAGGTTCAAAAACCAGTACGCACATAACACTGAAACTGCGCACATTTTAACAGTAAAAGTCAACGCAATAGAACGTTTGTATGATAGCACACCGTCTGTGACGCAACAATATCTATAATATAGCAGAGTAACATTAGAAGAATGAATATGAATACGTCATCGTGTGTTAACAACAGTAGTTGACTACACGCAGACACATTTACATTCGTCCATGTACACAGATACTCGTTCATCTGTGCGCTGTTTGATGCAATATAGTTATTAATATAGTAACAACACATTTATTGCTGTAGGTAATAACACAGTTTGTGGTGGCAGACTCGTTGCTGTTGGCTCTGATATTTATTTCCAGTATTGTTGTGTTGCTTCAGTGCTCAGAGACACTTTAAGGAGAGTAAACGTGTTCACATCTCCACCACTAGGGGGCAGAATACGACTATTTAAACCACAGATTTAATCATATTGAACTGTTGTTATTTATCTCGGTTACTGGGACAGATGCATTGAATGCTTGTGTTTCTTCTATTTGATATTCTTGGATAATTGGAAACCATAGTCGTAAACATCATGTATGTTGATGTCATGGAGGAGTGAACACGTGTTGTTCATGAATCAATAAATAAGAATAGAAACGTTTTGGTTCATTCACTTTGGTGTAATCGTCACACTTCCGTCCTAAATCAAACTCCCCCCAGTCAGCCGAAGACACTGCACTGCCCCCCCTCGGCCGGACCATTTGACTGCAGGACCAGGAGACAATGAATGAGGGGAAGATGGACGGAGCCAAATAGAGGACAATAGGACAATGAGCCTAAACATACAGCCTGGGCTACAATGGAATAGTTCACATCAAAGCATTCGTGTTGTAAAACGGCCCAAAGCCCAAACCTCAACCACACCGATTGGTTCTTAAATGAGATGAACAGTCAAACGTTTGGACACGTTTACTCATTCGATTCAATGAGAAAGTGTCCAAACCTTTGGACTGAATTTGGCAACAAAAACATCTGTAATAACCGAGATCCATTTATATTCACTAGCTAAGGTTTCTTCATATGCTACCCTGCTATACGCTGGATCACTGACGCATTTATACCCTACAAACTTTCCATTCCAGGACTTTTACTGTGAAAATGTGCACTTCTGATTTAGCTGCTGCGCTTCCATTTGGCTTTATAGGAAAAAAACACAAAAGTGATTTACGAAAAACAAAATGTGTTTTTTCAATAACGTGTGAGCTCTCCCAGCAGGTTGGTGTGAAGGTGTGAAGGTGTGGACTCTGCTATGAATCAGGCTGAGGACCCAGAGGACGGAGTCCCTCCCTCTGAAGCCCCTCTGTGTGGGGAACATGACAGCCAGACCAAAGCTCAGAGGTGAGAGGACCATCTCCAACTGTCCTCCACTCGTCTCCATGTCCCAACGTCTCTGACTCACTGACTCTGGTTCTACATGTGTCACCAGGACCCAACATGGACCTGGACCCAGCTGTGTGTCCATGAAGAGTAACCAGTCTATGGATCCTCCTATATACTTTAAAGATGTTGGTCCTTCTGTTGATGCAAGGTGAGGGTCTCAGGCTGATGATGAGGTGTTTCTACCAGACTCTCTGGTGGAGGTTCTGGGTTTCTTGCTCCAGGGCCCTTCAGCAGTGTCCAGTGAGGGAGGGAGAGCTCCATGGAGGACTTGGTGAGACCTGTTTGGGACTAAACCAAACTGACTGGTGAAGAAAACAGTGAGCTGAAAGACTGAGCTGTTGATTGTCAGTGGGACCAGCAGGACCAGTAGACATTAAACCACTACAGGGAGTCATGTGGTCCACATCCAGACCTCACGTCATGGACCTTTACCTTGTTTTGGTCTCTGTGAGGACGGACACCATGTGAGCTGAGGCTTCATGATTAGATGATGATGTGATGATGTAATCTCAGTGTTTCTTTCAGGTCACATCAGCAGAGAGGAAAGTCTCCTGAACCCAGATGTTTGTCCATGAAGAGTGATCGGTCTATTGAGCATTGGATTAACTTCAAAGATGGACGCCGTTCTTATGACCCAGAGTAAGTTCCTAAACAGTTGTGAATTATAGAAATCGTGCTTTGTTTAAAGTGTTGTTTCCATGACGATCAATCATGACAGAACTCATTATCTTCATCTAACTCAGGGGTGCCAAGCTCATTTTCTCGTTATCACTTTATGTTTGCATTTTCAACACAGATAGGGTACACACATACATATATGTATACACATACATACGTACATACCCATAGCCACAAAGAGAAATGGGGGGGGGGGGGGAAGAAAAAAAGAGAAAATAAAAAATAGAGGGGGGGTGAAAATGGTCTGCATGGCTCTGTACTTTCTATAACGAAGTTAATCCTGAGGCAACATTCATGTGCTCTTCTCCTATACTGTTGTTGATGTGTTGATCTTCTTCCATTTCACCCATTTGTCACGTCATTGTTCCTCTTTGGTTCTGATTTTGTGAGTTAACAGTTCCACATGTTAGGTTTCTTTCAAAGAACTGGATCCACTAGGCAGACCGAACTTCAGTACCGAAGTTTATTTTAACACGCCGGTTGATGAAGGTTGATACTGGGGAAGCTCCGGACGGGAACTGGCGAGGCAGAGAGAAGAGCTGGTCAAGGCGGAGGAGCAGGACAGAGTAAAACTGGGGAAGAAGCAGACGGCTGGGAGTTAAATCCTGGACAGCAATACCAGTACTAATAGTTAAGCAACCAAAATACTATTTGAAAGAACAGCAGTCGGGAAGATTATTACCACAAGAGTAACTGACGAACTGGCGAAGACTGTAAAATCAGACTGGGCTTAAATACTTGAGGCGAGTAGAGGCAATCAAGAAGATCAGCAGCAGGTGGCAGGAATTGCTGGAAGATCTCATCTAGACCAGCTGACAACCGGGAGGGGGAGGGGAGAAAAAACTCAAAAGACCGACAGACCCAACACCATATCGTATAGTTCAGTCGCTATCTTCATCAATGCCTCTATTGTTGATGGTTCTTTCCTTTTCCATCTCTTTTTAATGGCCTTTTTGCTAGCTGTTAGCAGGGGTTTCAATAGATACCTGTCTTTTCTACACATCATCTCCTATAATATTACCATGGTAAAGAAACATACATGATTTAGGTACGTCATAGCCCAGGATTCTGACAATGGTGGAATGAACCTTTTCCCAGAATTCAGTAATTTCTGGACAAAGCCAAAATACATGGGAGTGGTTTACATGTACTGCCCCACAATTCCTCCAACATGGTTGGGCATTAGACAGACACCTGCTTGTGATTTGGGGAGTAATAAAGAATCTGATGACATTTTTACAACAGTGCTCCCTCCACATTCATGAGGATGTTGAGGATCGTTGTGTCCTCCAAATATTTAACCATTCATCATTTGTGATTTTCACTTCAAGTTCTTGTTCCCATTTTAGTTTTACATAACATGTTGTTTTTCCTAGATTTTCCATCAGTTGTTGATATAGGGTCGATATGATTCAATATTTTTTTGAGTTGTAAACTCCCATTACAGTTGTAATTCTTCCATTTTTACCCGGTTTAATTTTGTCCTTTATTTTGCTGTTAAAAAATCCCTTAATAAGATATCTGAAGTGGTCCTGGCTATTTAGCGTGTATTTGTCTTTCAGCTCCTGGAAGCTTGCCATACTTCCATCTTTGATAACTGTGCATATTGCTGTTATTCCGTATGAAATCCATTGTTTAAACCTCAGAGCAACAATACCTTGAATAAATTGTGTATCGTAGGCTATCCATCGTAGAGGCCCGAGCTCCTCCTCTAGTCGTTTTTTCCTTATTACTTTAAACCACAGCTCTAATGTAAATCTGTTCAAGTAGATGTTTTGCCATACTTCTGTCTCTAATAAGCTTTGTATTTCCCTTCCTTCTACAGAAACGTTTTGATTTTTCCACTTTGCTTGGTAATCGTTGGTACACCAGTACAGTTGCAATCAAAATTATTCAACCCCCCATTGCACATTAGGTTTATTGGCAAAATACACAATTTCTCAGCTGTTTGCAATAAACAAATTACACAAGAATTGTTTAAGTAGTTTAATGAAACTGATATTACAAACACAGCAAAAATTGGAGTGTTGAAATTTCAGGGTTAAAAATTTCCGAGTTGATTTTCACTCAGAGTGTAATTTTAACACATTCTGATTCAAATGGTGTTCAGTGTTGGAGTTATTTGGCAGAGTTGATCATGTCAGTGTTAACCCAACTCCGCAGAGATGTAATTAAGCTCGGCCCATGCCTTTCACTTCTTTGGTTAGTGACGGAGAAGACAAGTCTGCGCCATTTTCTACCTCTCATGCAGTACTACACGGTAAGTGCAATTAAGTTAAACTTACTGAATCAATTAAAAATTGAATTTCAGTATGAACAATTAAATAGCTGCAGAGAGTATATACCTTACACAGCCGTGTTTGTTGCCAGGACTGAACAGTAAATTTGTCCTCGTGGTTAGCTAGCTAGTTAGCAGTGTACGGTAAGCTAGCTAACAGTTTGTTACTAAAACTATCTCCAACTTTATCAATAATGATTTAACAATTCACAGGCATGCTCAAAGCTAGGACATACAAAGCAATGATTTTTAACTATATAAAATCTTGTTTGAGGCTGGAGCTAACGTTTTTTTTTCCACTTGGAAGATCAAAGGGACCCAATAAACGTGTCCCAACATGCAGACGGGTGTTTCACGTGTCTAGTTCATATGTCTAGCTATCCATCAGATTCTATGACCTGCAGTGTTGGAAAAAGTACTCATTTACTTAAGTAAAAGTATGTAAGTATTACCATTACTATAATTACCAAGTTAAAGCTAAAGTACAGAATTAGCAGAAAATCGCGGTGTGACTGATTTATATGAAATACATTTAAGTGCATCATTGAATACTTATGAGTCGGTGCATAAGCAGACAATTTTCTGGAAAGTAGTACCTTTTCCAATACTGCAGGTCACAGAATCTGATGTGTCACCAAAAATGGTGTAACACTGTCGACTTTTTACCGTTCTTGCTTAAATGTTTATTTACTTTGTCAAACTTTATTGCATGTCTCAGTCAAAATGCTGGTCCAGGTGAAGTACAGCCAACAGCATAAGTATGTAAAGTTGGATGAGGATGAAGGACTGTTTGACTCTGCAATTCCATGAAAAAGCTCTTTACATGCCTTTATCAGACTCTTATACTGTAAATGGGTGTACGTTGCTAAACATTTTCAGTTCTGCAATGTGCTTCATAAAGTGTAAAGTATAATATACACCAAAACAGTCATTAAAAAAAAAAAAGGTAATCATCAATTTTTAAATTTGGACTTGGAATGGGTTTTGTGAGGGACAAATGCTCTTTGTCTATTTAATGATTATACAGTGTTGGATGTGTGTATTTAACATGAACAGTTATTGGCTGTGAGGCAAGAAACAGTGCGGACTTCAAAAGCACATTTAGTTTGACCTTATCTATTCCAGTCATGGAGAGATTTGGCCTGCCACCTGATGCAAATGTTATATACAAGGATGCAACAGGGACAGAAGTTGATGCAGAAATATTCAGCAACCTCGTTGGACAAGGCAATGTGGTCCTGACAGTTTTCTCAGATCAGGATGAGATATCAAGGCAGGTATAATAAAGCACTCTACCTTAGTATATCATTTAATAATTTAAATGTTCTCTATTGCTTTAGAATTCTCTGATTTCTCCTTGTCTTCTGAGACGTCTGACTCAAGCTTCAGCTCAAGTGCATCAACTATAATCCTAGATGTTCCTAACAAGAGACAAAGAATTGAGGCTACACGTGATGCTGTGTCTGCTAAACAGGTTGCTTAATGCTTTCACATTTTTTCACTCTGAGTCACTAGAAAAGCTGTTTATCACTATCTTTTGTAGTCTCACGTTTTTGTTATTTATTAGTTAATAGAGGCAAGTCCAGAGGTGAACAGAAACCCTAACAGATGCTGCAAGAAGACAAATGGTTGATATCCCGGTGGCTCACATGATTGACAATCATGGGTATGTTTCTTTCACGTTGTTTTTATTTGTTTGTAAATGTAGTAATTTACTAATTTAATATCTCCTCTCAGGCACTGCCCCACTAAAACAATCAGAGAAGATTATGCACGTGGGATAGTGATGCTGTTCCCTTCCCTTAAGGATCCATACTCAAAGTAGGGCTATGTAATAGGCATTATTATTGTTTAAACTTCCATGTCATGTTGTGACCCAAAACTGTGTGGATGACATTGATATTTGATTTCCGTGAGATTTCTCATGAGCCTGGTATTACAACACATTTCTTTTTTTCATTTCAGGAACACTTCTATGATGCTGCAAGCAGCACAGGATACATTTCTTGGCATCTGAAAACAGTCCAGAGGAAGATTTATCAAGGATCTGCACAACCACCAAATAGCCCAATTGACTTTTCTCCAGGAGGCCCAAATTGCCAAAGGACTGTTAATGTTGAAGGGCAGCTTGAAGGTGATGCTTGCCAAGAGGCCATGTCTTTGCTTAACCATACAGCAGACAATTCCCTGATTTTCCAGAAGATGAGAGAGACCTTTCAGCATTGTCAGAAGCTTGTTAATGACCCAGGCAGAAGTGTTGATATACTCTCCAGCTTCCCAAGATTCCTGGATACAAAAGCATTGGTAAGTTTGGGATGAGATGTTTGGAATGGCTTGAAATTTGAAAGTATTTCCAGTAGTAGTAGTTGTTGTTTAATATCTTCTTCCCTAAAGGTGGACCAAGACTTCACTCTCCTATTTGACAAAGACACATCCTCCAGGCTTCTTCAGAAATGGGATTTGTTCTTCAAGCCAAATGTCATTAAAGAGGCTAAGCGGCTCACCTCAACACCAGAGTTGCGTCGCTTGGTGCAGTCAGCAGAAAGTCCACCAGGACGTGATCTTGATGAGGCAACAAGTGAGTGTTTTGTTTATTTGAATACATTTGCTATCATTTCAGTTAAACTATAACTGCAATAATATTTATTTTTTTCCATTCTGTGTCTCTCAACGTTGATCTGATTTTTGGGATAAGTGTGACTAATAGATGGATGACTGTTTAAAACTTTGTCATAATGCCTCCCTGTTCTCATTCAAACTTAGTGTTACATTTGAAGAGTTTTTAGTTAATTCTCGTGACTGTTTGTCCTCAGCCTACGACCAAGAAATGGCCTCCCTGTTGTTGCTGTTACATCTCCTTCCACCACCTCCAGGGGGACTGAAGTCTCCAAAAATGAGTGCATGTGATGCAGTTGAAAGACTTGTTGTATTTCATAAGGTAATTATATTATTAAGGGAATTATAATAATTTGTCATGTCAACTTCTTAGCCACATATGTAAATGAGGGTTGTGGATTGTAATTATGTCTTCATTCCCATCACACGGCCATCATCGAGTCCATCCTCTGCTCCTCCATCACCGTCTGGTACGCTGCAGCCACAGCCAAGGACAAGGGCAGGCTTCAGCGGGTCATCCGCTCCGCAGAGAGGGTGATTGGCTGCAATCTGCCGTCCCTGCAGGACTTGTTCGCTTCCAGGTCTCTGAAGCGAGCTAAAAAGATCGCGGCCGACCCCTCCCACCCCGGACAAAAACTGTTTGTGCCCCTTCCATCTGGCAGGAGGCTGAGGTCCATCAGGTCTAAGACCTCCCGCCACACGAACAGTTTCTTCCCCTCGGCAGTCGGGCTCATCAACAGAGCCCGGTCCCCCACTGCCTGACTATAACACTCCACCGGTCACTCCCCCTCACACTGCACATGCCACTTTAACTGCAATTCATCACTTTGTCACTTGTCACTTTGTCTCTTGTCTGTTACTTGTTCGTTAGTGCACTTCATGCTTAATATTTTTCTTAACTTTTTAATATTTAAATTTTTTTAACTTTATTCCCTTGTTTTATACTAACCCATAGCCTTATCCTTATTCTACTAACCCATTGCAATAGCATTTCATTCCACTTTATTTTATTACTTGTGCACTGTTGTCTTGTCTGTCTACTGTCGCGCACTAACCGGCAAGACAAATTCCTTGTATGTTTGACATATTTTGGCTAATAAATGTTTCCTGATCCTGATCCTGATCTTGCACTAGCCAATACGATGTTTAAATAATCACTTCTATGTTTTTTTATTTGGCTGCACATTATTCTTGTGTCTAATGTTCAGTTTTCTGATCTCAACCATAGTCATGCTGCAGTTTGGAGGAGCATCTCCGCAACCAGCAGGGTCGGCAGCCGTACCTCCTCGCTGTTGGGCGTCAGAAGAGCAAGATTGACAGCTTCTACATCACCATGGATAAGCGTCTCATTGGAAATTAAGGAGTCACCCAGAGTTAAAGAGACTGCTTAACCAGCCAGTAGCATTCTCACCCTGTGAGTAAGAAGCTATAACAATGCTGACCTGTTTCATGTGTTGACAAACAAGCTATTTACAGGCATTCAGAGTATTACGAAGTGCGGAAAGATGTTTACTAAAAATGTCTGAGCTTAAATTTCATAAACCGTTTCATATTCAAAGCTCATACAATGTTTCGGATGAAAGTTTGTACATTATACCTTCATTCACAATGTTTTAATTCAACTGACTGCAAGGGAGAAAAGGAATAAATGTTTTTGAAAATGTTTTTGTTTATTGTCATGAATTCTTATTAATATACGAATATATTTAATTAATAAATTTAAAATGAATTTTAACATTTTTTCAGTGTAAACAATTGACACATTAGGGAGTGTAATTAACACTGCCATAATAGTTTAAAAAATAAACTCGGAGCAGTGTTAGTTGTCTAATCCCTCAGTGTTAGTTTAACACTGTTTTGTGAGTTAATAAAGGAACTCTGGTAGAGTGTTAAATGTTTTACTATTTTGAAAGTGTTAATTTAACTTGAGTGTGGAGCTATATAAACTCTCAAAGTGTTGAAATCAACTCTGTGGGAGTTAATTCAATACTGGACTTTTTGCTGTGAAGGTTTTATCCAAATTCAACACAAAATGCTACTTTTAATGACTTTAATAAATTTACTGCAGTCTCAAAATTATTCAACCCCTTCGGGACAAGCATCTTCAGTACTTCAGTAGAGCACCCTTTGAAATGATTCAACTCCCTGTATCAAGCACACCTGGTGCAACTAATCAAGGTTACTAATTAGTTCAGGTGTGCTTGAGATAGAACACATAAACACCTGGTCTGGCTAGGGGTTTGTTCAGAGTGACGTTTGATTGCATGTTAGAAATATGCCTAAGTCAAAAGAATTGTCCTAAAAGTTCAGAGAAGAGATCATTGCCTTGCACAAACAAGGAAAAGGATACAAAAAGATAGCAAAAGCACTGAATGTCCCTAGAAATACAGTTGGAAGCATAGTTCGCAAATTCAAAGATGAAGTAACAGTGGCTACACTACCTGGACGTGGCAGAAAGAGGAAGCTATCAGCAGCTGCCACCAGATTCCTGAGGAGGCAAGTGGTCAAAAACCCTCGAGTGACTGCAAAACACCTGCAGCAAGACTTGGTGGCAACAGGCACTGAGGTTTCAGTTTGCACAGTAAGGTGCATAATAAACACTGAAGGGTTCCATGCCCGGACTCCCAAGACGCACACCACTACTGACCCAAAAGCACAAGAAAAGTCGGCTCCAATATGCTGAAAACCATATAAATAAGCTAGCGAAGTTTGGGAATTCTGTTCTGTGGACAGTGAGACAAAACTGGAACTATTCGGGCCTATGGATCAGCGCTATGTCTGGAGGAAGAAGAATGAAACATGTGCTGAAAAGAACACCCTGCCTACAGTGAAGCATGGTGGTGGCTCAGTGATGCTGAGCTGGTTTGCTGCCTCTGGCACTGGAAACCTGCAGCGTGTGGAGGGCACGATGGATTCAGTCAAATATCAGGAAATCTTAGGAAAAAACGGCATGCCGACTGTGATGAAGCTGAAACTTGGGCGTCATTGGACCTTCCAACAGGACAATGATCCCAAGCATACCTCAAAGTCCACCAAGGCTTGGTTTCAGAAGAAGAAATGGAACATTCTACAGTGGCCGTCACAGTCACCTGACTTGAACCCCATCGAATATCTCTGGTGGGATTTGAAGAAGGCGGTTGCAAAACGCACACCAAAGAATATTACTGAACTGGAGGCCATTGCCCATGAGGAATGGGCTAAGATTCCTCAGGGAAGCTGTCAGAAGCTGGTGTCTGGCTATGCATCATGTTTGCAGCAGGCCATAACAGCAAAAGGGTGCTCCACCAAGTACTAAAGATGCTCGGCATGAAGGGGTTGAATAATTTTGAGACTGCAGTAAATTCATTAAAGTCATTAAAAGTAGCATTTTGTTTTGAATTTGGATAAAACCTTTGTAATATTAGTTTCATTAAACTACTTAAACAATTCTTTTGCAATTTGTTTATTGCAAACAGCTGAGAAATTGTATATTCTGCCAATAAACCTAGAGTGCAATGGGGGGTTGATAATTTTGATTGCAACTTGTATATTATTGGTCTAATTTGAGCTGCCAGGAAGTATGCCCTGGTGTTTGATAGTGACATTCCCCTGTCATTTTCCCCAATCTGTAATGTTTCATATTTGATTCTTGGCTAAGGGCCATTCCATATAAACCTTGAAATAATTTTATCCCAAGCTCTGAATTGATTCTCAGGGATCTCGATTGGAAGTGATAGGAAGAAGAGTTTTGGAAGTGTGCTCATTTTTATAGTATCTATCCGTGAGCTGAAATCTAACAGGAGAACCTCCTAATGTCTTGATCCACTTTTTGTCTAGTTGGCTGTATATAGATCATCAATACTTTTTGTTATAGTTACTCCGAGGTATGTCATACTTTTAGAACTCCATTTTAAATTAAGTGTTTGTTGTATACTTTCAGAAGGTTTATAATTTAGAGTTAAGATTTCCATTTTTGACAGATTCAATTTGAATCCAGAATAAGAACCGAAGTTGATCTCAAGTTGATCGATTTAATATAGGCAGGCATCTGTCAGGGTCCTGCAGGTAACAGATCACGTCATCCGCAAAAAGCCCTTTAATATGTTCATCCTTTCCAACCTTTATCCCATTAAGGTCTGTATTCTGCCTAACTGATTGTGTAAGGGGTTCTATAAAGATAGCAAATAGAGTTGGTAAGAGTCAACATCCCTGCCTGGTGGACCGCTCTAGTGCTGTACTATCAGTCAGACTGCCATTTATATTAATCCCTGCCGTTGGGTTATAGTAAAGTGTTTTGACACTGAATAGCTTTTTCAATTCGTCCTAATTTCTCCAACACCGGAATAGAAAATTCCAGTTCACCCTGTCGAATGCTTTTTCTGCATCATAGCTTATTAAGGCTGCAGTAATGTTTTTACTATTAATGTGTTCAATAATATGTAGTGTTCTCCGTATGTCATCCTGGGTTTGGTGCCCCTTGATAAAGCCTGTCTGGTGCTCATCTATAATGTCCTTCAAAAAGTGTTCATATCTTTCTGCAATAATCAAGGTATAATTTATAGTCTATATTAAGTATTGATATAGGTCTATACCCAGAGCAGCAATCACCATTCTTTCCTTAAGGAATCACTGGTATTATGACCACCTTCCAGGATGGTGGTAGTTCACCGTTGGTAAGCGTATAGTTAAACGACATCTCGAGTATTTGTAGAAGCAGTTCACAAACGGATTCATACCACTCTGCTGGGAAACAGTCAGTGCCAGGGAATCTATTTGTTTTTAGTCTACCCACAGATTTCTCTCTTTCTATTTTTGTAATAGGGGAGGTCAAAAGGTCGTTCTGATCAGTCCCAATTACTGGTAGGTCTAGTGTCTCTAGAAAAATTCTAATTAGGTCTTTGTCGGCAGCTGGGGGTTGACTATACAAGTTTAGATAATAGTTCCTGAATGTGTTTTCAATCTATTTGGGTTCATACGATTTTACATTTGTTTCTGGATCCTTTATCTTATGTATCGTCCCGTCTGCCTGTTGTTTTTGCAGTCTTTTTGCCAATAATTTATTTGCTTTGGGTCACACCTCGTAGGAGGATTGTTTAAGAAATCTTGTTTTCTTTTCTATCTCTGAAGTTAGTAACTTATCTATGTTGCCTCTAATTTCTTTGATTTTTGGTAGCAGAGTTGGGTCGCAGGTATTTTTATGTTGTTGTTCAAGCAGTTTTTTTCCATCTTAAATGTTTCTTCTTTAGCACCTTTAATAGTTGCCGTCTTCGCGATTAGTTTTCCTCTCATAACTGCTTTTAGGAGCGTCCCACGGGATTGTAGGATTAACCTCACCATTATCATTCCCTTTTTGATATGTTTTAATCTCTGATTTTATCTCTTCAACCACGGATTTAGAATTGAATATTCCACCATTTAATGTTTAACATAACGTTCTTTTCTCCTGATATTAACTTAATGTTGGAATAAACTGCGCAGTGGTCGGACATGTCTGCTGTTCCAATTTCACATTCTGTAACTCTCTGTATGTTCGTTTTATTCACAAAAAAGTCGTCAATTCTAGCATCACTTTTGTTGGGTGCAGAGTAGTGTGTAGTCCCTCCTGGTGGGGTGGAGTTCTCTCCAGATAACAACTATACCAATTCTTTAAACAGAATATTTACTGTTTTTGTGACATGATTAGGGTTTTTCTTCTGGTTTGTTGTGTCTAGACTACTATTCATAACTATATTAAAGTCACCTCCACATATTAATAGTTCTGATGATGCTGTCTAGTAAGGTTTTATAAGAGGACTTTTCACTATAGGTGGAAACATTTACCAATGTGACTTGTTCATTTTCCAACTTTCCTTTTACAATTATTTATATAAATATATGCCTTTTTTATTGCTGATTTCTCTGTTACATTCAAATTTCACTGAGTTAGATATAAGAACAGTCACGTCCCTTCTACGAGCCTGATGAAATTATCTATAGAATACATTCAAGTAGACAAACCTCCCAAGCTTCTCATGTTCCTGCCCTCACTAGTGGTGGAATAATACCTTCTAAACGCTCTTCAGCCTATTCTAGAAGTGTCCAACATATAGCACAGACATGAAGTGTTTCCTCAGTAGGTTTTCTCTAAATATTGTATTGACTCGTAAGTCTTTCCAATTATTTAAACTGGGGTTTGTATTTTGTCAAACTGACCAGACAGAAAGGGAAAAGGAGCAGTTTAGCTTTAGCTCCTCCTATTGTCTATTTCTGTGGGACATAGCCCGTGTCCCAGTTTGGGGTGTAGAGGGATGGAAACTCCTTCCAGTTCTTGGAAGATTGTTATCTATCTGGTATACTTTGTTTCGTTGTCTTCGCTTTAGTGCTGTGGGCTCCGTCTCAACTCTCTGTCGCGTCAGTGCGTTTCCATGGCAACAGCTCAATCAGCCTCTGCTCCACCTCGCCCACAGTATTCACCTTCTCCGTCACCGATACCTTTACCCCACGTTTGGTCAGGTCCCGTGCGGCTTCATCAGGCTCTCGTAAATCCGTAGTCAGGAGTCCCAGTGCACTCGCATCTTAGAGGGCGTCTAACCAAATCTCTTTCTCCTTCAGTGCCGCTGTGATGGGCCCGTACGCTTTGCGTCTTTCCATTATGTCAGCTGCATAGTCGTTGTCGAAGAATAGTCGTTTGCCTTCCCGTTCAATCTTCTACTGCCACGCCTTCTTGAGTATCAATTCTTTAACGCTAAAATCTAGGAAGTTGACTATTATTGATCTTGGGGTCGAGGTCGTAGCTGGCTTTGGGATCGGTTCTATGGGCCCGCTGGACCTGTAGATCCATGTCGTTGAGAAGCGTAAGATGACTTTCAAATAGTTCCGTTACAAAGTCGGAGACTGATACTCCTTCTTTACCTTCTGGAATCCCGTATATACGAAGATAGTTTCTCCTGGATCGGCTCTCCAGGTCAACAATTTTGTTTTTGAGATTGGATTTGTGTTTCATTACAGTTAGTAGTGTGTCGTTAATCTCTAGGCAAGCTGATTCTAAGTCTGCTATACGGGTTTGTGCCTCAGCGATGTTTGCGTGCTGGCTCTGCATCTCATGTATGACCTCGACTTTAAACTCATTTAAGTCTTCTTTGATAGTTTCCTTGACGTCGCTTCTGAATTCACCAAGTTCCCGTTTCACATCTTGTTTGAAGCCCCTCAATTTCTGAGACAGTTGCGCAAGGCCCTCCAACAAATCGCTTTGGTTAGCTACATTAGCTTCATTAGCTGGGTTTGCGTCGTCCTCCCAATCACTGACATGGATAACCACCAAGTTTCCTTGAGTTTTCTTAATTTTCTTGTTTGCCTTACAGGTCCTTTGCAATCTTCCTCCTTTCATATTCAACTTTGTTTAGTATTTGCGTGGCTTTACATTGATAGGAGATGTATTGATTAACCGACTGAGGAGCTCACTACCACACATCCATCGTCACAGTGCCAGTTCTACTGTAGTCAAACTCATTTTCAGTTTGGACCAGATACTGTCCACTTTGATCTCAAGTGGGACAGACCAGTAAAATCTGGTCACGTCATGTACCGGTCGATGGGGGGGGACGTCATTTTCAAGGAACTTGAGTTTGACACCCATGATCTAACTGGTCTGTGTGTGTTTAAGTGTGAATCATTAACTGTAAACATCCTCAGATGTAAACACAATGTGAGCTAGTTCCTCCACATCAGGATCAGCAGAGGTCACATCTTGAGACAGCTGAAGGTTTCTGGCGACAGATGACTGGGACTGAACATGTGATTAGAATGAACTCAGTGCTCTGTGGACCAGCTGACATGGTCTCTGGACTCCATGCAGAGGTTTGGACAAAGTATCGTCAGTAGACTCTGTGAAAAGTTCCAAAGACTAGTTTCAGAAGATCTAAGGAGACTAGAGGTCAGGGGACGGACTAAAGAGGTTTTGAGTAGTTTCATAAGACTTTTTACCAGATGCAGAGGTCTGGAGACGTTGTTTTTATGACCCACAGTAAGAACCAAAACCAGATGAAACTGATGGCTAACTGTCACTCAACTAATTAACTGTCTGTCCATCATTGACAGTCTTCAGCATCAGGTTATCATGATCAATCATGACAGAAGCCAACATCTTTAACTAATGTTGTATTGGTGTTGATGGTTCAAACATCTTATGAGCTGATTGTTCATGTTCCTCCACAGAGAGGACCAGGAGAGCTCAGAGGTTCCCACAGGTCCGTCTGCCCAGCAGCATCAAACACACCTGGACTCCATCTTCATGGTGTGTACATGTACAACTAATTTAACATCTCTCAGTTCACCATCATCTCCCTGCTGCACTTTGTAGACCAGTTGATTGTCCGTCTGTCCAACATGGACCTGATGGTGGCTTCCGTGGTGCTAGTTGGTGTCATTCATAGAATGTTCTGTTGCAGCTGCTCGAGGAGAACATCCTCACTTTTGTCAAGAACGAGCTAAAGAAGATCAAGAAGGTTGTGAGTTCAGATTACCCAGAATGCTTAGAGAATGAGGATGAGGATTTGCTGGACGAAGAGCAGAGGAGGAGCAGAGAGGCATTTGTGAAGATCTCAGTGAACTTCCTGAGGAGAATGAAACAGGAGGAGCTGGCTGAGCGTCTGCAGAGCAGTAAGAAGATTTCTCTACAGACTTACCATGCTGATAAATGAGACCTTCACTGATGTCTCAAGAGATGGACAGAATATATTCATAGAGTCATGTTGAAATCTATTATTTGACCCATTGATCTTCTTTGTTGTCTTCATTCAGGACTATTTCCTGCAGTTTGTCAGCTTGAACTCAAATCCAACCTAAAGAAGAAGTTCCAGTGTGTCTTTGAGGGGATCGCTAAAGCAGGAAACCCAACCCTTCTGAAAGAGATCTACACAGAGCTCTACATCACAGAGGGAGGGACCGCAGAGGTCAATGAAGAACATGAGGTCAGACAGATTGAAACAGCATCCAGGAGACCAGCCAGACTAGAAACAACCATCAGACTAGAAGACCTCCTCAAAGCCTCAGCTGGAGGAGAGGAACCAATCCGAACAGTGATGACTAAGGGAGTGGCTGGCATTGGGAAAACCGTCTTAACACAGAAGTTCACTCTGGACTGGGCTGAAGACAAAGACCACCAGGACATACAGTTCACATTTCCATTCACCTTCAGGGAGCTGAATGTGCTGAGAGAGAAGAAGTACAGCTTGGTGGGACTTGTTCATCACTTCTTCAGTGAAACCAGAGCAGCAGGAATCTGCAGGTTTGAAGAGTTCCAGGTTGTGTTCATCTTTGACGGTCTGGATGAGTGTCGACTTCCTCTGGACTTCCACAACAGTGAGATCTTGACTGATGTCACAGAGTCGGCCTCAGTGGATGTGCTCCTCACAAACCTCATCAGGGGGAAGCTGCTTCCCTCTGCTCGCCTCTGGATAACCACACGACCTGCAGCAGCCAATCAGATCCCTCCTGAGTGTGTTGGCATGGTGACAGAGGTCAGAGGGTTTACTGACCCCCAGAAGGAGGAGTACTTCAGGAAGAGGTTCAGAGATGAGGAGCAGGCCAGCAGGATCATCTCTCACATCAAGACCTCACGAAGCCTCCACATCATGTGCCACATCCCAGTCTTCTGCTGGATCACTGCTACAGTTCTGGAGGAGGTGTTGAGGACCAGAGAGGGAGGAGAGCTGCCCAAGTCCCTGACTGAGATGTACATCCACTTCCTGGTGGTTCAGTCCAAAGTGAAGAAGGTCAAGTACGATGGAGGAGCTGAGACGGATCCACACTGGAGTCCAGAGAGCAGGAAGATGATCGAGTCTCTGGGAAAACTGGCCTTTGATCAGCTGCAGAAAGGCAACCTGATCTTCTATGAATCCAACCTGACAGAGTGCGGCATCGATATCAGAGCAGCCTCAGTGTACTCAGGAGTGTTCACTCAGATCTTTAGAGAGGAGAGAGGACTGTACCAGGACAAGGTGTTCTGTTTCGTCCATTTGAGTGTTCAGGAGTTTCTGGCTGCTCTTCATGTTCATCTGACCTTCTTCAGCTCTGGGGTCAATCTGCTGTTAGAAGAACAAACAACCTCTCTGTGGTCTAAAGTCTTTGGAGACAAACCAACACGTCTCTACCAGAGTGCTGTGGACAAGGCCTTACAGAGTCCTAATGGACACCTGGACTTGTTCCTCCGCTTCCTCCTGGGTCTTTCCATGGAGACGAATGAGACTCTCCTACGAGGTCTGCTGACACAGACAGGAAGTCGTTCACAGACCAATCAGAGAACAGTCCAGCACATCAAGAAGAAGATCAGTGAGGATGTGTCTCCAGAGAAAAGCATCAATCTGTTCCACTGTCTGAATGAACTGAATGATGCTTCTCTAGTGGAGGAGATCCAACAGTCCCTTAGTTCAGGACGTCTCTCCACAGATGGACTGTCTTCTGCTCAGTGGTCAGCTCTGGTCTTCATCTTACTGTCATCAGAAGATGATCTGGAGGTGTTTGATCTGAAGAAATATTCTGCTTCAGAGGAGGCTCTTCTGAAGCTGCTGCCAGTGGTCAAAGCCTCCAAAAAAGTTCTGTGAGTACAGAGAGAGATTCATACATCATGACATAAACATGCTCCCATCTTTTCTACTTAATGCTTTTTCTTCATCCCTATATCTTCAGACTTGACGGCTGTAACCTCTCAGAGAGAAGCCGTGTAGCTCTATCCTCAGTTCTCAGCTCCCAGGCCTCTAGTTTGAGAGAGCTGGATCTGAGTAATAACGACCTGGAGGATTCAGGAGTGAAGCGGCTGTCTGCTGGACTGAAAACTTCACACTGTGACCTGGAGACTCTCAGGTCAGGATCCAATTAATGTCCACTTGGTGTCTTTATTTACATCCATGCTACAGGGAATTAAAACACAATGTTCATTCACAATAAAACATCGCGGTCATCATATTAATCCTCTTATTTATGCGATGCGATATATCGCTAATTGAGCAAAATGGGAAAATCAGAGGTGTAAAAGAGACTTTTCTAGCAAATTTCTAGCACTTCAGTGACAATCTGCTTGGCGTTTGATGATTGCTTATTCAAGGTTTAGATGGTAACTGACATTACATTAGCAAATAAACATCTTTTTAAATCCCTTTCCTTTTTTAGTAGTCCAGTCTACACTGGTATTTGTATTAACACTTAAAATGAAATCCTATTTCATATAGAATCAGTTAACACAAATGTTATTTATTTATTATTGACTGTTGTCTCTTCAGACTGAGTGGCTGTAACCTCTCAGAGAGAAGCTGTGAAGCTCTCTCCTCAGTTCTCAGCTCCCAGTCCTCTAGTCTGAGAGAGCTGGATCTGAGTAACAATGACCTGCAGGATTCAGGAGTGAAGCGACTGTCTGCTGGACTGGAGAGTCCACACTGTGAACTGGAGACTCTCAGGTCAGATTAAGTTAGTTTGTCTTTAACGATTTAAATCTGTGTCTAAACTTTTAGGTCCCTTTTTACAATTGTTTAAGATTTCAGGTTTCCTAAAAATCGTTTTCACGACAAAACTTGGGCTGAATGTATGTTTGTTTCCCTGACATTACAAGAATCTTTTAGACAATACAAATTCATTACACAGTAGCTTAAAAAATATACAGTCTGAAACACAATGTTCCTTCATAATAAAACCTCACAGGTGCATCCTGTTGTTCCTCGTAGGCTTTATTATGTTATGTTTGATATATTTAATGAATGAAAGATAGAGTTGGAAAAGACACTAAATACCTTTATGTTTCTCTACAGTGACGATCTGCTGAGAGTTTGATGGTTGTTTATTTCTATTTCAGTATGTAAAGAACACAAGATCACACAATAACGATTAATTTCTCATTTTACTCTCACTTGGTTCTCTCTCTTTCTCATCTTTCTTTAAAACAAGTCAAATAGATACAGAAGCCTAATTTTGTATTTAGGTCTAATAAACAGCATTAACTATCCCTACCTCATCATATTGATACTACAGCACTTACTGTAAATTGTTCCTTTTTGTTTAATTTAGAGCAAAGACATTTTCTTTGGTCCTACTGATCTTATTTTACTTCAAATACATCAAAGAAGATTTCATCTTAACAACTAGAAAATGCATTTCCTGCTGAAAATGCATTGGAATGCAAAAAGCTCAAATGAACTTGAGAAAATTGCTGAAATTACAGAAAGTTTAAGGGAAATTTAGTCACAGAAATACTGCAGCGTGTGTGCGAGTATCCACGGCAACGGCGCACTTGGGACTCTGGGATTCCATGAACACATAATCCAATCAGCACAACCATGCCATCAATCATCCAAAGAAATGAAGCCTCAAAAGTGTATACTTTGGTTGGAAGGACCGAAGTTCCATATTTCTTTAACCAGATTCTGACGCTGCCCCACACTCTAAGATCTCCAGGTCTCACTCTATGAAACGCAATACACACTCATGTAAAACTCGGAAAACGAGCGAAGAACTAGTGAAACATAATCAGTGATTATGAAAAAAGTAGAATAGATATCAACAAGCAGATTTTTTCATAAAACAGTTGAGACTTGTGTCAACATTTGAAAGTTGAAATGGTGTTTGTAGCTGAAAGATTGGCGAAGCTGAAAAATCTGAAAGTTGAAGAAGTTTAAGAGGATCTCCATTGGAAAACCATTAGAAGAAATCTTCATGATTACTGATTTATATAAATTCAAGCTTAAGAGGTATAAAGCTGAAAAGTCATAGCTGGAAAGCCGGAAAGGAGTTGAATATTTTAATATTGGAACGGTTTAAATAGCTGAAAGTGTGAAGGAGTTGAAAGGTGCGACGGAAGAAATAGAAGAAGAAGGCGGAATAAAGATTCGAAGAACAATACTTGGAATGCTTAATTCATTCCAACAATAAAGAAGAAGAACAATACTTGGAATGCTTAATGCATTCCAACAATAATATGTTGAAATAAAGATTCGAAGAACAATACTTGGGAATGCTTAATGTTTTCCAACAATGATAACGATGTTTACCGCCATCGTAAAAATATAAAACGAAATTAAGTTGGCGACTCATGACAGCAGTAACAGTCACAAATGAATGTATGAAAACACTAAGACTAGATGTAAGGTGGGGCTGCAAGCTCAACTAGAAAATGCATTTCCTGCTGAAAATGCGTTGGAATGCAAAAAGCTGAAAGCTGAAATTAATTTTTATAAATAGCTGAAAATACAGAAAGTTGAAGGGAATTTAAATACATTTGCTGATATTACAGATATTAGAAAAGCTGAAATTAATTTGAAATTGCTGAAAATACAGAAATGGGAGAAGCTGAAAGGAATTTCAATAGATCTGCTGTAAAAGCAGAAATGAATATTAAAACATTGCTGTTAATACAGGGATAAGAAAACGTGAAATTATTTTAAAGAACTGGAAATACAAAAATGGGAGAAGCTGAATTTAATTAGATTTTCTAAAAAATACAGAAGTCACAGGAGCTTAAATGAATTTTAAAAAGTATAGAAATAACAAAAGATGAGATGACTAAAAAGAGGTTTTAAATAGTTTGTAGTAATATTAGTAGTAGTAGTAGTTATAGTTATAATTGTGGTATTAGTAGTACTAGCTGTAGAAGTAGGTTTAGTATCAATAGCAGTAGAAACAGCTGTAATACTAATACTATTAGCCATAGTAGTATTTGTAATAACATTAGTAGTAGTTGTAGTATTAATAGCAGTAGAAGTATTAGTAGTGTGGTAGTAGAAGTTTCAGTTGTATCACTACTAGAAGTACTAGTAACATGCTTAGTGTTTGTAGTAGTATTTGAAAGAGCAATACGTATTTCAATGAAACTGCTTCATTCTGAGCTTCATGGTTAAGGTACAGATAATCATTGAGGCTTTTATTTTGAAATGATGGAATTGGGTGAGGGGGGGTTGGGAGAAGGGATGTCTGTTATTCAAACTAAGAAGTGTATTAATTAATAAGCCTCATCACAGACATTACTGTAAGAATTCCCTCCATTGGGTTTTTATTTTGAAATTATTGGGTGGGGTGGGGGATGTAGATAGAGGGAGGGAGGGTGAGGAAGGGAGGGGTGGAGAGGAGGAGAAATAGACAGACAGACCGACTGACTGAGTGAGTGATTAACAGTAGAAGAGGTCAGGGTGGAGGGGGTGTGAGTGTCTTCATCATGTTGGTCTGTTGACAGAAAACATAGCTGTGTCATGTGACTCCACTAATCAGGTAATAGGAGCAGCTGTGAGTCACAGACAGATACTGCAGTGTGTGTGTCTGAGTATCCACGGCAACGGCCCACCTGGGCTCATTAACGAGATGCTCCAAAGGGCAGAGACAGGACAGCGAGTTACACAGAATCCACACCTCAAACAAATGTCCTTTAGCGCAAAACTATAACAGCTATCTAAAAAATAAGACGTTTTTGCGAGACCCAAGACTCTGCCAAACACGACAATGCAGTTTTTATGTCTGTCCGGTAATAAATGCCGTTGTTTACGCAGTTTACAAAACGTGTACCTTCTGGATTTTTTGAGAAATATGTCGCCAGATTTGTATTGGAGCCTATGGGGCTTTTGGCAGATGTTGTGTCACTTTAACACTCCGGAAGCCAAAACTAAAGAACTCTGGGATTCCATGAACACATTAATCCAATCAGCACAACCATGCCATCAATAATCCAAAGAAATGAAGCCTGAAAAGTGTATACTTTGGCTGGAAGGACAGAAGTTCCATATTTTTTAAACCAGATTCTGACGCTGCCTCACACTCTAGCCCCTTCAGGACTCACCCTAAGAGACGGAATACACACTCATTAAAACTCAGAAACGGACCGAAGAACGGTTTTAATAGCTGAAAGTGTGAAGGAGTTGAAAGGTGCCACAAGAAATAGAGGAATAATAAGTTGGTTAAAGAATCGAAGAACAATACTTGAAATGCTTAATGCATTCCATCAATAATGTTATCTTTCTTCTTGTTGATTGTTTTCTCTTCAGACTGAGTGGCTGTAACCTCTCTGAGAGAAGCGGTGAAGTTCTGTCCACAGTTCTCAGCTCCCAGTCCTCTAGTCTGAGAGAGCTGGATCTGAGTAACAACAACCTGCAGGATTCAGTAGAGAGGCGGCTCTCTGCGGGACTGGAGAGTCCACACTGTGAACTGGAGACTCTCAGGTCAGATGAAGTTAGATTGAATGAAATTTTATAAATGTCTTCAACTATCTACTCCACAGCACGATCAGTATCTCTGTTCATCAGGATTTCAGACTTCATAAAACCATTTTTTCACCAGAAAATCAACCTTATCTATGGAGCCAGAAGATCTAAATTAAGAGACCAAACTAGATTAGATTAGATTCAACTTTATTGTCACTGAGTACAACAAAGTACTGAGGCAACAAAATTAAGTTTAACATCCAACCAGAAGTGCAAAAATAGCAACAAGTGCAGAGTATGTGCATATGTAAAGTGTAATAAGTGAATAAATAGATATGTACAGTAAGAAATAGTTGTGCAATATGAACAGTAATAAATGGATATGCAATAACAGTGCAAATGTTTAGTGGCTGGAGGAAGGTGTGTGGCAGTCAAGCCAGGGTAGAGGGGGGAAGCACAGTCACTGAGGGAGATGTGTGTGGGGGTGGGGGGCAGAGTTCAGAGTTCATGGGGGGCAGAGTTCAGTAGAATGACAGCCGCAGGGATGAACCTGCTGGTCCGGGAACGGAGCACGCTGTAGCGCCTCCCAGAGGGGAGGAGGGCAAACAGTCTGTGGCTGGGGTGAGAGCTGTCCTTTTCAATGCTGCGTGCCCTCCGCAGTCATCTCTTGCTCTGGACAGCCTCAATGGTGGGGAGTGAGGTGATGCGTTGGGCAGTTTTCACCACCCTCTGCGGTGATTTACGGTCCGCGACAGAGCAGCTGCCATACCATACTGAGATGCAGTTTGTAAGGATGCTCTCTATGGTACAGCGGTAGAAATTCTCTAGAATCTGAGGAGACAGATGGGCCTTCTTCAGTCTCCTCAGGAAGAAGAGACGCTGGTGTGCTTTCTTTACCAGGGATGATGTTTTGAGGGTCCAAGAGAGGTCCTCAGAGATGTGGACACCCAGGAACTTGAAGCTGGCGACACGCTCAACCTCCGTCCCGTTGATTTGGATGGGGATGTGTGTGCCAGTTTTCTTCCTGAAGTCCACAATTAGCTCTTTGGTCTTCTTGGTGTTGAGGGCCAGGTTGTTGTCGGCGCACCATACCGCCAAGTGCTGGACCTCCTCTCTGTAGGCCGACTCATCGTTGTGACTGATGAGGCCAATCACCGTTGTGTCGTCTGCAAACTTGACAATTGTATTAGAACCGTGTACAGGTGTGCAGTCATAGGTGAAGAGGGAGAAGAGGAGAGGACTTAGCACACAGCCCTGTGGCACGCCGGTGTTCAGGATGAGGGTTGAGGAGGTGTGGTTCTCTACCCTAACAGACTGGGGTCTGTTGGATAGGAAGTCCAGTATCCAGTTACAGAGGGAAGTGTTGATACCCAGGTGACTGAGTTTCGTGATTAGTTTGGAGGGGATGACAGTTTTGAAAGCTGAACTTAAGTCTATGAACAGCATCCTCACATAGCTGTTGTTATTGTTATTATTATTATTATTGTATTGTCCATTGTTGTATTGGGTTAGAGAAGGTGTGCTGGGAAGCACAAGGTTGGTGGTTCAAATCCAGGCTGCCCCATGTTCCATGTCAAAGTGTCCCTGAGCGAGACACCTAACCCCTAATTGCTCCCCAGGCAAAAAGCCATGGGTTTAAAGTGTAATGTATGTCGCTTTGGATAAAAGCGTCTGCTGTAATGTAAAATGTAATGAATATGTCAGTCAGGACCTCAGCTAGCTGCCCAGCACAGGCCCTGAGAACGTGCATTAATCCTGCTCAGTGCAGCACACACGTCGGTGGAGGAGAGTGTGAGGGGCTGGTGGTCTGAAGTGAGCACAGCCTTGATGGCGGCCTCCTGGTTGTCCCTGTCGAAGCGTGCATAAAAGCTGTTAAGCTTGTTAGGGAAGGAGGCATCATTGTTTTGGGGGGTGGTGTTGGTGGGTCTGTTATCACCTGGATGCCTTGCCATATGCGACGGGGGTCGGAGTTGTTCTTGAAGTGCTCCTCAATCCTTAGCTTGTGGCAGTGCTTGGCCTGCTTGATGCCCCTCTTCAGGTCAGCCCTGGATGCACTGTAGGCTTGAGCATCACCTGATCTGAAAGCGGTGTCTCGTGCCTTCAGCAGTAGGTGGACCTCTTTGTTCATCCATGGCTTCTGGTTGGGGAAGGTGGTGATTCGTTTCAGTGTAGTGACACTGTCGATGTTGGTGTTAATGAAGTCCAGAACGGACGAGGCATAGAAATCAATGTCCGTGTGGGAGTCTTTGATTCCTATGCCTCTTCCGTTCTCGACTAGGGACAAAGAATCTGTTTATTTTTCCATCACATCCTTGTGGAAGCGACACATTTCATATGGAGGGAATTAAAACACAATTTTTGTTCACAATAAAACATCACTGGGTCATCCTATTAATCCTCTTATTCATGCTATGTGATATTTCAATATCATTAATTGAGGGAAATGGGAAAAGCAGAGGTGTCAAAGAGACTGAAAAAATTGAATTTCTGGCGCTTCAGTGACAATCTGCTTGGAGTTTGATGGTCCTTGAATGAATATTCAAGGTGTAGATGGTAACCGACATTAGATCAGCAAATAAAGATCCTTTTTAATCACTTTCCAATTTTAGTAGTCTAGTCTACACAAGTACTTAAAATGAAATCCTATTTCATGTAGAATCAGTTAACACAAATGTTATTTTTCTTTTTGTTGATTGTTGTCTCTTCAGACTGAGTGTCTGTAACCTCTCGGAGAGAAGCTGTGACGCTCTGTCCTCAGTTCTTAGCTCCCAGTCCTCTAGTCTGAGAGAGCTGGATCTGAGTAACAACAACCTGCAGGATTCAGGAGTGAAGCTGCTGTCTGCTGGACTGGAGAGTCCATACTGTGAACTGGAGACTCTCAGGTCAGGATTCAACTTGGTGTCTTTATTTACATCCATGGTACATGTCTGACTTTCAAAAGATTCGTTCTGCTTGCATGATTTAAATTAAATATGTATTTTCCAAATATTTTAAGGAAAATTGGTTTATTTTCAATAAAATGTTACAATTGAAATATTCAACATTATAGAGTTAGCAGTAATGTTATCAGATTGTTGATGTACATTCGTGGGTGTTTAGTTGTGACTGCAAACCAGTCAGTAACCATGTTAATGTGACCCCTCTGTACCTGATAGTATCTCAGTACTGCAGTGACCTTCCACCCTCACAGCTTCCTCAGATCATGTGACATGTGTGTTGTTCTGTGTGTTTGCAGGCTGTCAGGCTGTCTGATCTCAGAGGAAGGCTGTGCTTCTCTGGCCTCAGCTCTGAGCTCCAACCCCTCCTATCTGAGAGAGCTGGACCTGAGCTACAATCAACCAGGAGACTCAGGAGTGAAGCTGCTGTCTGCTGGACTAGAGGATCCTCACTGGAGACTTGAGACTCTCAGGTATGAAGAGGCTGCAGCCACAGACCATCAGTCTGTAAGAGGAGGTAGAGCTGGAAACATTTTCTCTGTCCCACTGTCAGCCTGGTTAATATGACCCTGAAACACCAAGCTGACCTCAAACTACCAGAGACTCATCAAACTGTTTGTGTCCCACATGAGACCATCAATACAGGCAGAAGTAGTGAGGGACAGTAAGGATGAGCCTAAACACCACCATGATGCCCATTTCTGAACCACGTTTTGGATAAAGAAGCACTGATATTGAGACTTGTTTTCAGACATGAGAGGATGTTTGGGGACAGATCAGACCAGCGTAAAGCTCTCACCATCCCACAGATGTTCTGTGTGGCACTGAGCTTTTTTGCAAGTGGCATGTTTTTATACGCCGATACTGTAAATAAAGGCACTATTTGTCCTTGGCACACATCTTTATAACCTTCATGGCCACAGAAGAATGTTACATCAAAGCTTATTCCCACATATTCCATATAAATGGGTGATTGTGTTTTATGTGCAGTATAATGTAGCATGTATGAAGAAGGCAGGTTGTGCAGGTGGAACACAGTCAGTAGCTGTCCCACCCTGAATCCCTCCATCACAGGCGTTCATTGGTTTAAAACATGGGCCAATTCCTCAGCTAGGGTGAAGCCTGGTGCCCCCCCAGTGCCAGACAAATGAGCCTTTTTCTTAACTGCTTCAATCAGTTTAGATAAAATACTGTATGTGATCATCAAGTTATTTTTACACCTTTTGCAAACTAGGCTCTTACCAGCCTGCAAATGGTTTTTATATTTTATCTTGACCTGTTGCCAGGATCTTTTCCGGTCTTTTTTGTTCTGTATGAACATTAATTGTAGAAAGATATTTAGAATTAGACACAGTTTACAGAGATTTGTGCATTGTAGTGGAAGATTTTTTTACTGCCATTAGACATCAACAGCTGAGAGGACTCTATAACCGAACTCACAACTGGTCTGCACTTTAGCTTGTTAGGATTTCACTTGTACTGAACTGTTAATCTATATTGCACACATTTAATAATTTTTATTTTTTTACAACCTCCTCAGTTTTGCACGTTTCCCCTTACCTCATTTCTGCCTTATTTTTATTTCATGTACATTTATGTAAATATTGTAATTTTATTTTAATTTTAAAATTCGTCGGCTTTCCGGAAAAGGCACGCATAAGAATTTCAATACACAGGGAGTGTGTATTTGACAATAAAAGTCTTGGAATCTTTGAATCTTGAATTTCTCGTGCAATCGGGAATCAGTTATACAGTCTCTTGTGAATCAAAGTTGTATTTTCCGTTTATTTCTTGCAAGGAAGAAGACTACCACAGCTACACATCGACAGGCAGCAGCAAGCTTATTTTTAATGTTTGAGAGCAATACAGATATATTTATACATTGACAGGGTTAACACCTTGGTTTTGTTATGCTAAAAGGATGGAGGCAGACAAGGAGGTCCCAGACCCAAAGGAAGACTTGAGGTGCTTAAAACAGATGTTTGATTAGATTTAGGACTATGACTGGAGACACTCACACCTTCTCCTTCCTCCACGCAGCCATGTTATGCAAAGACAAATGGGATCAAAGAGAAGAGGTGCTCTGAGATTCTTCTGCTCAGATGGTTCTCACACAGCTGGTGTCATGGAACATCCTCAGATGTCATGATTAGCTTTAGACATTAATCTAATAAAACATTATGACATTATATTTTGCCATTACATTTCACTCTTTTGATTATACAAAAATCACACAATATGCCGTAATACAAAATGCCTAATCTAATACATTCTAATCATGATTTATGTATATCTAGATACCCTTTTGTAACTCGTACCTGGCACAGAACAAAACCTCCTCAAAAACCCTTTGTTGGGAATAAAAAGAGGAAGAAGTAAAACTTCTCCCAGGAACACAGTATGCGTACAGTATGAAATGTCACAGGATACACAATATTTTGATTTCCACTGTCCCAACAAAAGAGACCCCTTAACGTCCTACAATCGGTGCAATACATTATTTTCTTGGCTTCAGAACCTGCAATGACTTTATTACGTTAGACGTGTTTGGAGAAGCCTGTAACCAGGGCTGTAGTGGAGGGTAAACGCACATAAACGGCGTTTACGCACCTCTAGAATTTTGGAAATAGCGTTTACGCACCTATAAATAGCGTTTACGCACTGTGGGCGCCCGACTGCACGGGGTATGCCACGGGGTCTCCGGGGAGAAGAGAGGCGGACGACACGCAGGGTTACGGTGGAATTTAACCAAGGTTTATTATCAACAAAGTAAGTGTGAGAAAACGATAACTCAAAAGTTCTTCACCGGGGTGGCCAGGGACGTCCGAGCTTCTGCGGATTCCTCCTGGTGCAGGAGAGAGAATACAAAGGGTTAGTTTCCTTCGCTGTGCAATATCCCTGGGTCTCCCTCTCCTTGCGTTCCGCTTGCTTCCTTCTCTCTCGTGTCTCCTGGGAGGGAGGTTTAAAACAGGCTCCTGATTGCCTGCGAGATTGATAGCACCTGGGATAGTATCGCCCTTCCACTACCATGCCTCTTGGTGCCCCTCTCCTGGCCGTTTCTCGCCATGTGGGGCACTGCTCGTCGGCTGGGCCATCACAGCACCTCAAAGTACCCTGCGCCTTGTATTCTTCCGTTGGAATAATCCGAAATAAACTTGGTGTAATTTTAAAACAGCTAAGACTACGTTTCCTATTGTTGAACATATAAACTCCGTAGTCTGAATCACGTTCATCTACGCTGTATTACGGTCTGTGAGCATCCAATCAGTGCCTTGCGGCTGCAGCAGCGACACCAATCAGGATCCAGGTGTGTAAACACACGGATCAGCCCAGTGGTCCCCAAACCTTCTTACCTCACGGACCGGTTTGTGCCAGACAATATTTCGCGGACGGGTCGAGAAAGGTCCGACAGGGGGGGGGGTAGTAGTCGTTGCGGGCGGAACGACCGACGGGGGGGGTAGTAGTCGCGCTCTGTGTTCGCTGGTCGTGCACGGTAAAACAAAAACGCCTGATGACGCGTAGATTAGAAAACAAGTCAGTTCTCAATGTGAAAAAAAACATGCTGTATAGGCTATTTATGATGACATAGGTAGTACATGAGTGTTCCTTTAACTTATGTTGTCAGTGTAATTGACAGGCTGCTTAACTGGTTAACTCTTAAATTCAACATATTTTTTCAGGCAGTGAGAGGACAGGCAATGATGCAGAGAGCACAGGGAGAGGAGAAACACCAGGTCCAATAGAGAGAGGAGAAGCACAGAGGAGCCATGAACCCCAGAACGCGTGTTCTGGGGGTCATGGCTCCTCTGTGCAAGGCAGGACCTGACGTGGAGGACAAGGAGGCCCTCTGGGCACTAATGTGAAAAGGAGACTCCATATGTAGATAGTTCTTAATCTGCAATTGTCTTGTTGTGTTGTGTTGACATACTTTTCTTTACTGTTTTCTTAAATTTAATAAACTACAAACTACTAACACATTTATTCATTGTCATTGATTGTATATGACTTTTACTGATAACATAATGCAATATAGCCAGGACAGCCTTACAGAGTCGCAACGCTTTGTGTTGCGTTGCTTCGCATTGCGTCGAGGTCTGTATGATCACAAAATTCAGAGTTTACCCACCTCTAATTTTACCACTACAGAACTGCCTGTAACGGAGCGTCTCATCTACCGAGGAAACGCTGCCTGCCGTTTCCAGAGAACAGAGCAGAAAGGTCCGACAGTCTGTTAAACGGGTCTTCATGTTTCTGTGAAGCAGCGCGGCTTCAGCCTGCTAACAGTCAGCTAAACCGAGACAGCGGAGCTAAACTAAGGAAGCGCACGTTCAAAATCGCCAAAGCGTAAAATAGTCGTCTCGGTCCGCAGTCTGTGCACAAGAACCACCCATGCGAGCGCGCGTTCTGGGTTCGTGGATGAACCACGGAAACGTCTGTGTTTCCATAATGCGCCAAAATCATGAACCGCGCCAAAAGAGTATCTGGAATCAGTGTGAACGGTTGATGATTTACCCTCAGCCAGTTTACAAGCTTCTGTGAGCGCGATTAATTCTGCTGCTTGGGCTGAGAGGGGACATGGAAGAGGACCAGAGAACAGCTGAGTCTGAAACAACAGAGAAACCCACAAGATTAGTACCAGTCAGGGGATCCTGTGACGCAGATCCGTCAACATACAGTGTGCTAATAAGTTTACATACCCTGGCAAAATTAATGATTTCTTGGCCATTTTTTTGTTTACTCTTTTTAAACCACATTGACACCAGAAACTACCCAAATTACCCTTATCAAAAGTTTACATACCCAGGTGATTTTGGCCTGATAACATGCAAACAAGTTAACACAAACGGGTTTGAATGGCTACAAAAGGTAAACATACACACCTGTGATCTGCTTGCTTGTAATCAGTGTGTGTGTATAAAAGGTCAGTGAGTTTCTGGGCTCCTGACAGACCCTTACATCTTTCATCCAGTGCTGCACTGACGTATCTGGATTCTGAGTCATGGGGAAAGCCTAAGAATTGTCAAATCTGCGGGAAAAGGTAATTGAACTGTCTAAAACAGGGAAGGGATATAAAAAGATATCCATGGAATTGAGAATGCCAATCAGCACTGTTCAGACTCTAAGTGGACAATTAGGGGTTTCTGTTGAAACCAAACCACGGTCAGGTAGACCAACAAAACTTTCAGCCATAACTGCCAGGAAAATTGTTCAGGATGCAAAGAAAAACCCATAAATAACTTCAGCTGAAATACAGGACTCTGAAAAAATGTGGTGTGTCAGTTTCAAGATACACTTAAAGAAAAATGGGCTGGATGGTCAAGTCGCCAGAAGAAAGCCATTACTACGCAAATGCACAGTATCCCGCTTACAATACGCCAAACAGCACAGAGACAAGCCTCAAAACTTCTGGAACGAAGTCATTTGGAGTGATGAGACAAAAACTAAACTTTTTGGTTACAATCATGAACGTTACATTTGGAGAGGAGTCAACAAGGCCTATGATGAAAGGTACACCATTCCTACTGTGAAACATGGAGGTGGATCATGATCTGATGTTTTGAGGATGTGTGAGCTACAAAGGCACAGGAATCGTCAAAATTGATGGCAAGATGAATGCAGCATGTTATCAGAAAATACTGGAGGAACATTTGCACTCATCAGCCCGGAAGCTGCACATGGGACGTTCTTGGACGTTCCAACATGACAACGATCCAAAACCCCAGTTCAAGTCGACCTGTCAATGGCTACAGCGGAATAAAGTAAAGGTTCTTGAGTGGCCATCTCAGTCTCTGACCTCAATATCATTGAGCCACTCTGGGGAGATCTCAAACATGCAGTTAATGCAAGACAGCCCAAGAATTTACAGGAACTGGACGAATGGGCAGCTTTACCATCTGAGAAAATAAAGAGCCGCATCCACAACTACCACAAAAGACTTCAAGCTGTCATTGATGTTAAAGGGGGCAATACACGATATTCAGAACTGGGGTATGTAAACTTTTGATCAGGGTCATCAGTTTCTGTTGTCATTATGATTTAAAAAGGGTAAACACAGTTGTTCAATAATAAATAGTTTCACGCAACCACTAACCATGAGTGAAAGAAAAGTGTTTGTGTTATCATCCATATTTTCTGAAAAATGGCCAAAAAAACATACATTCTGCCAGGGTGTAAACTTTTGAGCACAACTGTACATTACCAGGTCACTGTTGAGCAGAGGTATGTCTGCCAGGTCTGGTCGAGGTGTGCAGCCAAACAGTTACGCTCCTCTCCATCCTCCGGAGTGGGGAGAAGAGATGCAGGATTGAGGACATTGCAGCATTTGACTGTAACATTTGGCATGTCGAGGAGACGTGTGTGATATCGCAGGTAACGCGCTGCAGACAAAGGGGACGATTTCTGTTCGAGAAGAATCAGTGAAACCGAATGTGGAACCACTAATGTTAGCAGAGCGTAGCCCACAATGTCGCGAGAGGCTGTAAGAGCCTTTTCAACAGCTGCCACAGCTTGGAGGCACTGTGGTAAGCCTGCTGCTACCGGATCGAGTTTCGCGGAGAAATCATCTACTGGTCGTAGTTTATCACCATGAGACTGCAGGAGCGCTGACGTCATACAACCAGAACATTCGTCAACGGTTTGAGTGAACGGTTTGTGAGGATCAGGAAGACCCAAAGTCGGAGGAACCTGTAAAGAGCATTTCATGTCTGTGAAAGCTTTGGAGCCCGCAGGGAACCACTGAATTCTATCATGCGCGGTGAGATTCTTCCCGTGTATTAATGCGGACAGAGGTTGTTCAAGCTGAGAGTAATTTGGAATAAACAACCTACGGTAGGAACAAAAATGACATCATCGGTTTCTTGATTTGCAGTTTCGGTTGTGTTACAATTGAGGCAATGCGTTTTGATGAGAGGGAAACGAAGGTTTTGTGAAACAAACTGTAGTTAGGATAGGCTGGCTTTGTGTCCCTCTGCTGCTAAGTGTTTAAGCAATATGAGTGTGTCCTGCACACACTGTTGTTGCGTTGGAGCTGTGATTATACAATCATCAATACCCGTTGCTTGCTTGGTGTTGTGGATGGGAGACATGTCCACTTGGTCAGGAAACAATGTCTTTATGCCGTCGCTCAAAGCTGTACACAGGTTTTGCATCACGGGGAACTCCCCCAGGGTCGGAAGAAGGGGAAACAACCCCTGATGTACCTGGTTGCTCTGGGTTCAATAAATTGTCCAATTGTTTTGCAATCAGTCTCTCGAGAAGTGTCCCCTGCAGCTGCTGCTGCAGAGCGAGATGGAGTGAGTAAATCAGTAAATCTGTGATGGACACCGTGGTCTACTTAAGAAAGCCGTGAACGTGCACTTATCCCACCTATGTGCAACTGGATTGACTCAGCTCCCCCTTCACATCCCGGCTCGGCAAACGTGCAACCGATTAAGCCGCAACGAGCCGATCACACTAAGTCAAGCTGTGCTTTTTCACTTATCCTGTATCCTCTTTATTCTACTTTTGTGCAAAACCCCCCTGGTGTGTCAGAGCCCAAAGAGGTTTGTTTATGACTGGACCAAAGTTCTAGGGGGACTCAGGCAGTGCTCTGTGGCTGCAGACCCAGAGCTGAGCTGTAACATCTTCACCTGCAGACTATAGGTGATAGAATCCAGTGTAGACTGTTGCAAGGAGACGGAATGTGAACAGCAATGTCATAGTGAGACCCTTTGGACCTCCAACCACCCGCGACCTCCATCAGAGTGTTTGTGGTGCTGTAGTGATTACAGGCTACTTTCTCCTTTACTTCAGAGAGACAACAGTCATTATTACACAAACACACAGGGGAGGACTGGGGGACAAAAGTGTCTCGGGAGTTACTGTCAGACCTCAAAGCATCACACGTATGGACCAGTCAGTGGCCTATTGGGAACAATACATACACACTTAACATCATGTTGGATGATTATACAGAAACATTTGGATCCACACATTTGCCTGGATGGACACATGGAATAAAATGATACTGGTTACTGTAACTCTCCAAGGTAGATCTAGTTTGCTAGATAAAGATGCTTCTCTCTGCTTCTATCAGATGGTTATACGTAGAACTACAGAGCCTTAAGGAACGAATGTCAGCAGAGAAAGACACACAATAAAGACACTGGAACCAGAGGGTGGAATTAGTATCAAATATATTGTAGAAATGAACAGAACATACAATGGTGTGTGTGTGTGTGTGTGTGTGTGTGTGTGTTGAAGGTTCATAACAAAACAATATAAGTAGCAGAAGCTGAACTCACTGGCAGGGCTGTAGTGGAGGGTAAACGCCGTTTACGCACCTCTTGAATTTTGGAAATAGCGTTTACACACCTCAAAGTTCCCCGCGCCTTGTATAATTCCGTTGGAATAATCCGAAATAAACTTGGTGTAATTTTGAAACAGCTAAGACTACGTTTCCTATTGTTGAACATATAAACGCCGTAGTCTGAATAATTTTCATCTGCGCTGTATTACGGTCTGTGAGCATCCAATCAGTGCCTTGCGGCTGCAGCAGCACCCAATCAGGATCCAGGAGGTCCGGTTTCATGTCAGACAATATTTCTCGGACCGGTCGAGAAGGTCCGACGGGGGTGTAGTAGTCGTTGCGGGCGGAACGACCGACGGGAGGGAGTGGGGGGGGCAGTTCTCAATGTGAAAAAAAACACGCTGTATAGGCTATTTATGATGACGTAGGTAGTACATGAGTGTTCCTTTAACTTAAAAAAAAGGAGATAGTTCTTAATCTGCAATTGTGTTGTTGTGTTGTGTTGACATACTTTTCTTTACTGTTTTCTTACATTTAATAAACTACAAACTACTAACACATTTATTCATTATCATTGATTGTATATGACTTTTACTGATAACATAATGCAATATAGCCAGGACAGCCTTACAGAGTCGCGACGCTTTGTGTTGCGTTGCTTCGCATCGCGTCGAGGTCTGTATGATCACATACGGCGAGTTTACCCACCTCTAATTTTACCACTACAGCACTGCTCACTGGATATCAGTATACTCGTATGTTCTTGGCTCATCACCACGAGTAGTTTCTGCAGCAGCTCTTTTCTGCTACACGTCTGTTCTGCCTTCAGGACGGGGGAAGTGGCGCCCCCTCCTGGCCCCTTCAACTTGTGTTGTTAGTTTGCATATATTTGTGACATGAACTGGAAGTTTGCTGCATGTGGTAGTTTTAGGTAGATGGTCTCAGGAAAATCATCCGCTGCCGTCCTTCATGTGTTAAAGCCTTCAAAATCTGCAAGTATTTGTTTAGCATAGAAGTCCTATTTTAGTCCTATTTTCTCCATTAGTATATTTTGCCATAGTTCACTGCATCTGGAGCTTGGACGCTACGTCCTGGCTCCCGTATTCATTTAAATGGAGTTTGTCTTACTGCTGAATTGTGTAGCGAGCTACTTACACACAAGGGGAGCAGAAAGGCGTCTATGATGGTCTCACTGTGCAGCATCTGCAGAACATCTGTCTGAGTATCAGCAGGAGAAGGTGCTGCTGAGAGAGTGATCTCCTAAGCCTGTTTCTGATTTATATTTCATAAAGCTTTGCCTGCATGCTAGATTTCCCTCTTTACAGCTTCCACCATGGATAGCGTGCTCATCGATTGTCACCAAGTGACTGCGGCTGACATGTTGAATTACATCATCTCTACGACGACGATATTTGTCCAGATCACTACGGTCTCAATGTTGGACATTTAGCTAGCTAACGTTAGCTCGGCTAGCTCGTAGGGAACGTTACCTCATCTGTGAAAAGCAAGCTAACATTGGATGAGTCAACGGCACAACTTCCATCACACCACCATTCTCCCTGAGCTTCACTTCCACTTTAGAGGATCTACGTCTTGGTGCCGTGCTGCTGGCTCGCGCTCACTGGCACACAACGGTCTTTGGCACCTTAGTGGCATCTTGGTGGCAGCTGGGTGGCACCTTAGTGGCAGCCGGTCATCAGTCGTCGTCGGCGTCACAGCAGTGACACTCGTTGGTTCACAAGCAGAGAGAGAAAACAGCAGAGAGAAAGTGGACATTCTGCGACGCACTTTGAGCGAGTTGTGAGAGCAGCGATGAAAATCATGGAGCTTCATGGATTAGAGTCTTATGATGAAGAGGAAGATGAAAACAACAGGGATCCATTTGAAGATGGTTGAGTGCATTTACATAAGGATGTTCTGTAATATCACAGTAATAGTGCAGAACGTGACGTAAGCTGAATGTGACGTCAGCAGTCGGTGCCTCTGTGGTGTTAAAAATCAAACAGTGAACTAAATAAACTAACTCGTGTGTTTATTCTGTTAGGGCGGGGGAAGTGGCGCCCCCTCCTGGCCCCTTCAACTTGTGTTGCTAGTTTGCATATATTTGTGACATGAAGTGGAAGTTTGCCGCATGTGGTAGTTTTAGGTAGATGGTCTCAGGAAAATCATCCGCTGCCGTCCTTCATGTGTTCAAAAGACAGGTCCATTTCTTATTTGTTATCCATTCATCTTTTTCATAAATATATTCCAGCACCTCGTCGCTGTGTGACGCCTGACTGACAGTCTGTGGTCGTCTGTAAGTAGTGGGAGAAGAAGAAGAGGTGGTCCACGTGGACATGAAGGACAAAGCTGTGTGTGAGAGTGATGTAATGTCCATGTCTCCATGCTGCTCTGACCCCCCCTCCTCCTTTCAGGGTGGAGCCTGATGGAGTCCGATGGTTGAGACCAGGTCTGAGGAAGTGTAAGTGTGCTTAGATTCATGAAGATTCAACCATCTTCACACTGTGACATCACTCATTCACCTCTGTGATGTCATCATCAAAGTGTCACACATGATTAATAACTGCAGCTGTATTGTGTCTTGTTCTCTCATCAGATTCCTGTGAACTCACAATCGACACAAACACAGTAAACACACAACTCAAACTGTCTGACAACAACAGGAAGGTGACACATGTGGAGGAGGATCAGTCATATCCTGATCATCCAGACAGATTTGACCACTGGCCTCAGCTGCTGTGTAGAACTGGTCTGACTGGTCGCTGTTACTGGGAGGTCGAGTGGAGCGGAGACGTTTATGTATCAGTGAGTTACAGAGGAATCAGGAGGAAAGGAGACAGTAGAGACCGTTGGTTTGGAATGAATGATCAGTCCTGGAGTCTGATGTGCTCTGATAAAGGTTACTATGTCCGTCACAATAAGACACTAACACCCATCACCTCCTCCTCCTCCTCTGGTAGAGTCGCAGTTTATGTGGACTGTCCTGCTGACTCTCTGTCCTTCTACAGAGTCTCCTCTGACACACTGATCCACCTCCACACCTTCAGCACCACATTCACTGAACCTCTTTATCCTGGGTTTGGGTTCTGGTCTGGTTCTGTATCCTCGGTGTCTCTGTGTCCTCTGCAGGAGGGAGAGTCTTCTCCTGGTGGAGAACCTTCCTCTCTGCTCACCACATAGTTCAGTCTGTACAGCTGATGGTGGTTCATGTGGGTGTAGATGCAGGTGGAGCAGGTGAGGGGTACCTGAGCTGGTCTGGACTCTGGGGGGTCCACAGCTCTCTGGGACTCAGATGGAAGTGTGAAAGAGCTCAGCTTAATGCTGCTGTGCTCCTTCAATCAATAGATGATCATTTAGATATTGGCTCCTAATTAGGCTTTAATCTTAATCTTTATGTGTTCAAGAAGACATTTTATAAGACGGTCTTTCATCTGCCCCCTCATATGAGACAAATGTCTCCTTATGTGTGTGTGCGCTTCATCAGAAATAATAAAAAACAAGGTGAATGAGGAAAATATGAATGTGTAATTCCTTTTGAGCCCATTTGAACTTCAAATCTTTCTAAATCTGTTGAGTGAAATCGAATCTAATTTCACAACAAGAAGTTTTTCAATGGTTCAGCAAACCTCTCAAGGAAATATTGAATATGCGTTACTTGTGTTTTTATATAATTTCATTTACAACATTTACTCCATGTGTTACTTTAACAGAAATATAATTGTTTGGCTCTAATGTTAATAAATTACTTTTATTGGAAACAACTGTACATGTTTAAACATGCCATAAAATAAAGATGCTTTCAACACGCTGTATTATTTCTTTTGACATGAAATACTCTGATCCTTTTTAAAGATGCTGTACTATTGACTTTTGTACTATTTCCTCCATAATATATGTATTTATTCTACAGCCCTATTGCTGTGTCAATAGCACAGAGGAAACATTGGTGGTACAGCATGTTGAAGAAGGAAGTGTAACGTTAGTGAGTAAATAAAGAAATGAGTAATGAATAAGTTGATTTATTAACCTTATTAACCTTCACGCAGAGGTCCGGATGAGGGCTGCCCGGGCCTCACGCCAAACCCGACGAGCGCGTCGAAGATGTTCCTTGACGGAAGGCACTGCCCCGTCAGTCTCCTGGGAGGGGAAGAGCGGAGGCTGATAACCATTCATAGCCATAAATGGGGTTATACCTGTGGTAGAGCAGATCAGGGAGTTGTGTGCATACTCGATCCAGGGGAGGTGTGTGGACTAGGAGGCCGGGTGTTTCGCCGTCACACAGCGTAGTGCTGCTCCCAGATCCTGGTTAGCCCGTTCTGTCTGGCCATTTGTCTGCGGGTGGTACCCTGAGGAAAGCCTGGCAGAACGCCTTCCAAGTTCTGGCTGCGAACTGCGGACCCCTGTCCGAGAGAATGTCAACTGGGATTCCATGAAGACGAAAAACGTGAATCACAACAAGGTTGGCGGTCTCGAGGACGGAAGGCAACTTCCCGAGGGGGATGAAATGAGCCGCCTTCGAAAACCGGTCCACGATGGTAAGAACCACTGTCTTGCCTTCGGAGGGAGGAAGGCCAGCAAGTCCACAGCAATTTGCGACCACGGGCGGTGAGGGATGGGTAGTGGGCGCAGTAGCCCCGCAGGAGCTTGGTGCGAAGCCTTGCTTCTGGCGCAGACAGAGCAGGCTGCGAAGAACTCCCTTGTATCGGCAGCCATGGACGGCCACCAAAAACGCTGTTGGAGGAGGCCCAGGGTCCGACGACAACCAGGATGGCAGGCGATCCGGGAAGAGTGCCCCCACTGAAGGACTGGGGACCTCACCGCCTGGGGGACAAACAGACGGTTTGGTGGACATCCTGGTGGGGCTGGCTGATCCCTCAGGGCCCCCTGGACCACACCTTCGATCTCCCATCCTGCTACTCCCACCACACAGGCGGATGGCAAAATGGTGCTCCCGGATGTGTCCTCCACAGGAGGTGCAAACTGACGTGACAGCGCATCCGGCTTAATGTTCTTTGACCCTGGTCGGTAAGTGAGCGTAAAGTTGAACCGCCCCAGGAACAACGCCCATCGAGCCAGGCGCAAGTTGAGCCTGCGGGCAGAACTCCTCCGTTCTGCCCGAAGACAAGTTCTTGTGATCAGACCAAACTATGAATGGGTGAGTGGGAACCTTCAAGCCAGTGTCTCCATTCCTGTAGCGCCAGCACGACCGCCAGCAGCTCCCGATTGCCCATGTCATAATTTTTCTCCGCAGGGGAGAGCTGGCGGGGAGAGCACAGCCCCCACCCCGGAGTCAGAGGCATCCACCTCCACAACAAACTGAACAGCAGAGTCAGGATGAATTAACACAGGCGCAGAGGAGAACAAACACTTTAGACGAGCAAATGCCCCCTCAGCTGCCGGTGACCATATAAACGGCATCTTAACCGAAGTCAGCTGGGTAAGCGGTGTGGCAACTCGGCTATAGTCCTGGATAAACCTGCGGTAAAAATGGGCAAACCCAAGAAATCTCTGAAGTTGCTTTCTTGATGTCGGAGTGGGCCATTCGGCCACTGCCTTAACCTTGGCAGCGTCGGCTTTGATCTGCCTCTTCTCCACAATAAACCCCAGAAAACTAACAGAGGGAACATGAAAATCACATTTCTCCGCCTTAACATAAAGTCTATTCTCCAGGAGTCTCTTTAACACAATGTTTACATGTTGTACATGCTCCTGGAGGTCACGGGAAAAAAGCAAAATGTCGTCTAAATACACAAATACAAAACAATTTAACCTATCCCTTAACACATAATTTATGAGTGTTTGGAACACAGCTGGGGAATTGGTGAGGGCAAAAGGGGGACGGGGGGTCGTCGTGGCGCAGGGGTTAGAGAAGGTGTGCTTGGAAGCACAAGGTTGGTGGTTCGATTCAAGGCTGCCCCATGTCTATGTCGAAGTGTCCCTGAGCAAGACACCTAACCCCTAATTGCTCCCCGGGCAAAAATGTGAAAAAGCAGTGTAAGTCGCTTTGGATAAAAAGCGTCTGCTAAATGACCTGTAATGTAATGTAATGTAATGTAAAAAAGGCATGACCATGTATTCGAAGTGACCCAGGGGAGTGTTAAACCCTGTCTTCCACTCATCCCCCTCCCTAATCCTCACCAAATGATAAGCGTTGCTGAGGTCCAATTTGGTAAAGATAGTTGCTTTGTGAAGGGGACCAAAAGCAGAGTCAATGAGTGGAAGGGGGTATTTGTTCTTTACAGTAATGTCATTAAGGCCCCTGAAATCTATGTAGGGGCGAAGTGACTTGTCTTTCTTTTCAACAAAAAAAAAATCCTGCCCCCAAAGGTGAAGAAGAGGGGTGAATGAGTCCAGTGGTCAATGAATCCGTAATATATTCCTCCATGGCATCTCTTTCAGGTCTGGACAAGTTGTACAATGCCAGGGATCAAGTCAATGCCGCAGTCATACGGTCTGTGGGGCGGAAGGGATAGAGCTCGATCTTAACTGAATACTTCCTGGAGGTGGTGATAAACAGAAGGAATGGGACTGAGATCCACTGGTTTAGGTGGGGATGGTGTGGTGGCTAATGTGGACGGAATGGCAGAATGTAGGCAGTGTGAATGACAAAATAAACTCCAATTAGTGATGGAGACGGTAACCCAGTCTATGTGGGGATTATGCAGTTTTAACCACGGGACACCCAACACAACTGGGGAAGAGATCCAAAAAAAAGATATAGCCTCATGATGGTTACCGGAAAGTTGCAAAGAAACGGGAATGGTGCGCTGAGTGAAATGGGCAAGCATTCTACCATCCAGTGCAAACACCCTCTTCGGGTGAGGAAGGAGCTGAGAGGGGATTCCTGACTGGGCCACGAAATCAGAGTCCATGAAATTATCATCTGCCCCAGAGTCAACTAAAATAGAAATAGCCAGGGTGGACTTAGTCCATGAAATAGTAACTTTAGGGATCAGGGGCGGAGGAGACGAAACGACGGCTGAATGGCTCACCAATGCTCCTCCCGTGGTTGATGAGCCCTCCCTTTTGGTAGAGACGGGCAGTGTTCCAGCAGGTGTCCGTCCTGCCCGCAGTAGACACAAAGCCCGCTGAGACGACGACGTTCTCTCGGTGAGAGTGTTGTCCTCCCCAGCTGCATGGGTTCCTCCGTGCTTGTGGGGGAAGGATTGATCTGCGGGGGAATCCTGCTGGAGAGTGACTGAGGCAGCGGAGAGGGCGCAAACCCCCGATAACGGGGGTTCATTGTCCGAGTCACGGGAGGGGCGGATCTCTCCCTGCGCCGCTCGTGAAGACGATTATCTAGCCGTATCGATAAAGAAATAAGATCGTCCAGCGAGGTGGTCTCATCACGAGTGGCCAGTTCATCCCTCACTTCATCCCTGAGCCCCCTGCAGTGCCTTCTCGTCCCACCCGCTCTATAGCGAGAATACGGAAGTCTACTGAGTGCGCCGCCACGGAGTTATTCCCCTGGCGAAGAGACAGGAGCCGGCTACTGGCCTCCCTGCTGCGCAGCGGGTGGTCAAAAATCTTAAGGAATTCCTCAGTGAAGGAGGTAAAAGAAAGACAAGCGGGAGAATTACTGTGAGCGATGGCAACAGCCCAAGCCGCGGCCTTCTCTGACAGGAGACTCATTACAAAAGCAATCCACGACTTGTCCGTGGAGTAGGGGAACGGCTGCTGACCAAAAACAAGATTGCACTGATAAATAAATTCTCTGCCTGAACCTGACTGTCCTGAAAACCTGGCGGGCGTGGGGATAAATGGCTCCCGCGGCTGTGTGGGAAGAGCGCCCGAGGACGCAGCAGGTGGAAGTGTTGGAGCGGGATCCGGAGCCGGAGCTGGAGCGGGAGCTGGGACCATCTGCGTGGTGAGGGGAGTCGTCAGCTGTTCCATGCGGCCCCCGATCTGCGCCATGTTGGAGGTGAGGGTTTGGAGAGTCTCCATCACCTCGTGCAAAGCCATCTCGTGGATTCCCACATGGGTTCCTTGGGACATTAGAGCCTGTCGGAATTTTTCCGCGTCTGCGGGGTCCATTTTCTTGGCCGGATTATTCTGTTAGGGTTAGTGGTGGTGTTCGGACCCCAAAACAGACACGGAGGAGCAGGTACGAAAAAAGGCTACAGTTTATTGACTGGGGGCAGGTGCAGGCTGGCAGGAGGATCCGCGGAGAGGCGAGGATGACAGCCGAGCGAAGAGGCACACGGAGGTTCGAGGTCTATAGGTGGAATAATCCGGCGCCGGCTTGTTGAGCGGACCAGATCCTTATAGTGGGGATGATTAGTATTGGAGGGAACCAGCCACGCCCCCTAGCGCTCACAGCAACCGCAAAGGGAAACAGAAGGGGAGGAGGAGAGACGAAAACAACAAGCTACACAAATCCTCACAGGAGATTGAAGGCATCTACCAGATTTATAAACTTTATTGGTTATTTTAAAAATGGTTACAAAGAGCATTACAGGAAGATAAATTCAACAACCAAGCAGTGTGACGGGGTGAGTGTGCTCATCAAACATGCTTTACTTTAGATGAAGTGGAACCAGACGTCCAAGAATTGGAGACGAATTGGAGATGATGAAGATCGAGAAGATGACGACGATGATGTTGATGAAGATGGAAATGGTGAAACGTCTCATCCTGTCCATGGATTAAGAGGTATGTAATGAACATGTGGACTTCTAGTGTCCATTAGTACAACATATGAGATTGAACTCTGGAGCATACATACCAGACCATACTGGAGAAGATGGTGCTTCTCTGTCAAGCTAACATCAGCAAGGTAACATCAGAATAATGAAGTGAATTCTTATTCAGCTCCACCATGAGATGATTTGTTGAGGGACACATGAGTGAAGGGCGACAGGGAGAAAGAGTGTAACTGTGATCTTCATTCTTCTTACAGTCACTGAGACAGAAGGGACATGTGGTGGGACATGTTGTCTTTTGTTGACACTCATTGGCTGAGAGTTTGGAAGCCGAACAGAATTGAACATATATATATATATATACATATATGTTGTGTTGTGACTAGAATGTGACCTGTAGCCTTTAAAGGATTCCTAATAAAGATGAGACACAGTTGTCATGAAGCCTCAGACCAACATGTACAGCTAATGTCCACTAGATGGCGCCGTTTCATTTGCAAGCTGCAGTGTTGTTTGTTGACAAGCCGAGTGGTCCCGTGCACCTAAACACACGTTCAGTGAGCACGGTGCTGTATTTTCTCACGCAGGTACTTTGGGACACCTTGCAGAGTGGTTTATGAATCCCTGCTGTCACAGACTAACATGTGGAGAACCATGGCTGGCTGCACCATGGGAGGACAGAGGTGTCTGTACCAGGTGTGTGTGGATGACAACGATAGTCCCAATTATTGGTCCACACCAAAACAACCAAACACTGTCACATGACACAAACTATTTGTGCAAACAAGGCTGTTGCCTGGCAACGCTAATGACTGAATGTCCACAAACTCTTCTTGTGGTGCCGTCACAAGGTCTATTCAATATAATTCATTTTATTTTGTATAGCCCATAATCGCAAATTACAAATTTGCCTCAGAGGGCTTTACAGTCTGTACACATACAACATCCTCTGCCCCGAAACCCTCCATCGGCACAGGAAAAACTCCCCAAAAAATGAAAAAACCCTTACAAGAGGGAAAAAAGGGAAGAAACCTTAGGGAGAACGTCAGAGGAGGGATCCCACTCCCGGGATGGACAGACTACAATGGATGCCATGTGTACAGAATGAACAATGTATAATACATGCAATTCCTATGACATAAATGATTCAAGTAATTGTGAGTAGTAAGCCAGGCGCACAGCAGGACCACTGCAGGGGCAACCAGCATCAGATAGAACCACCATCCACAGAAGCCTGTGGGGAGGGAGAGCACAGAGATTTTAGGAGAGGGTAATGTCGGTTTATGAGTAAAGTAATATGATTAATATCTAAAATAATGATGATGATGATGGTGATGATGGCAGCATCAGGCGTCAGCATGGCCACAGTAGGTGTCAGGACCAGGGTCACGAAGGAACCACGATCTATGGAGACCTGATAGGGAAGAAAGCACAAAAAAAACTCCCGGAAAGAAGCTGAATTAGTCATGTGCATTAGTAAAACTTGAATTATGGTAGAACGAGAGCGTGAGAGAGGAGCTTGGTGTGTCCTAAGAATTCCCCCGGCATTCTAAACCTATAGCAGCTTAACTAAGGGCTGGTCCGGACTAACCTGAGCCAGCCCTAACTATACGCAGAATCAAAGAGGAACGTTTTAAGTTTTACTTTAAAAGAGCTGACCGAATCTGCCCCCCGGACTGAAAGTGGAACCTGGTTCCACAAAAGAGGAGCTTGATAACTGAAGGCTCTGGCCCCCAGCCTACTTTTTAAAACCATAGGAACAACAAGTAACCCAGCATCTATGGAGCGCAGTTGCCTTGTAGGGCAATACGGTGTTACAAGCTCTTGAAGATACAACGGTGCCGAACCAGCAAGTGCCTTGTAGGTGAGGAGAAGTACCTTAAAATCTATTCTTGATTTAACAGGGAGCCAGTGCAGAGAAGTTAATACAGGAGTGATATGATCCCTTTTCTTAGTTCTTGTTAATACACGTGCTGCAGCATTCTGAATCAACTGGAGAGGCTTAAGAGATTTACAAGAGCAGCCTGATAACAAAGAATTACAGTGGTCCAGTCTGGAAGTGACAAACGCATGAACTAATTTTTCTGCATCACTTTGAGACAGGAAGTTCCTGATTTTTGATATGTTACGTAGATGAAAATAGGCAGTCCTGGAAGTCTTCTTTATCAAACAGCACACATATTGTATGACTGTGAGACACACGTTCATAACGGTAAGCACCTTGTGAGGAACGACACAAGACCAGAACACACAGCTTATACATCCATAGCCCACAATGCATCTGGTTTGACAACTCTATCATACTGGAGTATCTTGTAAAACAGAAGATCCGGCCCACGGTGGTCATGAGTGGGAGTCACACTGATGTATGACAACGCATACCAGCAGAGATCAGAAGACTCACTTAGTTGTCTATGCATGCGTTTGGCACAAACACCCGCGGCGTTGGGGTTTGAGGATCTGGAAAAAGGTTATTTTCCACACAAGTTTAACACGAGGGCGAATGAATACTACGTTGGCAGATACCCCGACCCGTCTTACTACGGGTACGAGACGTGTGACACTGAACAAACTTCATTCATGAGGTGGTGCAGCACAGTTTGTGGAGAGAAATGTGATTTCCAGGCAGAGCTCAGCGTACTGTGTCAATGATGTAGAGGCGTTGTGGAGCGCGTGCTCCATTCATGGTGGAACATTCCTAGAACGCACGCAGCTCCACCCTGTTCCTCTCACCACTTTGCCATCCAGCTGTCTGGGTGTGTTCAGAACCTTGTTTCTCCCGCGGGACACGGTGGCTCTGACACACGAGGGGCTCCACAAGACACAAGAAGACGTATTCTGATGTTTCCATGCAGTGGCCTGAATACGTGTCCCACACGGAGAATATTGACATCAGACATGCACTCAACCACGGGGAGCACCAGTCTGCTCCGTTCTATGTGGACGGTTAGAATTGGTTTGTTATGAATTGGTCGGTTGTTTTTTTCCTGGATGTGTAAAATGTCGCGTACAGAGCGACATGAACCCCGTCACCAAAGTCCCGTATGGTAACAACACAAGGCGCTTATGGAGAGAATAGATGCCCTGCAGAAACAACAGGGTTTGAACGTTGTGCTTATGTGGGAGTGTGAGTGGGCCTCATCAGAACCATCCAGCGCTTCTGTACAGGCCTTTATGGCCACATACAAACAGCACAAACGTCTGGATCCTACAAAGGCTCTTTGGCCGGCGTACAGATGCTATGAAGTTGTACCACAAGGTCTGCGATGATGAAAAAATCAGATACTAGGACTTTACAAGTCTGTATCCAACTGTACAGAGAAAGAAACACGGCCACCTCCAGATTATCGTCAGGGATTCTGAGTCCATGGATAATTACTACGGCTTCATAGAGTGCACAGTGCCCCCCCGAGGGCTGTTTCTCCCCGTCTTGCCGTACAGATGTCATGGAAAGCTCATGTTCCCGCTGTGCGGGTTGTGTGCTGACACTTTGAACCAACCTTGTGAGTGTGTTCACAGTGAGAGAGAGAGGCAGCTGTCTGGGGTTTGGGTCCCTGGAGCTACAGACGTCTGTGGAAAAGGGTCAGCGGATTGTGTCCACCCATGAAGTCTGGCATTCTCCCAACAAAACAAGCACATTGTTTAGTGGACATGAAGACGTTCATGAAATGCAAGCAGGAGGCATCAGGCTATCGGGGCCGCGTCAAAACACAGGCTGATGGGGAGAAATACGGCGCCGAGTAGTTCTAAAAGGAGGACATTCAGCTAAACCCAGACAGCCATGAGTCAGTCAGTCAGTCATTTTATTTTATTTTGTAAATAATGATCCATGAGGAGCTGTAACAAACTCTCTGTGGGGCCGGTTTAGCATGAGGAGTAACATGTGAGCTGATCACAGTTCATGTTCACGACCAGTTTGATGTGAGACAATTCTGTTTGATCCCAGATGAGGCGGCTTTGGTGCAGTGGCGTCATGCAGACAGCAGCAACTCTGGTGTAAAGGACGTAAATGTCTTCACAGGAGCCATGACAACGGCCCACGCCAGGTTGATGCTTTACGACTTGCTAGATAAGCTGCAGGAGAGGCTGTTGTACTGCGACACAGACAGCGTTGTCTTTACATCAGAGGCCGGCGATCGGGTTCCCCCCCTTGGGCCACATCTTGGTGACTGACCAACTAAACATGTGATGTGTGTGGCCGGGCCAAAGAAGACGACGTCACACAGTTTGTATGTTACGCACACGACACGCTACAAGGTAAAACCAGCGTCAGATGCAAAGGCGTCGCGTTAAATGGCCGTAATGCGGCGGTTGTCACGCCCCACGCGCTGATTGGTCTCGTTCCATCTGCTGTAGCCAATCACAGCACACATACGTTGACTGTCTGAAACCATCAAAAGGGACAAAAAGAGGTTCCGTCTTAAAAAGGAAAGTCCAAGTGGTGAACAATAAGCGGCGGGTGTTGCCCGATTACACCACGCTGCCCTCTGGCTACTAATGGAGATCAAGGGTTTGATGCGCGGCTACAACATCCCTTTAGTTTGGTAGTGAGGACCATCGAATCCAGCAAAGACTCTTTATCAAGAATATTTCACCGCGTTTTGATAACATGGTGCACATTTATTCATGTTGGCAGCCTTTATATACTTTGTAGATGTTACGTGGAGAACAGAGGACCCAGATGCAGAGGTGCAGAAAAATGTCTTTTATTCTTCCCAAACTCGAACTAAGGGGGCTGCCGTCAGCAGACGCAGTCCGGGACAAGACTTACAGTAGATCTCGAAAAAGACAACGCTGGATTGGTAACACAAGGACAAGGCAACAGCTCAGCGTTCAACAACAGTCTGACAGGGGAGTAGAGAAACAGTGGTTATAAATAGTCAAACAAATTAAGCAGTGAGCAGAAACAGGTGAGTTGAGAATCAGTGTGAGAGTTGATTGCTATGGAAAGCGGCTGTGGGCGTTTAGGGCGAGTGAAAGCATGAATGGGAATGAGGAGGTGTGTAATGAGTATCAGCTGGGTGTGCGTGTGTGTGTGTGTGTGTGTGTGTGTGTAGAAAAACAAAACAAGGAGGAATCCGGATCATGACAGTAGAGGGCTTACCAGAGTCTCTCTGTGATGATGTTTTACTACCACAGGACAAAGACAACCTACTCATCAGAGACCATTTAATGAATGCCAGCAGTAATGATATAGAAGTTCAAAATGTTTTTACCAAATACGTACATCATAGAAATCTCAGCTGTATGTATTTAGTGCAGAATGTATTTATTCAGGGTAAAGTTAGCCGCACTATTAGTTTAAACACTAACTATCTCATTTTGTCCCTCAGACACAGAATGTGGTCACGCATGCGGAGGAATGTGACTCTGTTAGAATCGATGTATGAATCCTCTCCCCGTGTGAGGAGAGTCATTGTGGCTGATGCAAACAGAGATTTGATTAATGCACTGTGTGAGATCAACGTGTTAAGAGGTCAGATCCCGTTGACCGACAAACAGTTTGTACTTTTAAAGAAGAAGAAGAAGAATCTCATCAGACTGGTAGCCGATAAAAAGATCAGACTCAACAAGAAGAAAAGAGGCTCAATCAGACGGGGGGATTTTTATTACTGTTACTTTTATAATTGACCTTGTCAACCGGGGGAAGTCAAATGGAGCACGCTCAAATAATGTCTCTGGTCCCCTGCAGCAGATTGAATGGATAAAGCAGCAGCAACATGAGCAGCGCAGCTCTATAAGACCGGCCGTGCAAAATGAACCAATGTATTGAAGCAACCTGACGCCGACATGTATGAAAAGGCCCAAACACATGGTGGTATTTTACAGAGATACTTGTCTGTGGTGCGACAGGGCGAGCGGGAGACGGGCACATTGTCTCCATCACTACCACCCCATGAAAGCAGCTGTGCCTCAACAGATGTTGACGAAGGGCTCAGAAGAGATGTGATTTGGAGTAATGTCATCCGACACATGCCTAAGAAAAGTAGGAAACATGCTGAATGCACATAATGGACAGACGAGGGCGAGATTATCATCAGTGATCAAATGATCAAAGGCACACAGAAGTACGATGCACGTGAAGCTACAGAGGCTGCACCACATCTCCTGTCACCTGGAGAACCTCAGGGACAAAGGCAGGGACCGAGTCGGGTGATGGACAGATCCTCAGTGCACACTGAAAGGGCCAGACGTGCCCTCATGTCAATGACACAGTTAAATGTCTCATCAGTCTGGTTTTTATCCTGATGGCAGCAGTGCAATCAACTGTCCTGTAATTGAGGATTTCCTCCTCGAACTTCTGCTGTGTCCAACTATTCATTTAATTGATGGAAAGTTTAGATTTCCACCCTGATTCTACAGCATATGAGTGTCGCAATGAGCATTATATTTAACTGTTTGCATAAAATGACTGGAGAGGTTTTTATTTCTCTTCCAGATGCACAACCTGATGGGGACAGAAGAGGCTTTGACTGTAGCCTCAGTAATCCAGCAGATGACGGTGAAGCTCACACACATCTGCTTTTGGAAGATGGGCAAGGTACGTCTCGCTCTGCTGCATTCAGATCAGGCATTGAGACGGAGTACAAAGCTGCTAAGTACCGACTGAGAAAAGCCGTCACAGCGGCAAAGAGAGAAGCTGGATGGCTTCTACTCCACTGCAGGCAGATGTGGCAAGGCCTACAGCACACCACCGACTACAGGACCACCGCCAGCTCCATCAGCGCCACAGACAGCCTGCTGGAGGACCTCCACGCCTTCTACAACTGCTTCGAGACCTCCACCTCCAGCACAGAGAGGCACACACACACACCGGGATCACCCACCCACCCACCTGCCTGAGTGACTACAGGCCAGTAGCACTCACTCCAATCATCATGAAGTGCTTTGAGAGAGTGATACTGTCCCACATTCAGAGCAGCATACCGGACACCCTGGATCCCCAGCAGTACGCCTACAGGCGCAACAGGTCCACCTCAGACGCCCCAGCTGCTGCCCTCCACTACTCCCTCTCTCACCTAGAAAACAAAGACTCCTACATTAGGATGCTCTTTGTTGACTACAGCTCCGCTTTCAACACGGTCGACCCCCACAAACTCATCCATAAACTCTCCACACTCGGTCTGCACCCCACCCTCTGTGACTGGCTGTTTGACTTTGACTGGCAGGCCTCAGTCTGTCAGGATTGGAAACAGGACTTCAGCAGCATCTTCACCCCACAGGGTTGTGTCCTCAGCCCCGTCCTCTACACCCTGTTCACCCACGACTGTGTCGCCTCCCACAAGGATAACATCGTCCTGAAGTTTGCTGATGACACCGCAGTGATGGGACGCATCACTGGGAGGAACGAAGAGGCATACAGGAGGGAGGTGGCCAGCTTGGTTACCTCATCAACCACTTTTCATCCAGGAGCTTGAAGTTAAGAGGGTGAGCAGCTTCAGATACCTCGGGGTCCACTTCAGTGAGGACCTCACCTGGACACTCAACACAACACAGCTGGTCAAGAAGGCTCAACAGCGGCTGTACTTCCTGAGGAGGCTGAGGAAGTTTGTGATGCCTCCTAAGATCCTCAGCAACTTCTACAGCTGCATCATGGAGAGCATATTAACCAGCTGCATCACCGTGTGGTACGGCAGCACTTCCACCATGGACCGCAGAGAGTGGTGAGGACAGCAAAAAAGACCATCAAGACCCCACTGCCCTCTCTGCAGAGCATCTACCACCGCAGGGTTCACAGGAGAGACGCCACCCACCCCCAACATGGTCTGTTCACGCTTCTACCCTCAGGCAGGAGGTACAGAAGTGTCAAATGCAGGACCACCAGACTGAAAAACTCTTTTTCCCCACTGCCATTAGAGGCATCAACAGCTGAGAGGACTCTATAACCTAATCAACAACTGGTCTGCTTTAGCTTGTTAGGGTTCACTTACTGTTACTGTACTCACTGCATGAAAAGTGAGATTTTCGTCCCCGTAAACGCCCGGAAATCTCCCTAATTTCCGACAATTTCCGACAATTTGCACCCCGCGCATGTTGCATTTGTCTGTGCCACAAATTGTCGGAAACGAACCATGAAGTAGGCGGAGAGCTGGCGGAGGTGCGAATGGCTCGAATTAGCATATGAATGCAGCGAAACCGCGGGTGGCCGAGCCGAGCGGGCTTGAATATCCTTATTCCTTATTGGATGAAACCACAACTTACGAACAAATAAAATCACTCGTGATTGGCAGCAAAACCACACGTGGGCAGACCAGGCTTGAGTTTCCTTGTTCATGATTGGATGAAACCACAACTTTCAATCACTCGTGATTGGTTGGCAGATCGGTCGCTATTGGTCATCGCCTCATTTTATTTATATATTCATATTATGCTGTATATTCATTTCATTGTTATCCTATGTAGGCTACTACACTATTATTAGGATACCAACCAGGACATCAATGAATTTATAGAGAAAATGAACATTTGCCACATGTTTATGCAAAGAAAGAGCTTTATTAACAACACACAAACAACTACATACAAAGTGAGGATCTGCCCACACTTGGGTAACGGCGGTTTAAAAACTACAGCTCAGTAAACTGTCCGTTTGCCTCCTCGGGGTTGTAGACCGTCACTGGCGCCGTGTTTTCCGAGGCAGGTCTGTTGTGCAGGCGGCTCGTGTGTGTGTGGCGACCGTACAATCCACCCGAGACCCCGCCAACAACGCCGTCCACGGTGGCGGAGTTCCAGAGTTCCACCTCGTCATCAGCCAGCACACTTTGTCTCAATTCCAGCAGCTGTAAAAACAACAATGAATCAGTACTGTGCGATGCGTACGGACACAACACATCTATCAATGCACCTGAAACAAGTCAGCAAATAAACTCTGACCCTCTTTCTTCTCGCTCGACTCCGCGCTGAATCCTTCGCAATGAGTGTTCCGGCTGAACCTGAAGCTCCTGCGTACAGTCTCACAATACGTCTCACAGGCGGCTGGAAAACAATTAAATGAGTGTGGTATGAATAAAAAAAATCAAACGCAAGTAACAGTAACATTTAACAAGGAAGGAGAAACAGTAAACAGTGTCACTTACACACAATGACGTCTAAATCTGGACTTTTCCCGGAGCAAATACGAGGTCACCGCCTCATTATGAGGCGAGATTAGTCTGTGAAAACAAAATGTACAGTTATGATCGGTATCCATACGTATATATTCCCTTATACCGCAGAATAAAAGCATATTCTTTAAATCTTACCCTTGCTCCGGTTTGTGGCGCCTGTAATTCGTCTCGGAGTTGTGAAGACAGCGCAGCGCTTCCTGTAAACGACACGGCAAAGAAAACACACTTTAATGAAGCTGTTTCTGCTCACTTGTAAGGCTACTAGGCTACTCTTAGCTTAGCTTGAGGCTACGCTACTTTTAGCTTAGCCTGCAGTCATCGAAGGTATTCTTACCGCTATCTTGGGATCGTGCGCCCGTCTCCTCTTCTTTGAGTCGGTTCCTCTCCTCCATGGACAGAAACCCGCAGTCCCGAACGCTCCAGTGGAGCGAACCGCTCGTTGATATCGGCAGTTTGTTGTTGGAGTTGACGAGACGATCCACTGAGAGCTTTCAGCAGCTTCTTCTCGTCTGTCTGCGGACTGGCCGAAAGTTGGTGACCGCGGAGAGGAGTTGAAGGCGAGTTGAACGTGAGACGTCGTCCCGCCATTATTCACGAAGCAGCAAAAACCAAACAAAGGAACTGGAGATACAGTTCTTCGGAATATAGTAACACGTGTCTGTTTGTATGCTCGTCTTGCAAGTACTGCTGTATCAGTCATGCCTATGACCTCACACGTGATTGGACGAGGAGTCTAAGGGTCCTCCAATCACATACAAGGTTATTGTTATACGGAAGGACCAGTATTTTAGGAAGACAAATGGTTGGGACTTTGAAAGAGCTGATATGCTTTATGTAAAGCAGTGAACGACTTTCCCTAGAAATCCGTACAGTGGTGCCTCTTTCTCCATTCCACCAGACAATCTTGAGTCTGACAGACATGCAATATTGACAATGTATCATCAGATGTACCCTTGTGTCACTGAGGTTGAATGTTTTGCCATGACATGTAAACGGGTAACATATATGAATGTAACTTACTCAATTGATTCTGCAGAGCAGAAAGGTCAGCATATGTTCATGCTAAGTGGTGTGGAAACACTAACAGTTTTGAGGAACCCGTCCTTGACCCTCTAGCAGAACTACGACCAGCCATTATAAAGCAGTTTATAGTTGTTAATGTTGTGTCAAAGGGTACGGCATTTAAACATGTTCTTGCACAAGTTTCCTGGCTTCATCTCCACCCGGACAGACATTTTTATGGAAAGCCAATAGAAGTTTGGGGCTTGCAGGGAACAGACACGTCATACCCAGCATCATTTCTGCCAGTTGAGCGCATTGCTAGAAGATGTGTGGTTAATACATCCTCTCTGCATTTAAGTAAGACCAAAGAAAAGGTCACTGTAGTCCTGCCACTATGCACTGTAGTTGAGCTCTAGGAGACTGTGATCTCTGCAGACCCCTCATGCTGATTCAAATGTTGTTTGCATGGAATGCTCATTTTACCTTGATTAAAACAAATTTTTTAAAGAAGTTATTTTGTGTATCTTTTTTACATAACATTTGCCCTTGCTAATGGCGTACACAGTAATCTAGCATATTTGAATTAAATAAATCAATTCAAGCTCAAATGTAAGAGTCTACTGAGCCTGATCTATTTGTACCTCAGATTTTCTTACCTTTTAAACAAATGTCACCTGGGCTAAAACTCCCTCTGAGACCCTAATTTGCATTTGTTTAGCTCACAGCATTTTCATTTACATGTCAAAGCCTCCCTTAGAATTAGGAGGAGGGGGGTCATGGGGGGACAACTGCCAAGGGAGACCCACGTCAATTTCTGACAATTTACGGCAGTTTTCGGCGTTGCCCGCAAATTGCCGCAAACCTGAAATTCCACGACAATTTACAGTGCCGCATACTGACGAAAATCCCACTTTTCATGCAGTGTTCATTTATATTGCACACATTTAATTTCATTTAAGTTTTTCTTTTACAACCTGCTCAGATTTGCACTTTTCCTCGTCACCTCATTTCTGCCTTATCCTGTAATGGGAAAATGATATGTGACCCTTTTAAATGCTTCATTTGTATAACCAGTTTATTAGTTGCAAGTGGTTCGATCACAAAGGCCCTGACATAAGAACTGATGTCTCCCACTTGGATTGGATGGTTCCAGCGTCATAGCTGTAGAGATTGAACAAAGTGTTTGTTATGTCTATGACCACCTTTGTTTTAGCATGTTGGGAGAGCAGGGACACGGTCAAAGAACTGACGTGTCTTATATGGATAAGATGTTCCCAGTACCCTGGCTGTAGATACTCAACAAGATGGTTAACGGTTTCTGTTGAACTGCCTCGATGTGTTGGGGCAAAAAGGAGGTTCTTGACAGTCTACTGACCACGTAGCTGTTGTGACCCTTTTTCCCTTGCAAGGAAATAAACGGAGAAAAGACATACTTGACTCAGAGCCTTTGTTTCTTACTTAACGATTGTCTGTGCAAATCTTCCACCACAGTTTGGTGTCAGAAGTGGGATCGTTTGAAGCTCCGTCGGGACTCCGAGGACGTCCGGGAAGGGGCCCCTTCAGGATCCACCAAACGTGATTCTGCCCTATACCTCATCACACTCAGAGAGAGGGGACCGGCGACCAAAAGAGATCTGATTGGCTTCAACACGATCCGATGAGGAAGATTTTCACACGAATCGGGTAAGAAGTTGATATTCTGATTTTCAAACGGGGCTTCGTGAATTATAACGGGTGATAACAGATTACAAAGACGGGTATCTAGTACTTTGGGATTTTTTTTAAATTATTTTTTTCTCTCTCTTATTAGAAAATCCAAATTTCGGTTATTTGATTGTCATTTTTTATGTTTTTACTTCTTTTAATCTCCTACTCTCTGGCTCCTTTGAGTCACGTCCAGGTCCTTGTACTCGTCCTGGTGTTTCGTCTCATAGTGTCTTCTCATGTTGTGCTCCTTAGTTACAGACACGTGGGCTCCACAAACAAGACAAACAGGTAAACTAATATACTTTCTTAGGGTTAGGGTTACGCCCTTTTTGGGAACGTGACAGTGTGGGAGGGAGGCGGGGCTTTACGGATCGCTACTGACACAGAGGAGATGACTGACTCCTGTCCTGATTGACAGAACAGCAGAGCATTATGGTATTAGCGTATTAGCGGTGAATGCGCTGGAATACCGGCGGGCCAGCTCTAATAGTAATTTGATATTGCCTCGCCAAATTTGGCCCGCGGGCCAGAGTTTGACACCCGTGACGTATGTGGTGACGTTGGGAACCTTCCTGTCTGGGAACATTTTGAGCTGATCCTCATAATAAGGTGTGCACACAGTAACGTCTTATTAATAACTAGCGTAAATAAATGTGACGTATCGCTTGTTCTAATGTCTTCTTATTTCTAGTGTTTTAAAAGGTGAAGTGTCTGTTGTGTTAAAGGAGCTTGGATACAACAGCTTATCTATGCTGAGGCATCATAGAGGCCTGCATGAGAACAAGGAGACCAACCAAGGTGGACCAAACCTTGGACGTTTTGAGAAGCTAAGAACATAAGAAGTGTATCCTAACTTGTATGAACTTGCTGTCATTGTCATTGCTGACTTTGTTCCCCAGCTTCATCTGCTCCCTGTGAAAGTATCTAAAGCAGGTGAAACACTCTCAGAAAAAGAAACCGCCTAAAGCCCTGTGGACAAGTTGCTAGTTTTCAATGTAAATGAATGAAATGTTCCACGTGTTACATGTTGTCACTAGTAACATAAGCACAGTCACAAACAAGTAGAATAAATAGAGTCACAAACCCAAAGGTTCCTGCGTATGTGGCCGTGGCTCAATGGGTAGAGACGGTTACACAATAATCACAACGTTGGTGGTTCCATCTTTGCATGTTTTATTCTTTTACTTTTCACATCACAATCCTCTCCCCAATTTGTCTCCACTTTCCCTTTTGACCCCACCATTGTATCATAAAGACAGACACCGTATTAATACGTTCATAAGTTATGTATCACGTGTCACAAACATCGTTCCACAGATGCTGGTTTTGATCCTGAAAGACTCTTGTTGAGCCGTGAGGAGGATTCTGTTCACGAGGACCTTTGACCCGGTTGACAGCTCAGACTGAGACTCAGTCAACCAGTCAGACTGCATACTTTGATGATGACGTGAGGACACACCCTCTCTGATGAAGGACAGCAAGCTGCGTCACTTCACTCCGTCTGATGGAAGCTGAAGTGAAGCACGGAGCTCCTTTTCTACACGGACCTGCTGAGGACAGAAGAGAGCTGCTCACTGAGGAAGTTCATGTCTACAAGCTCAGTAAGTGCAGCTGTGATTGGTTGAATGACATCATTGATGGTCGTGAAGATGTGATTGTTTAAAGCTTGGAAACAATATGGCGCCAGTGTGAGCAGGCAGAAAGAAGCTGCTGTTAGTCTGAATGATGACGCTGTGATGAAGAAGAGGAGCTCAGTCTGATCTGGGGTCTGTGAGGACTGTTACTGATGAGGAGGGGAAGGTAGCAGACAGAGGGGCACTAGGACCCAGCAGGGACCACAAAGCTTCATGTTCATTTCTTCATCTGCTTTAAACACATTTAGCCACTTTTTATTACTTTTTTTTAGTCACCTTACTGGTCTGTGTTTTACTGACTTCTGGACTCTGAAGAGGAGAAACAGCACAGCTCCATCTGCTGGAAGAAGAGTGATAACATTCATCTTGAAAAACACTACATTTATAGGATGAGCATTTTAACAGAGTTTAAAAAGGTAAAAGGAAGTTTGTCTTTCTCCAGAAGTCTAAACTTGAACAGACAACAAACTGAAACGCAGAAGCATGAACTAGGCTTAAGTGTGCGTGTTTATATTTTAATACTAAGCAGAACTGTCGGGAGGCGGATCAAAGTCAGGGAGGGTGCAGAGGCACATGGAGCAGAACATACAGATGCAAGAGTCTTCTGGTCAGCGAGAGGTTTCATATTTTTCTTAGGTGGTATTTTTGTCTTCTACTTTTCCTGCTGAAGGAAAAACGGGATCACGTGGGAAGCGGCATGTATGCGCAGACGGCGTGTGCGCATAACAAAATGGCGGCCGCCGTTCAGAGTGTTGCACACAGCCACCACCGGAATATGTTTTATTTATTCCACTACACACGTTAAAACATCACCGACCTGAGTAAACACAGCATAGAGCAGTTGAAACGTGAATTCATTTACTACTGAGAAGTTTGTATCTTTATTGTTGAAATGGAATCTGCGGTTACTGGCTAGTTGTTGTTGTAGCGGCTAAACTAGCACGTCGCGATACTCAAGGGGATCATGTCTGCGCAGAGTTACATTACATTACATTACATGTCATTTAGCTGACGCTTTTATCCAAAGCGACGTACAATAAGTGCATTCAACCATAGGGTACAAACTCAGGAGAACAAGAAACAAGAAAGTGCAATTTCCTCAAATAAGCCAATTTACAATTTGCTATAGATGAGTGACGTTACAAGTACAATTTAAGTGCTACAATTTGTTAGTTAATGCGCAAAGGCTTGAAGCGGCGCTTGTCAGGTCCGCTGACAGGTTTCTTTCTGCTAGTTACGGTGATTTTTATGGAAGTCCATTCCCGCCACTAAAAAGAGTTAAAAAGTCGAAATTATGACTTGGGATATGCGCATGCGCAGGCTCCTTTGTTGTTTGGTACATTGACTTTATAAACCCTCTTGGCGACTTCTGGTCAAAAGCGACCAGCGACCTTATCTGGTTTTATTGGAGACTTCTGTGGTGTCTGACGTGGCGTGACGTCACTGAAGCAGGAACCCGGCGGCTCGCAGCAGTCCAGCTGCAGTCAGAGGAGACACACGTCACGTGCAGGCTGAAATCAACGCGCGCATGCGCAAAGCCGCCGCCGATTCTGCAGCGTCTCTCCTCGTTGAGAAATTGCCAATACTGGTTCAATAAAGAGAGAATAACTTTTCAATCGTTTCTAATCACGATAACTACGTAATAAATACCACCCGGAAAGTATTTTATCTCCCTAGAAGTTTGATTTATTTCGGACTCGGAAATACGGAAGATAATTTAGACTCCGCTAAAAGTCGGACGTCCCTGTTTGTTATGAGAGAGGAGTGAGCGGGTATCGAACGTACGACGTTTACACTTCGCTAAAGTTGGAAATATATTCACACATTCACACTTCCTGGTTTAATAGCTGCTCAGTGAGACGTTGTTAAACTCAGTGTGACCGTATATATATATATATATATAATATATATATATATATATATATATATATTTATTTATATATATATATATATATATATATATATATATATATATATATATATATATATATTTATTTATATATATATATATATATATATATATATATATATATATATATATATATATATACACACACACACACACCATACAAGGTCTATAATAGAAATATTACTAATATAAAATATGTTGTATGGTTTGAGTATAAACAACCTTTTGTTTGGTTTTACAGGACTGATCTTTGCACCACACTTTTGGTTCCCTTCCACCTATAGCTTAGTTTTAGTAGCCTATATAGTGATTTAACATAAATAACGTCCTGATGGGCCGCTGCCTCCTGCCAAAGGAAAGCGCTTAAAAGAAACACGACATTTATAGGATGAGAATTTAAAATGACGTCTCTTGACACGTTGTCTCAAGACAACAACACAAAGTGTCCCATGAGAGTTTTAGTGTTGAGGTAAATGAGCTCTGTGAGTTTGTCCTGATGAAGATAATAATGTGTGAGCTCTGCCAGCAGGTTGTTGTGAAGGTGTGAAGGTGTGGACTCTGCTATGAATCAGGCTGAGGACCCAGAGGACGGAGTCCCTCCCTCTGAAGCCCCTCTGTGTGGGGAACATGACAGCCAGACCAAAGCTCAGAGGCGAGAGGACCATCTCCAACTGTCCTCCACTCGTCTCCATGTCCCAACGTCTCTGACTCACTGACTCTGCTTCTACATGTGTGACCAGGACCCATCAGAGACCAGGACCTGGACCTGGACCCAGCTGTGTGTCCATGAAGAGTAACCGGTCTATGGAGCCTCCTCTAAACTTCAAAGACGTTGGTCCCTCTGTTGATGCAAGGTGAGGGTCTCAGGCTGATGATGAGGTGTTTCTACCAGACTCTCTGCTGGAGGTTCTGGGTTTCTTGCTCCAGGGCCCTTCAGCAGTGTCCAGTGAGGGAGGGAGAGCTCCATGGAGGACTTGGTGAGACCTGTTGGGACTAAACCAAACTGACTGGTGAAGAAAACAGTGAACTGAAAGACTGAGCTGTTGATTCTCAGTGGGACCAGCAGGACCAGTAGACCTAAACCACTACAGGGAGTCATGTGGTCCACATCCAGACCTCACGTCATGGACCTTTACCTTGTTTTGGTCTCTGTGAGGACGGACACCATGTGAGCTGATGCTTCATGATTAGATGATGAGATGATGTAATCTCAGTGTATCTTTCAGTTCACATCAGCAGAGAGGAAAGTCTCCTGAACCCAGATGTTTGTCCATGAAGAGTGATCAGTCTATTGGTCGATATATTGACTTCAAAGATGGACGCCGTTCTTATGACACAGAGTAAGTAGGGCCCTATGAAATCTTTTTAATTTTTTCTCAAATTCTGGTCTAAATCTCCCACATTTTTTTATTTTTTTTTATTTTTTGAGAATTGTTTTTTTTTTATTTAACCCTGAGACAGTGAATTAAGAACTGAAATGTAGACAATATATACAGTTAAAACTGAAAACTTCCATACATAGAACCTTATTTCAGGCAAAAACCTGCTGCATGACAAAAACATGGCAATATCTTTTCTTGTGTGTCCAAACAGAACAGTCATTCAAAAAAAAAATCTGATTTGTTGGTTTAAATTAAACAAAATACACGACTAAACAAAAAATGCCGTTAGTTCTTTGTAAGATCAAACTAAGTAAGAATAGTCCTGTTAATATCTACTAACAAAAGTGCATAACAATTTCAACAGCCCGTGCAGTAAACAATAAAAGATTTTGGAAATTCAACTTAACTTTGGTGTAAATATCAAAAACATTGTAAACTTCAATTCCGAGTGCAACTCGGAGCCTTAGCTTGCACAAACTCCTTGGGGATGAGGAAGCAGCATCTTCTCTTTCTAGCAGGCAGATCTCATCCATGTCACAATTGAGAATGATTTGCAGAGCTGCCAGGTCTCACCCACCAGCGTGATGACATGGCAGAGGCAGGTTACATGTACGCTGTTGGGCAACACTCCTCTCAGAGCCCCCTGTATTCCTTCAGACAGTGAGCAGCATTATCAGTCACCACGGCCCAGACATCATCAAGCTCACATTGTTGTGATTGAGAGAGAATAGAATGGCTTTGGAAGTATTCGCATCTGTCCACGAAGACAACATCAATCAGAAAGTACTGTTGTCCAACGCCTACGATGAAAGATAAAAAATAATAATAACCATGATTAGTATTGTGTCACAACAAAAGGGTGAGATACAGCTAGACATAGACAGAAGCTTTATTTGCTTTAATTCTTAATTCCCGATGTGAGAGTAGCTTTAATGTTGTGATCAATACATTTAATACATACATGTGTAACCAGGATCCATCAGAGACCAGGACCTGGAGCTGGACCTGATCCTGAACCTGGTCTGCAATCTGGACCTGGACCCAGATGTGTGTCCATGAAGAGTGATCAGTCTATTGGTCGATGGATTACCTTCAAAGATGGACGTCGTTCTTATGACCCAGAGTAAGTTCTTAAACAGATGAAGAACTGTTCTCATCCTCAGTTTTGAATCACAGAAATGTTTGTTCATTGTTTAAAGTGTTGTTTCCATGACGATCCATCATGACAGAACTCATTATCTTCATCTAACTCCAGGGTGTCAAACTCATCTTAGGTTTGGGTCAGATACTGTCCACTTTGATCTCAAGTGGGCCGGACCAGTAAAATCTTAGGCGATGGTCCGGTCGACGGGGGGCCGTCATTTCCAAGCGGGCGGTGCTGCCTGGAGGAACGCTGTGGTCTAAAAGGTCTAACACAGGGGAGCCCTAACTTTATCAGCTCGCAAGCTACTTGTCATTCAACGCTTCAATCCAAGTCATGGCGATCGCCCGAATAATAACAACGAGCAGCAGCGGTAACCAATGGAACAACAGCGCTGCAGACCGGGAGCACAAAACGAATCCATGTAAAGAAACAAGCAACAATAAGTTACTGCAGACATTCTTGGTCGTTACCTCACTCCATGACTTGCACTGATGCATGCGTGGTGACCTGACGTGGTTCTTTCTTCAATGTTAGGTGATCTACCAGCACTGCGTTGGTGAAGGACCAGGGGCCTCATTTATAAACGTTGAGTACGCACAAAAGAAGGTGTACGCCGCTCTCTACGCAATAATTGGTATTTATAAAAAGCAAACTTAAAAATATCCTTCACGCAAGCTCGGACCCATGCGTACGCACAAAAACGGGTGAAATGAGAACCGTCGGCAAATGCAAGAAACACGCAAACGTGTGTGAAAGTGTGTAAAATTAGACTGTTGTAAAAGAAATGCCAATACTGCCTCTCATAAATAACACGAACACACGTTTGATCGATCTGCAGCGTAAAACAAACAGAAATACAAATTAACACATTTTCAAAATGAAAAGTGAAATATGTTCTGCAATAATATCGGGATGTTATTAAATTCATCCTCTAAACACAGCTGTTGCTTGTCAGATGCAATCAGACGGACGGTAATAAAACGCCACGATGCCGTCACAATGCGTGATGACGCTGATGGCTGATCTTGCGCTCTTAGAAGACGTGGCACATGGAAGGATTGGCGCTGTAGTGCAGCGCACCATCGGCCTGTTTAAGGACAGATGGCACCGGCTCGACTGCACTGGAGGGAGGTTATTGTTTACTCCTGAAAAGGTGTGCAACATCGTGCTGCGTGTGCTGTGCTACATAATGTGGCACAGCTTCCAAACGTGCCTCGACCCCCTGACGCCGATGTTGGACCTGTCCCTGACCCTGTCCCCGATCCCCAATCACTGCCGCCAGTCTCTCATCAAGAGGGGACAGCTCCGGTGTCCCCTTTCCCCCCCGTGGCAGACACACCTTGGCGATGGCGCCCTAAACGCTTTTTTGCATCCACTTTGATGTCAGACCAGTTTTTTCTTTATTTGGGTCCGAGGTCGTGAGGCTGCAGCGTTGCTCTGCAACCTTTTGCCACTCAGGTGCCTTGTTGGCATCAGTGATGTCCACACTGTGTCCTCCAAAGAGCATCTTTCTTCTCCTTTCCACCTCCCAATGATCATTTCCACTTCACACTGAATGAAGTTACGTTTCTTCATTTTCCTCTTGGTGTTTGTCATGATTTCGCAATCGATGAATACTAATTTGTGGGCGTTCCACAGACTATATAAGGGCAACTATGGCCGTGACACGAAGCCGCAAAAGCTGCGCTGCATTTAGAAGTGATAGTGATTTATTAAGGGAAAACTGCATAGGACGTTTTATAAGTCTGAATGTTTCTGTGCGTACGCACGTCCTACATTTCATCCGTACGCCATTTCTGGTGCAAATCCTACGCAAGGTTTAATAAATGAGGCCCCTGGTCTAACACATGCGCTCACTCACAGAGTGCGACCCACAGTGGACTGATTAGGAATAGCAGCTACTTTTATAGAAAAGCAATTTGTGTCTTTCTGTAATTCTCACAATAGTAAAGTCATCCAGCGGGCTGCACTGGACCCCCCGGCAGACCAGATTTGGCCCTCGGGCCTTGAGTTAGACACCCATCATCTAACTGGTCTGTGTGTGTTTAAATGTGAATCATTAACTGTAAACATCCTCAGATGTAAACACAATGTGAGCTAGTTCCTCCACATCAGGATCAGCAGAGGTCACATCTGGAGACAGCTGCAGGTTTCCGGAGACAGATGACTGGGACTGAACATGTGCTAAGAATAAACTCAGTGCTCTGTGGACCAGCTGATTGGGTCTCTGGACTCCATGCAGAGGTTTGGACAAAGTATCGTCAGTAGACTCTGTAAAAAGGTCCAAAGACTAGTTTCAGAAGATCTAAGGAGACTTCTAGAGGTCAGGGGACGGACTAAAGAGGTTTGGAGTAGTTCTATAGGACTTTGTACCAGATGCAGAGGTCTGCAGACGTTGTTTTTATGACCACAGTAAGAACTAAAACCAGATGAAACTGATGACTAACTGTCACTCAACTAATAAACTGTCCGTCATCATCGACAGTCTTCAGCATCTGGTTTCCATCATTATCAATCAAGACAGAAGCCAATATCTTTAACTGATGTTGTATTGGTGTTGATGGTCCAAACACCATGTGAGCTGATGGCTCAAGTTCATCCACAGAGAGGACCAGGAGAGCTCAGAGGTTCCCGCAGGTCCGTCTACCCAGCAGCATCAAACACACCTGGACTCCATCTTCATGGTGTGTACATGAACAACTACTTTAACATCTCTCAGGTCACCATCATCTCCACGCTGCACTTTGTAGACCAGTGGATTGTCCGTCTGTCCAACATGGACCTGATGGTGGCTTCCGTGTTCTAGTTGGTGTCATTCATAGAATGTTCTGTTCCAGCTGCTGGAGGAGAACATCCTCACTTTTGTGAAGAATGAGCTGAAGAAGATCCAGAAGGTAGTGAGTTCAGATTACCCAGAATGCTTAGAGAAGGAGGATGAGGAGGTGCTGGATGAAGAGCAGAGGAGGAGCAGAGAGGCCTTTGTGAAGATCTCAGTGCACTTCCTGAGGAGAATGAAGCAGGAGAAGCTGGCTGAGCGTCTGCAGAGCAGTAAGAGGATTTCTCTACAGACTTACCATGCTGATACATGAGACCTTCACTAATGTCTCAAGAGATGGACAGAATATATTCATAGTCATTCTCTGAGGAAATACATGTTTAAATCTATTCTGTGACTCTTGGATCTTTTTTGTTGTCTTCATTCAGGACTTCTTGCTCCAGTTTGTCAGCGTGAACTCAAATCCGACCTGAAGAGGAAGTTCCAGTGTGTGTTTGAGGGGATCGCTAAAGCAGGAAACCCAACCCTTCTGAATGAGATCTACACAGAGCTCTACATCACAGAGGGAGGGACTGCAGATGTCAATGTAGAACATGAGGTCAGACAGATTGAAACAGCATCCAGGAAACCAGCCAGACCAGAAACAACCATCAGACAAGAAGACCTCCTCAAAGCCTCAGCTGGAGGAGAGGAACCAATCAGAACAGTGATGACTAAGGGAGTGGCTGGCATTGGGAAAACAATCTTAACACAGAAGTTCACTCTGGACTGGGCTGAAGACAAAGACCACCAGGACATACAGTTCACATTCCCATTCACCTTCAGAGAGCTGAATGTGCTGAGAGAGAAGAAGTACAGCTTGGTGGGACTTGTTCATCACTTCTTCAGTGAAACCAGAGCAGCAGGAATCTGCAGGTTTGAAGAGTTCCAGGTTGTGTTCATCTTTGACGGTCTGGATGAGTGTCGACTTCCTCTGGACTTCCACAACAATGAGATCCTGACAGATGTCACAGAGTCGGCCTCAGTGGATGTGCTCCTCACAAACCTCATCAGGGGGAAGCTGCTTCCCTCTGCTCGCCTCTGGATCACCACACGACCTGCAGCAGCCAATCAGATCCCTCCTGAGTATGTTGGCATGGTGACAGAGGTCAGAGGGTTCACTGACCCCCAGAAGGAGGAGTACTTCAGGAAGAGGTTCAGAGATGAGGAGCAGGCCAGCAAGATCATCTCTCACATCAAGACCTCACAAAGCCTCCACATCATGTGCCACATTCCAGTCTTCTGCTGGATCACTGCTACAGTTCTGGAGGAGGTGTTGAAGACCAGAGAGGGAGTAGAGCTGCCCAAGACCCTGACTGAGATGTACATCCACTTCCTGGTGGTTCAGTCCGAAGTCAAGAAGGTCAAGTATGATGGAGGAGCTGAGACGGATCCACACTGGAGTCCAGAGAGCAGGAAGATGATCGAGTCTCTGGGAAAACTGGCCTTTGATCAGCTGCAGAAAGGCAACCTGATCTTCTATGAATCCGACCTGACAGAGTGTGGCATCAATATCAGAGAAGCCTCAGTGTACTCAGGAGTGTTCACTCAGATCTTTAGAGAGGAGAGAGGACTGTACCAGAACAAGGTGTTCTGCTTTGTCCATCTGAGTGTTCAGGAGTTTCTGGCTGCTCTTCATGTCAATCTGACCTTCTTCAGCTCTGGTGTCAATCTGCTGTCAGAAGAACAAACAACCTCCCTGGTGTCTAAAGTCTTTAGAGACAAACCTGAACCAATGCGTCTCTACCAGAGTGCTGTGGACAAGGCCTTACAGAGTCCTAATGGACACCTGGACTTGTTCCTCCGCTTCCTCCTCGGTCTTTCCCTGGAGACCAATCAGACTCTCCTACGAGGTCTGCTGACACAGACAGGAAGTCGCTCACAGACCAATCAGGAGACAGTCCAGTACATCAAGAAGATGATCAGTGAGGATGTGTCTCCAGAGAAAAGCATCAATCTCTTCCACTGTCTGAATGAATTGAATGATGGTTCTCTAGTGGAGGAGATCCAACGGTCCCTTAAATCAGGACGTCTCTCGACAGAAGAACTGTCTCCTGCTCAGTGGTCAGCTCTGGTCTTCATCTTACTGTCATCAGAAGAAGATCTGGAGGTGTTTGACCTGAAGAAATACTCTGCTTCAGAGGAGGCTCTTCTGAGGCTGCTGCCAGTGGTCAAAGCCTCCAACAAAGTTCTGTAAGTACAGAGAGAGATAGATTCATACATCAGAACTTAATCATGCTGCCATCTTCAATACTTACTGCTTCTTCTTCATCCCTCTCTTCAGACTGAGTGGCTGTAACCTCTCAGAAAGAAGCTGTGACGCTCTGTCCTCAGTTCTCAGCTCCCAGTCCTCTAGTCTGAGAGAGCTGGATCTGAGTAACAACCACCTGCAGGATTCAGGAGTGAAGCTGCTTTCTGCTGGACTGGAGAGTCCACACTGTGAAGTGGAGACTCTCAGGTCAGATTAAGTTAGTTTGTCTTCAATGATGCGTCTAGGGAACTCTGGAACCAGAGGAACTAATCTTAGAGACAAAACTTGGGGCTAAAAGTCTTTTTTGTGAACTAATATCTGTATTTCCATCACATCACAAGAACCTTGTAGATAAGACATGTCAAGACAAGTCCACTTGGTGTCTTTATTTACATCCATGGTACATGTCTGACCTTCATAAGATTCTTTCTGCTTCCATTATTTAAATCAAATATGTATTTTCCAACTATTTCCATAAAATGTGTTTATTTTCAATATAATGTAAATATTTTACATTATAGAGTTATTAGTAATGTTATCAGGTTGTTGATACATTAGTGCATTAGTACATTAGTACATTAGTGGGTGTTTAGTTGTGACTGGAAACCAGTCAGTAACCATGTGAATGTGACCCCTCTGTACCTGATAGTATCTCAGTACTGCAGTGACCTTCCAGCCCTCACCGCTCCCTTAGATCTTGTGACATGTGTCTTATTCTGTGTCTCTGCAGGCTGTCAGGCTGTCTGATCACAGAGGAAGGCTGTGCTTCTCTGGCCTCAGCTCAGAGCTCCAACCCCTCCCACCTGAGAGAGCTGGACCTGAGCTACAATCATCCAGGAGACTCAGGAGTGAAGCTGCTGTCTGCTGGACTGGAGGATCAACACTGGAGACTGGAGACTCTCAGGTATGAAGAGGCTGCAGCCACAGACCATCTGTCTGGTAGAGGAGATAGAGCTGGAAACCTTTTCTCTGTCCCACTGTCAGCCTGGTTAATAAGACCCTGACACACCAAGCTGACCTCAAACTACCAGAGACTCATCAAACTGTTTGTGTCCCACATGAGACCATTAACACAGACAGAAGTAGTGAGGAACAGTAGCCAGGATGAGCCTGAACAGGGAGGAAGGTGATGAAAACCTTGTTTCTCTGGAGCTTTGTCTTGTCTTCACGTTATAAGAGGGGACAGTGTCTCCTGACACGTTGACGGCATCATGGTGGGTTGATATGAGTCAACGTGGTCACGCTGCAGGTTTGTGAGCTCTTAACAACTCAAACAACACTTGGATGTTTAGATGCTGGTCCTCTGCCTCCAGTGTGTGTTTGTCCTTTAGTCCAGACATTATTATTAAGAGACAAACAGTCAGAGAAACAATCTGTTCAAAGCGTCAAAGCGTCACAGGAGGAACGTTTGGTGTTTTAAAGGAGTTCAGCTTCACCTGCTTTTGGTGCTTTGCACTGAGAGACGGTTCCCTGGATGATAAGAGTGGACTTGTTGAAGCTACAGGTGACAGTCGGCCACAGACGCTCAGTGAAGAACCAACAGCTGATGGTGGACCTGGAATTAGTATCAACTATATCGTAGAAATGAACAGAACATACCAAAAAAAACCTACCCAGATAAATGTTGCCATCCGGATGGAGTGAATGTGATTGTGGTTGGATGAGAAGTATAAAGATTTAGCATCCAGACACCCGATTGGTTTTCTCCGCCATGCGCCTGCAGATCAGAGCGACGGCGGGTGTGGAAAGTCGTCGGTGGAAGGATCCTTTGTCAGAAGCCACAAGCCGATCTCAGTTGGTATTTAGCGACATGGACCCTCCTCATGCAGATTCCATGTAACGTTACATGAGGACCTTCATGACCATGAGTTTGTTGTTTTCTACCTTTATAGAGAATCTGCCACAACACAGCGACTTGCAAGTAGCGCGGCGCCTTAAATAAAGTCACGTGTGTCTTCATGCGGCTTTAGAAATGAACACAAAGGGATTCTGTATTTGCTCATAAAGTCTTAAAAACGGGTTATTTGGCCGATGTTTTGATAAGCGACCAAAGCCAGTTCAGTGTTTCCATCATTATAACAGGGGTGCCCCCCCCATGAAGTAGTACAACGGGGAGACACTGCAGTCTACCTGATCAATGGGACAACGTGTACGTCCTCCGACTTGCGTCATTAAGCGGCTTCGGCTTCGGCTGCTTTTAGAATAACTTATTTCCCCGTTAAGATGGTTCAGCTACTGTAGAGAAAAGTGCGCCGTCTCTTGCTCTTTAATCTCATGAAGTGCTCGGTGAGAACGACAGCTGTGTTTCTCCGACGCGCCCTGAAACAAGCTCCATATCTCACGCGCTTGAGCGCCGCTCAGCATCTCGCCGTCGTAGACGACCTTTGGCATGTTTGGCAGAGCGCCTTGAGCGCCATGTAAAACCAGTATGGATCAACCCATTAACCAATTGATCCATATATATAAGGCGCTCCGGATTATAAGGCACTGTCGTTTTGTGAGGAAATTAAAGCCTTTTAAGTGCGCCTTGGAGTGTGGAAAATGCGGTATATTGACTTTAATACTACAAGAGGGCGCCCCATTTGTTGAACAACGACAGGCGGACAAGAGCAGCCGTTTCCAGCGAGAGCCTTATTGTTTTATTAATCTGTCCGTTTAAATTGTTTGTGCTTCATCAATTAATGTTTCACATAACTAATGTGCCACATCATAAATATTTTTATATTAATTTCAAACTTTTCAAAATTGAAAATTAAAAACTTTTTATTTATTTACTGTAAATGACCTCTCGTGGCCCACCAGGGGGCAGCGGCCCACACTTTGGAAATCACTGTCTTAAACTATCTACTCCACAGCATGAACATCATCATTGTTCATCAGGATTTCAGACCTTTATAAAAACATTTTTTCACCAGAAGATGAACCTTATCTTATGGAGCCAGAAGATCTAATCTAAGAGACTAAACTAGGGACAAAAATCTGTTTATGTTTCCATCACATCATCGGATCCTTGTGGAACCAACACATTTGATACGGAGGGAATTAAAACACAATGTTGGCTCACGATAAATCATCACAGGGTCGTCCTATTAATCCTCTTATTCATGCTGTGTGATGTTATTTTAATATGGTTCATTGAGGAAAATGGGAAAAGCAGAGGTGTAAAAGAGACTGAAACTTGGATTTCTGGCGCTTCAGTGAAAATCTGCTTGGAGTTTGATGGTTGCTCATTTAAGTTGTAGATGGTAACTGACATTAAATTAGCAAATAAAGATCCTTTTTAATCACTTTCCTTTTTGAGTAGTCCAGTCTACACTAGTACTTGTATAAACACTTAATTGATTTAATATGAAATAGGATTACATTTTAACACAAATGTTATTTTTCTTGTTGACTGTTGTCTCTTCAGACTGAGTGTCTGTAACCTCTTAGAGAGAAGCTGTGACGCTCTGTCCTCAGTTCTCAGCTCCCAGTCCTCTAGTCTGAGAGAGCTGGATCTGAGTAACAACCACCTGCAGGATTCAGGAGTGAAGCTGCTGTCTGGTGGACTGGCGAGTCCACACTGTGAACTGGAGACTCTCAGGTCAGGATTCAAATAAAGTCCACTTGGTTGTTTTTATTTACATCCATGGTACATTTCTGACTTTCATAAGATTCTTTCTGCTTCCATGATTTAAATCCAATATGTATTTTCCAAATATTTTCAGGGAAATGTGTTTAATTTTTTGACAATTTTCCAATGAAAATATTTGAAATTATAGAGTTAGTAGTATTGTTATCAGCTTGTTGATGTACATTAGTGGGTGTTTAGTTGTGACTGGAAACCAGTCAGTAACCATGTTAACGTGACCCCTCTGTAGCTTATGGTATCTCAGTACTGCAGTGACCTTCCAGCCCTCACAGCTCCCTCAGATCATGTGACATGTGTCTTATTCTGTGTGTCTGCAGGCTGTCAGGCTGTCTGATCACAGAGGAAGGCTGTGCTTCTCTGGCCTCAGCTCTGAGCTCCAACCCCTCCCATCTGAGAGAGCTGGACCTGAGCTACAATCATCCAGGAGACTCAGGAGTGAAGCTGCTGTCTGCTGGACTGGAGGACCCTCACTGGAGACTGGAGACTCTCAGGTATGAAGAGGCTGCAGCCACAAACCATCAGTCTGGTAGAGGAGGTAGAGCTGGAAACCTTTTCTCTGCCCCACTGTCAGCCTGGTTAATACCCTGAGACCCTCACACACCAAGCTGACCTCAAACTACCAGAGACTCATCAAAGTGTTTGTGTCCCACATGAGACCATCAACACAGACAGAAGTAGTGAGGAACAGTAGCCAGGATGAGCCTGAACAGGGAGGAAGGTGATGAAAACCTTGTTTCTCTGGAGCTTTGTCTCCACGTTATAAGAGAGGACAGTGTCTCCTGACACGTTGACGGCATCATGGTGGGTCGATACGAGTCAACGTGGTCACGCTGCAGGTTTGTGGGCTCTTAACAACTCAAACAACACTTGGATGTTTAGATGCTGGTCCTCTGCCTCCAGAGTGTGTTTGTCCTTTAGTCCAGACATTATTATTAAGAGACAAACAGTCAGAGAAACAATCAGTTCAAAGCGTCTTGATGGATCATCACAGGAGGAACGTTTGGTGTTTTAAAGGAATTCAGCTTCACCTGCTTTTGGTGCTTTGCACTGAGAGACGGTTCCCTGGATGATAAGAGTGGACATGTTGAAGCTACAGGTGACAGTCGGCCACAGACGCTCAGTGAAGAACCAACAGCTGATGGTGGACCTGGAATTAGTATCAACTGTATCGTAGAAATGAACAGAACATACCAAAAAAACCCTATCCAGATATATGTTGCCATCCGGATGGAGTGAATGTGATTGTGGTTGTATGAGAAGTGTTGTGAGCGGCTAGGGGGTCGTATTAGGTTACTAGCAAATGAGTAAACTAACTTATGGACATTAATAGAATTATTAATTATCACTAAGATACTTCTCAGAATGAATAAATAACGGGGCACCACCCTGAGCTAACAGGGACCAATAACCAATACTATAAAGTCTCATAATTGATATTCACTCCTTGAGAGTGAAGATGTTGGAAGGAGTTAAGTTCGAGCACTGGCAATGTATGTCAACGGTCACCATATAAATACAGGTAATTGCAGGAAAACGGTTCTTTAAAGTATAACAGGGTTTATTAACTCACAGGAACACCGATCAAGATCACCTATAACTGCAACCAACAATCCCCATAACGCTTATTTTAAACCTACTCACCAAACAAGCAATCAAAACCAGAGTGTGTGTGTGTGTGTGTGTGTGTGTGAGCACAGAGGGGGGTGAGAGAGAGAGAGGGGGGGAGACGAGGGGGTTGCAGGGAAGGAACGGCGGTGGAGTTGCGCGCAACAACAAGTGGAGTGCCGGTTATCACACTAGGGGGCGAGAGCAGCAGGGCGGAAGTGAGACCGTTAAATCAAACCACAAAGGAAGACGGGAACATTAAACAGTGTAATACGACTACTGGACGCGAGGGGCGAGCGAGAGCGAAATGCAGGAAGTGTTCCACGTATTAAAGCAGGGGGGTCCAAACTTTTTTCACTGAGGGCCACAGAGAGAAAAATATGCGAAAGGTTGAGCCGCTCACTAAAGTTAAGGTATATCACCTCTAGTGTATTAACAGTAATACAAATCAATCAATCAAATGTAGGTAAATTATGCTTGATAATTTATTATACTAAAAACTGCATACATCACATCTTTCTATGTATGGGTTTTCATTTATCTATTTTCAAATTAAATCAATCAAATGTAGGTAAATTATGCTTGATAATAGAATAAACTTAAAGAAAAAAAACTGCATAAATCACATCTCTCCATTAATGGGTTTTCATTTTTTTTACAAAAAGGGTTGGCAGCTCATCCTCAGATTGCTTCTTCGTCAGGATGGGGACCCCCTTCACAGCCCAGTATAAAGAGGGAAGGCTTTATTTAACCTACTTATGCAAATCATTTATCAGCTAACGTAGAAGTCGAGTAGGGAGAGGAGCTGCATCTCAATGAGTTCTAATTGCAGACTCTCTTCCACTTCTTCTGCATCCAGCAGGAAGGGAGTTGAGAACAGCTTGATTTCTTTCTCAATGGCAGAAAAATCTTGGAAGCGCTGATTGAATTGTGTCATAAGAGTTGTGATCACAGAAACATATTTCCACTTTTTAGCAGAGAGGTCGGCCTTTGGATGAGCACGTTTGATTTCGGACAGCGTAGGGAAGTGCGCAAGGTTGAAGTTGCGTAGTTGTGTCTCAAAAAGACGAAGCTTCGCACAGAAAGTTGTGGTACAAGCTGGTCTTTGCCTTGTAGGCTCTTGTTCAGTGAGTTAAGATGACCAGTAAGATCAACTAGAAAGGCAATAAGGGAATAAAACCGCTTCAGCACAGAGCCGCGACTAAGCCAGCGCACGTCACAATGATAGAGTACGTCCCCGTATTCAGCATCGACATCAGATAGGAAAGCTTAATTCTCTGTGGTAGAGCCCTCGTGCTCAAATTATGTTGACAGTTTTCACAACTGTGGTCATCACATCGCCAAGCTGGACTGTCTTGGCACAGAGAGCTTCTTGGTGGATGATACAGTGCAATTTTACAGCCTCGCCTCCACTCTCTGGCACCTTGGCGCACACCAAAGATGCCATTCCTTTGGGCTCGCCTGTCATAGCGGGAGCCCCGTCCGTTGCAACTCCACACAGCTCGTCCCATTTAAGTTCCATCTTGTCAATTGCACCTGACGCGGCTTCAAAAATGTCCTCACCCGTTGTTGTGCCCTTTAGACTCCGAAGATCAAGCAGCTCCTCCGTAATGCAAAAGTTATCGTCAACTCCCCGCAAAGAAATAAACAGTTGTGCGGCGTCTGTTGCATCTGAGCTTTCATCACATGCAATCGAGTAAAAGTCAAAAGCACAAGCTTTATGTGACACTTGATTCTGTATGTTAGCTGACAAGTCTTCAATTCGCCGCACAATTGTGTTTGTGGACATGCTCACGTTGTTGAATTCCTGCATCTTTTCCGGGCACATTATTCCAGCGACTTTAATGAGGCACTGTTTAACAAAGTCACCGTCTGAGAAAGCTTTCCCGCAGCGCGCTATGAGTTGAGCTACCTCATAGCTAGCTATTGTAGCGTTTTCTTGTGTTTTGTTAGCACGGTAAAAGTACTGTTGTTGAGCCTGCAGGTTAGCTGCCATGTGCTGGACTTTGTCCTCTCGCTCAGTGTAGGACGTGAAGGTCGGATGCTTGGTTTCGTAGTGTCGTCGTACATTGTACTCTTTCATCACTGCAACCGTTTCATTGCAAATCAAACAGACACACTTCTCCTTGACTTCTTTGAAGAAATATTCATTTTCCCACCGTGTTTGAAATGTTCTGCATTCACTTGCTATCTTGCGTTTCTTTGGTTCTGCCATTTTGTCGTCGCGGAAATTTTTTATTTGAAACATTTTTTTTTGGAAAAGCTGCATTAGGACTGCAGCTAGTGAGTAGCTCCACCTACTGGTCAAACTAAGAACTACGATACAGTCAAGTGCAAGTTTCATGTGTGGGCCACATTCCATTCTATTTCTATAATTTGCTGCGGGCCAATAAAAAATGGATCCCGGGCCGCAGTTAGCCCGCGAGCCGTACTTTGGACACCCCTGTATTAAAGCAACGAGGAAGACGACAGTTGCACTGCTATGGCAACGCCATCTGTTGCTAGGGACTACGGCTTGGACGAAAGAGGGGGGGATACTTAGACGCGGCGCGAGGAGATTCTGTCCCGCGACCAGCGGAACGTAGATCAGCAACGTGAATCAGGATGGTCGGATCCATGTGTGTGCAGTTACAGAACCAACGATGTGGCTGGCGATACGAAATGAAACCACAGGCAAACGGATCTCACGGCAGAGACCCGGGAAAAGAAAAGAAAATAAGGAACTATTCTGACCATGAAATCATTCACCAGCTTAACACAGTTGGCGCTTTCACTCTCTTACAGCAAACGTATCACAGCATCAGATCAACAGGGGACATTACAACATTTGCAGGTACACATTCAAACATAAATCAAAGGTAGCGGATTCGTTGATCCGGACTCTATCGTACCACGTTATGACTGAACAAATCAAATAAACATCAAGTTTATATCAACACGCTAAATTAGTCTGCCCAGAAAACCAGTCTTACTGTTTGATGGGCGTTGGTCATCAGCTTCCAGCTGACTGAGGACAGTTGAGCTCCGCGGAGGGAAACTCAGTGGATGAACTTGAGGTCCAGGTTACAGGCCGCAAGTGACTTTCTATTCAGAATGTTGGTCCCTGGGACAAAACCAGCTGAAAACTCCTAGAGGGGAAATATCCTTCTCACCCTTTTCACCCGTGACCCGTATTCATGCCTGCATGTCACACTTAAATGTTTCAGATCATCAAACAAATGTAAATATTAGACACAGATAACACAAGTAAACACAAAATGCAGTTTTTATCATTAAGGGGAGAAACTAATCCAAACCTAAATGGCCCTGTGTGAAAAAGTGATGAAAACATAAATGAAGTGAGGTTCATCACATCTTTGGAAAGCCCAGTTCCATTTCTCCAGCCACAGCCGTTCTCAATCTAGAAATCACTTAAATAGGAGCTGCCTGACAAAGTGAAGTAGACCACAAGATCCTCACAAGCGAGACATCAGGCTGCGATCCAAAGACATTCAGGAACAAATGAGGAACAAAGTCATTGAGATCCATCAGTATGGAAAAGGTGACAAATCCATTTGTAAAGTTTTGGGACTCCAGCGAACCACAGGGAGAGACATTGTCCACAAATGGGGACAACATGGAAACATGCACATTGTGTGAATACTGAATGGTCTGTATCTGCTTTATCTTTTTGAAACAGTTTAATGTGAATGTTCCTTTGCACACGTCCCATGAAGCTTGATCTGTAGCATGACGTCATTTTTCCCGTTTGAATTCACATCTGGTGAAAGTACAGTGACAGGTCCATTTCTTATTTGTTATCCATTCATCTTCTTCATGAATATATTCCAGCACCTCGTCGCTGTGTGACGCCTAACTGACAGTCTGTGGTCGTCTGTAAGTAGTGGTAGAAGAAGAAGAGGTGCTCCATGTGGACATGAAGGACAAAGCTGTGTGTGTGAGAGTGATGTAATGTCCATGTCTCCATGCTGCTCTGACCCCCCCTCCTCCTTTCAGGGTGGAGCCTGATGGAGTCCGATGGCTGAGACCAGGTCTGAGGAAGTGTAAGTGTGCTTAGATTCATGAAGATTCAACCATCTTCACACTGTGACATCACTCATTCACCTCTGTGATGTCATCATCAAAGTGTCAGTAGATGAACACATGATTAATAACTGCAGCTGTATTGTGTCTTGTTCCCTCATCAGATTCCTGTGAACTCACAATCGACACAAACACAGTAAACAAACAACTCAAACTGTCTGACAACAACAGGAAGGTGACATGTGTGGAGGAGGATCAGTCATATCCTGATCATCCAGACAGATTTGACTGCTTGCCTCAGCTGCTGTGTAGAACTGGTCTGACTGGTCGCTGTTACTGGGAGGTCGAGTGGAGAGGAGACGTTCATGTATCAGTGAGTTACAGAGGAATCAGGAGGAAAGGAGACAGTAGAGACTGTGTGTTTGGATACAATGATCAGTCCTGGAGTCTGATGTGCTCTGGTGGAGGTTACTATGTCCGTCACAAGACAGAAACATTCATCACCTCCTCCTCCTCCTCCTCCTCTGGTAGAGTCGCAGTGTATGTGGACTGTCCTGCTGGCTCTCTGTCCTTCTACAGAGTCTCCTCTGACACACTGATCCACCTCCACACCTTCAGCACCACATTCACTGAATCTCTTTATCCTGGGTTCAGGTTCTGGTCAGGTTCTGGTTCCTCAGTGTCTCTGTGTCCTCTTCAGGAGGGAGAGTCTCCTCCTGGTGGAGAACCTTCCTCTCTGCTCACCACATAGTTCAGTCTGTACAGCTGATGGTGGTTCATGTGGGTGTAGATGCAGGTGGAGCAGGTGAGGGGTACCTTAGCTGGTCTGGACTCTGGGGGGTCCACAGCTCTCTGGGACTCAGATGGAAGTGTGAAAGAGCTCAGCTTAATGCTGCTGTGCTCCTTCAATCAATAGATGATCATTTAGATATTGGCTCCTAATTAGGCTTTAATCTTAATCTTTATGTGTTCAAGAAGACATTTTATAAGACGCTCTTTCATCTGTCCCCCCATATGAGACAAATGTGTCCTTATGTGTGTGTGCGCTTCATCAGCAATAATAAAAACAAGGTGAAGAAGGAAAATATGAATGTGTAATTCTTTTTGAGCCCATTTTAACTTCAAATCTTTCTAAATCTGTTGAGTAAAATCAAATCTATTTTCACATAATCAAGTTTGTTTTGAACAAGAAGCTTTTTAATGGTTCAGCAAACCTCTCAAGGAAATATTGGATGTGCGTTACTTGTGTTTTTATTCACTATAATGTCATTTACAACATTTACTCCATGTGTTACTTTAACAGAAATAGAATTGTTTGGCTCTAATGTTAATAAATGACTTTTATTGGAAACAACTTTACATGTTTATTTATTGTACGTCGCTTTGGATAAAAGCGTCAGCTAAATGACATGTAATGTAATGTAATGTAATGTTTAAACATGCCATAAAATAAAGATGCTTTCAACACGCTGTATTATTTCTTTTGACATGAAATACTCTGATCCTTTTTAAAGATGCTGTACTATTGACTTTTGTACTATTTCCTCCATAATATATGTATTTATTCTACAGCCCTATTGCTGTGTCAATAGCACAGAGGAAACATTGGTGGTGCAGCATGTTGAAGAAGGAAGTGAAACGTTAGTGAGTAAATAAAGAAATGAGTAATGAATAAGTTGCTTTATTAACCTTATTAACCTTCACGCAGAGCCGTCTCACAACAACACAAACTACTGAGCTCGCTACTTCAGGTGCAACTTGAAGCTTTCATTCTGCACGAAATATCACACTTAAGTCACCAACAAAAACACACAAAGCACAAGCACACATTTGATAACAGGGTGGAGTTCATTTCTTTACAAAGTGGAGTATTGAAAGTGTGTGTTGGACAGAAATATATGTATAAATAAAAGTGATCAAATCTGCTGGGTCAAAAATATACATACAGCAACATGAATTAGCATGAATAATTTTGGTGACCTCTCTGGGAACCGTCACCTTATCGTGGTGGAGAGGTTTGTGTGTCCCTTTGAACCTGAGAGCTGTGTTGTCGGGAGCCTTGTGCTCCTGGTAGGGTTACCCTTGGCAAAGTGGTCTCAGGCGAGGGGCCAGACTAAGAATAGTTCAAGACCCCCATGAAAAAACGGAAGAGGGAAGGAGTTACCCGGCCCGGAGGAAGCCCGGGGCCCCCATTTGGAGCCAGGCCCAGATGGAGGGCCCGACAGCAAGCGTCTGGTGGCCGGGTTTACCGCGGAGCCCGGCCGGGCACAGCCCGAAGGAGTGACGCGGCGGCCCAACACTCTACTCCCCATGGGCTCACCACCTGTGGAGGAAACCGATGGGGTCGGGTGCGCTGCTACAAGGGTGGCAGTGACAGTGGGGGGTCTAGACGGAACAGACCTGGGCGGCAGATGCTGGCTCTGGGGACGCGGAACGTAACCTCTCTGGGGGGGAAGGAGCCGGAGCTTGTGCGGGAGGTGGAGCGTTATCAGTTGGATCTGGTGGGGCTTACCTCTACGCACAGCCTCGGCTCTGGAACCACACTCCTGGATAGGGGGTGGACTCTATTCTACTCCGGAGTGGCCCATGGTGTGAGGCGCCAGGCGGGTGTGGGGATACTCATAAGTCCCCGGCTGAGTGCTGCTACATTGGAGTTTACCCCAGTGGACAAAAGGGTCGCCTCCATACGCCTTCGGGTGGTGGGGGGGAAAACTCTGACTGTTGTCTGTGCATATGCACCAAACAGCAGCTCAGAGTATTCGGCCTTTTTGGAGACCCTGAATGGAGTCCTGCATGGGGCTCCAGTAGGGGACTCCATAGTCCTACTGGGAGACTTCAATGCGCACGTGGGCGACAATGGAGATAACTGGAGAGGCGTGAATGGGAGGAATGGCCACCCTGATCTGACCATAACTTGTCCATAACAAACACCATGTTCGAACATAAGGATGTTCATAAGTGTACGTGGTAACAGAGCACCCTAGGCCAAAGATCAATGATCGATTTTGTAATCGTATCGTCTGATCTGAGGCCGCATGTTCTGGACACTCGGGTAAAGAGAGGGGCAGAGCTGTCAACTGATCACCATCTGGTTGTGAGCTGGGTCAGAGGATGGGGGAAGACTCGGGACAGACCCGGTAAACCCAAGCGTGTAGTGAGGGTGAACTGGGAACGTCTGGAGGAGGCCCCGGTCCAAAAGATTTTCAACTCACACCTCCGGCGGAGCTTCTCTCACATTCCTGTGGAGGTAGGGGACATTGAACCAGAGTGGTCTATGTTCAAAACCTCCATTGCTGAAGCCGCGGCGGTGAGTTGTGGCCTCAAGGTCTTAGGTGCATCAAGGGGCGGTAACCCTCGAACTCCGTGGTGGACACCGGTGGTCAGGGAAGCCGTCCGACTGAAGAAGGAGGCCTTCCGGGTTATGATATCCGGTGGGACTCCAGAGGCAGTTGCAGTGTACCGACAGGCTCGAAGGGCAGCAGCCTCTGCCATGATGGAGGCAAAGCAGCGAGTATGGTAGGAGTTCGGGGTAACTATGGAGAAGGACTTTCGGTCGGCACTAAAGTGTTTTTGGAAGACCATCCGGCACCTCAGGAGGGGGAAACGGGGAACCATCCAAGCTGTGTACAGTAAGGATGGGACCCTGTTGACCGCGACTGAGGAGGTTATCGGGCGGTGGAAGGAACACTTTGAGGAACTCCTGAACCCAACTACTACGCCCTCTTTGGTGGAGGCGGAGCTGGAGGCGGAGGAGGGATCATCGTCAATTGGCCTGGTGGAAGTCACTGAGGTAGTCAAACAACTCTGCAGTGGCAAAGGCCCGGGGATTGATGAGATCCATCCAGAGATGCTAAAAGCAATGGGTGTTGGGGGGTTGTCTTGGATGACACGCCTCTTCAACATCGCGTGGAAGTCTGGGACAGTGCCAAAAGAGTGGCAGATCGGGGTGGTGGTACCACTCTTCAAAAAGGGGGACCAGAGAGTGTGTGCCAATTACAGGGGTATCACACTACTCAGCCTCCCAGGTAAAGTCTACTCTAAGGTGCTGGAAAGGAGGGTTCGGCCGATAGTCGAACCAAGGATTGAAGAGGAACAATGCGGTTTTCGTCCTGGTCGTGGAACAACGGACCAGCTCTTCACTCTTTCCAGGATCATAGAGGGGGCTTGGGAGTATGCTCAACCAGTCAACATGTGTTTTGTGGACTTGGAGCAGGCTTATGACCGGGTCCCCCGAGAGATACTGTGGGAGGTGCTGCGGGAGTACGGGGTGAGGGGGTCCTTGCTTGGGGCCATCCAATCCTTGTACGCCCAAAGCGAGAGCTGTGTTCGGGTGCTCGGCAGTAAGTCGAAGGAGTTTCCGGTGGGGGTTGGCCTTCGCCAGGGCTGCGCCTTGTCACCAATCTTGTTTGTGGTCTTCATGGACAGGATATCGAGGCGTAGTCGGGGGGAGGAGGGTCTACAGTTCGGGGGGCTGTGCGGATCTCATCGCTGCTTTTTGCAGATGATGTGGTCCTGATGGCATCTTCCGTCTGTGACCTCCAACTCTCACTGGAGCGTTTCGCAGTCGAGTGTGAAGCGGTCGGGATGAGGATTAGCACCTCTAAATCTGAGGCCATGGTTCTCAGCAGGAAACCGATGGATTGCCTACTCCAGGTAGGGAATGTGTCCTTACCCCAAGTGAAGGAGTTCAAGTACCTCGGGGTCTTGTTCACGAGTGAGGGGAAGATGGAGTGTGAGTTTGGCCGGAGAATTGGAGCAGCGGGGGCGGTATTGCACTCGCTTTACCGCACCGTTGTGACGAAAAGAGAGCTGAGCCGGAAGGCAAAGCTCTCGATCTACCGGTCAATCTTCGTTCCTACCCTCACCTATGGTCATGAAGGATGGGTCATGACCGAAAGAACTAGGTCACGGGTACAAGCGGCCGAAATGGGTTTCCTCAGGAGAGTGGCTGGCATCTCCCTTAGTGATAGGGTGAGAAGCTCAGCCATTCGCGAGGAGCTCGGAGTAGAGCCGCTGCTCCTTTGCGTCGAAAGGAGCCAGTTGAGGTGGTTTGGGCATCTGGTGAGGATGCCCCCTGGGCGCCTCCCCAGGCAGGTGTTTCAGGCACGGCCAGCTGGGAAGAGGCCCCGGGGAAGACCCAGGACTAGGTGGAGAGATTATATCTCTGCACTGGCCTGGGAACGCCTTGGGATCCCCCAGTCAGAGCTGGTAGATGTGGCCCGGGAAAGGGAAGTTTGGGGTCCCCTGCTGGAGCTGTTGCCCCCACGACCCGACCCCGGATAAGCGGTTGAAGATGGATGGATGGATGAATTTTGGTGACTTAGAACGTTGTGTCAATGCAATGAGCTTCATGGCCTCTTAACCTCTTGTGAGTGCTTATAAGTGACTACAGCTGGTGACTCTGAGGCCATTTAAATAGAGCTCATTGGATACAAACGCCCACAAACGCTACAATGGGAAAGTCAAAGAAGCTCAGCATGGATCTGACAAAGCAAATCCTTGACTTGAACAAGTCTGGATAGTGACTTTGAGCCATTTCAAAGCAGCTGCTGCTGAGAGAACATTGGTCAGGAGGGGGAAGAGTCAACAGAGAACCACCAAAATGCAGATCTGCCAAGAAGTAGAAGCTGCTGGAATACAGTGTCCATGTCCACAGCCGTGTTTGGCATCTCCATGGACTGAGAGGCTGCCGTGCAGGAAGGAAGCTCTTGCTCCAAAAGCGGCAACTTAAGGCTCGACTGAAGTTTGCTGCTGATCACATCGACAAAGATGAGACCTTCTGGAGGAAAGTTCTGTGGTCAGACGAAACCAAAAAATGAATGAACTAACGCAGATCAGCTGTTCTGGAAGTGGATACTCCGAGTAAGTCAACTTGGAGTTCAGGGATAGACTCAGAGTTTGTTGAACCTCCTTTCTGGAATACCCCCCATGTCTACCGCCAAGCACGGTGGTGGTAGTATTATGCTGCCAATGGATCTGGTGCTGGTGGATGTGAACAATGCTGAAGAAACAAGTCCATGTCAGAGAGCCATCACATTTAACTGAACAGCACCAATTCTGTTGTCCAGAGGAGTGGTCAAAGATTCAACGAGAAGCTTGTGGACGGCCACCAAAAGCGCCTAATTGAAGTGAAAATGGCCAAGGGACATGTAACCAAATAGTATCACTGCTGTATGTATATTTTTGACCCAGCAGATTGTGTCGTGTTCTCTGTTAACCCATAATTAAGTCCTAAAAGAACCAAACTTCATGAATGTTTTTGTGACAGAGTGATTGGAACAGATACTTCTATCAGAGAAAAATCTGACTTGTAGGAATAAACGTTTGACCACATCTGTAGTGGGTAGATATGTGTGTTTAGCTCTACAGGCTTCATGCTGTCCTGATATCCACATGTGATGCCGTTGATGACCGTAGCTGATTTCCTGTCACGCCACCTCATCACTGGCTCTGTCACAGGCACTTTGCTGGAGGCCCACTGGCACAGTTCTTGTTATCATCTTCTATTCTATATTCTCTCTCTACTAAATCACATCAACGTTTTTAAATACAATTAGCAGAGCCAGCTGTTTTCTAACACATTGTGTACAACTACAGGATCTTTACAGTAAACTGATGGAGATCAGATGTAAACATTTGATTACCATATAACCACAAAATACTCAATGTTAACATTGTAATGAGTTATTTAGACAAGATGATTTCTGACAATATCAGGAGAGAAGATTCAGCAGTGACACAAAATGAGAATATTACTGAATAGGAAAAACAATAGGAAAGCCTACTATATACAGAATAATATGTACAGTATTATACGTTAATTTCATCAACGTACATTTAAATAATAAAACCAAAAACACATAAGGAAATTATGTGAGAATTCATTTAAGAGTAGCAGGTCCCCAAAAGGGAGTTGTCCAGGAAAAAGGAGAGGGACGTCAGCAGAACAAAGTGGGTAATGCAGAAACAGTTAAGGATACGTGTTTGAAATGAAGGAGACCCGTTGGAAAACCAGTCAAATATATCACGCCGATGTGATGTGAGGACTTTATACCATGGGCTCATTTCAGGCGACGCAGAGAGATGCGCTGCAGTCTCCTAGCTTTCCCCCTGGCATCAATGGGCCGCATCTCATTGACCTTTGACCTGACCATCCGGGAGTAGCTGGGTCTCTTGGTGTAATGCATCAGAGGGCGGTCAGGCTGAGGCCCTGATGGGACGGAGAAATGGAAGTTATATTCTACTGCAAAGGCAGGGCACATGCATTCTGGTAGTTTGTATTCTTGTCATTACGTTTCATTTTTCTATTCTGTACATTTTGTCTCTTTCGATCCAGTTCTGCATACTTAATGCTGTAGACTCATTGAGGACACAACATTTACCCGGAAGAGGATCCTTGTGGGCAACTCGACATCCGCCGCAACTGAACAAATCCTGTTCAATCTAATCAATAGTAATTTAACAATTCCCATGGTAATCATGTTTTGGGTGATAACTTGCGCCCCCAGAGGCTCAACGTGTTCCCGAGCGTCTTTAGAAGACCCCCAGATTGAGGCCATGTGGGTGGACCGAAAGCAGGTAAGCTATCCGCTGACGTTTTTGAAGATTTTGAATGCCTCGTGAAGTGTGACACCAGCAGTTGAGGACTTGTACCGGTGTTGTGACAGCCATCTGTCACAACACCGGTACAACTGACCGGTACAACCGATCTGTTAAAACCAGTTTTTGTGTCGCAACATGATGTCCTTTGGGATTTTGATCAATGGGTTCCTGCTGGTTCCTGCTGGTTCTGGTAGAGGTGTACCAATGCATCCTGCATCCAGTTTGTGTTTCTTCCGTGGGCCGAGACAATCACAAAGGCGGAGATATTGCATTAACCTCCTTTCTAACTTTTCTAAGAAGGGATCGGGGGTAGCCCCTCTCTCCTCAGGCCTTGAATAAGATCTGTGTGGCCGAGCCTCAGTCCTGCGCCCGTGAGCAGATAATCAATGATCAATAATTGGGACTTCAGAATGAAGTCGTGAGGGTGATGGTTACCGGTGCGATATAGCAATAAGTGTGAATCTGTTGGTTTAAAAAAAAAAAAAACACTTTAATTTAAAAGGGAGACAATGAGAAGTTGGGGCCCTTGAAGTGAAAAAGTCCAAAAAACTCCCATTAGTTGGTGACGACTGTAAGTTAATGACCGGGTGGTGTGAATTGAAGGTCTGGAGGAAGAAGTCAAACTCCTTTCCTGAGTGAGGCCAGACCCAGACTTCATCCAAATAGCTGTAGTAATGACTGGGACGTTTGGCGCACAAAGGGAGAATGGATTCTTTCCAAGTGGCCATGTAAATATCTGCATAGGCTGGGGCAAATTACTTGCCATGGCTGCTCCACTAATCTGTAGGTACTGATGGCCATTAATGTCAAAGTCATTGCTGGTTAGGCGTTCTCCCACGAGTTCCCCACAACTGGTTCTGGGGAAAAAACTCTGCTGAGTCCTTGAAAGGTCATCCGTCATTCTGTCAGGATGGCAAAAGGCAGGACTCAAACGCAGAGTTTCACAAAACAAAGAGACATTAATGGTCAAAAATTCCAAAAGCAAAAAAGGGGCCAAAACGGCGACAGGAACCAGGGAAACTCAGACATGGACTTCCGGACATTCAACAATGACGCGACAAGTGGCTTAAATACACTAGGGAGGTGCAGGTCATTGGACACAGGTGGAAACAATCAGACAATCACAGGGGATGACAGGACAAGGCAGGAAGTGAAGTTACCCACGGATACAAGAGGCATAAAACTACAAAATAAAACAGGACGTGAACCCAAACCCTGAAAAAGCTTCAGGATCTCCTGGTCTGGTTTGGATTACAGTCAGAGACTACAGGCGGCCTGGAGGCATTCTGTGGAGAACGGGCCCTGATTTCGGTGGTTTGTGGATCTTAGGTAAAGAATAAAAGTGTCTTACGAGGGGTGTCCGTAGTAGAGAGGTAAGAGCCTTGTTTGGTAGCTGAGGTTCCTTTACGCACAACGGAGTTGAGAATGGTGCCGAACCAAACAAAAATAGGTCATTTTTTGCATCTCGGTTCCTCAAAGGCTGATCGGCGCTCAAACAGTCTCGGTAGTTTGAACCAGATGTCAGTCATCAGGATAATCGCGCGTGCACGTCCTACGTCAGAAGGATCGATCACCAAAACCAGGATTTTTTAACAGTATAACGGCAAATAAACGCAAAGGAAGAGCATCTTTTTACTATTAAAATTTCTGATAATGATCTGGTCCTCGAATTCAAACCTTCAAACAGAACTTTGACTATTGACGACACATTGGGTGAACACCAACAGTGAGACAATTCATTTATAGTCTGGTTATTGGCCCCTGATCCCAGGATGGTGCCCCGTTATTATTTGTTAAATACTATTAATTTGAATAATTTAATGTTTCTACCTGCTGATAAACAGGAACCTGCCAGATGCCAACAGGTGCCATTGCTTTTTAACTTTTGATTGATATACGAGGGTGAAACAATAAACAATAAGATTGTTACACTTGTATTAACCAAGTTTGTGTGTAAATGTTGAATATTGAACTACAAATTAGTATTTTAGGCGTTTTTGATACCTTTTTACAGTATTTCTTATTGAATTTTTACTAATTTAGTAAGTTTTAGTGTACCTGAGAACAGTACTACTAAGGACACGTAGTGCTTTTATACTGTGGGGATGCTTACCATTGTGGCACGGCTGCTTCTCAGTGTGCTCCTCAGGCTTTGCCTCTGTGTTCTTTGGGCCTGATGCTGAAGGTCTACCTGGATTATTTCCTCCTTCCTCCTCTTTGGGCGTTTGTACCTCCTGCTGCACCCTGCTCTCCAACACCACCTGACCCTCCACATCTGTCTTCATCTCCTGTCCTGAATTGTGTCTCTTTGGCTGTGTCTCCTCTGCTGTGTCCTTCTCTTGCCGGCCACTCTCCCCTGCCTCCTTCTGGACCTTTTCCTCCAGGTCTTCCAGAACACAAACACGCATTAACAAAAGCAATATTCTCTATGATGTTGCTTCATTTGACATCACTGCAGCACTCAGAAGACGTTAGGATGAAGCTGCTGCTGCTCACAGGCTGATTCATATGATTATCAGAAGGAAGTAAAACCCAGACTGTACCTGTATTTGTCATAAGGTAATTAGTCCATGGACATGCATGTATTAAATAAGGGCATGATAAAGTAAGCAGTGCTACAATGTCTTCTCACAGCTAATACGCTTAGCTGCTTCTCAGATGTGTGTTTGATAATGTGGCCCCCCGGACTGGAAGGAGCCCTGTAGAGAGTGATGATACCAGGTGGTAAGTATGGGCACCTTTGGTTGCCTGGGCCTTCCACGTCTCCCTGTTGTGGTGAATCTCCTTGTTCCATGTGACCTTGAAGCCCTTGAAGTCCACCGTGGTCAGAGAGCAGCTGCCCTCTGAGCCTGTACTCTTCACACTGGACCTCTTTCCATCACTGCCACTGACACTGTGGTCACTGTGGACAGTGTAGACACGTGCACACAAACACACATCCTGTCAGACGTGTTGAGGTAGAAAGCTGGTGCCTCTTATTGGACAAAGCAACACCGTCAACATCACCCTTCAAAGTAAAAGCATCAACGTGTTGACATGTAAACGGATGTAAATATTGTTTCCTAGCGTGTTTAGATGATAATGCAGCCGTGCTGTTCATGCTTCAGGTTATAGTGTATTGAAGTACTAGTTTCCTTAAATAAACAGTGTGTAGCGTATTGGGGATCTGATGATGGAAATTGAATAGATTCTTACTATATAATGGTTTTTAATAGTGTTAAAACTATCTAGGGAGGGGTGGTCATGTTCCTACGGTGGCCCAGAATAGACACATGGAAACAATTGAAACTGGGCCTTTTGAAGGTCTGTTTTAGTTTCTATCTGTGACTTCCTGTCTTGGTAATAGCGATCTGATGAGATGAGGACGTCAGCCGATGGTCCGTGAGGGGAAGACGGGAGCAGGTTGGGGACGGCTGATCTACACCACAGGATCATCTAAAATAAGTGTTTGTAATCTTCTGTTTGTCACCTCCAGCGTCTGAAGGCAGCCGTTCCAGATCGCGATGCCTCCTCAACAAGCGGAGTCACAATTTTCTCCATCATTTCTGTCAGCACTGTAAATGTTGGTTCCACGATGAAGTCAATGAATCCTGCCGGATACGGAAGACACGACCACTTAACAGATTCACTTCACCTTGTTGATTCTAATTTGTGTTGACATGTTTTTACTATTTGATAGTAACTAAATAATCACTTAGTTTTCATGCTACTTCCACACGCACAACAACTAGATACGAATGTTGGTCCAGCGTATAAACATTTGAACTTTTCTCCCAAATGAATCGACATACTGGGACAACGGTTTCCATAACAGAGGTACACTGGACCAGACTGTTCATTAGATAGCAGATAAACAAACAAGCAGCTTTGTGGTGTAAATGATTCTTATTCTATCTTACCAATCTGAGACTGTGCCACCATGGTGGATTTGCGGTCACAGAGAGGAGAGAACGGTAGACCCAACTCCGCTTCTTTATCCCCCTAAAAACGAGTAGACAAAGCAGCGTTACAAGGTGCTGCCATCAAGGCTCACCAACACAACATGTCACCATCTGTTTGCTCATTTCTCATTCCTTTCTTACACTAGTGTGTCATTTGTACATAGAATGTGGATTTTCCTTTACATGTAGTACATGTTACTTCAGTAGCACCTCCGCAGTGTTATTAGTTAGTATCTCTTCCTTTTGTACTTAAGATTGTCTCAGTGTGACCAATGATCTTATCTGGACCCACATGGCTGCTTCAGCACTTCAGACTACATGTAAAATCATCCTTCATCTCCTCCCCTCCCTACACGCCTTCCTCCTAAGTCATTGTCTCACATGAACAACCACTGACTGCCTGCTACTGGAGGACAAGTCCACCAGAAGGTGCTGACCATCTTCTATTACCTCATTACTAATTCACATGTACAAAGACTAAACCTTATTCTAATGAATGTATACAATCAACTATTGTTAGCAGGTGGTGAGCTGCGAGCGGTAGAGCTGGTTTGTCTTATGTTACACCCAGAGTACTCGTCTGCTTATTTTACCTCTGAAAACAAACTAGGTCCGAACTTTGTCTTCTTCTTATTCGTTACTAGTGCAGAGCCATGTGGAGTACTGCATAAATGAAAAGGCCGCTCATTGATTCAAAGTGGTCACCTGTTTAAAGAACTCCTCCAGAAGGGATGTGGTCCAGCGATGATGGAGGTCCCAGCGTTTGGCAGGGTGGCTGATGTCAGCAGTGTGCAGTAGCAGGGACAAGGCCTTTGCTTTGTCGGGCCTGCAAGTCCAGTGCAGTTAGTGGACGCGGCGCGTGAAGGGTTGTAAAGCAGAAACAATCATGGTTTGATAGTTTCAGCATTGTGAAGGACTGGAGTGACTGGCAGCATGAGGCGGGACGGACCCAGACGTGAAACACTCACGCCTCATGTTGCTGCAGGTGGCTTTTCATCCCGTTGATCTGCTGGAAGTGGCAGGACATGTCTGTGGCCAACACCATCTCCACCACCAGAGCTCGAAGCTCTCTGAAAGAGGGCAGGCAGTAAAACATTCATGCTCCCTACAGAATGAATCTGAGATGAAGCTTGGGGAAAGTTTAATCAGAGGAGACTGAGATGCTTTCATCCTGTTGCTGTCACTTCTATATTTCTGCAGCAATGCAGTGCCAGATCGATGCAACTCTGCCCCAAACTACTCAACTTGTCCCTAAAATGAGAGTCATTTGATTCTGCTTGACTGTAAAATAAGGTGATGTGTTACTTCCTGTTATCATCAGCTGTAGCTCCCTCTAAGCACCAGTAGAAGGCAGTATTTAGAAGCAATGATTTGCACTGTAATCTGGGGGTTGTATTGTACAGTGAATTATTATTTGAAGTCATTGAATGGAAACAGCGGTAAAAAGGACGTCCCTTCAGCTGCAGCGCTCTTCTCTTACCTCCACTCGTCTTTGGAGAGATTAGACAGAATGTTCATGTCATCACTGTGCTGTAGAAGGCGATATGCAGCACTGACGTGGTAGTTCTCCAGAACAGCTCGGTCATTGTACAACATGGCGGTGTCTGACCTGCAAATGCGACACGGGTACTTCAGGAATGATCTCCCTCTCTGTCATCGTGATAATGCCAACAATGTATGAGGTAAAGCTGCTATCATTCATAGTAGGCTTTTTATTAGGTCACCTGTTAGATATCTCTTTATGCTCCACCTTTATGCTACAAACGATGCTACGTGGGAATTACCTTGTCTGAATATGGAAGTTATTGGTGGTCCCTGTGTGCTCGTAGTCATGAATGGCAGCTGCAAAAATGATGGCAAAGATCTCCAACTCACTGAGCCAGTGCTGAAGGAGAGAGGCGGACAGACGAGGAGGAACGTGTCAATCGGGAGATGAAGATTAAAAAACCGTCCTGCTTAACGTTGTGCGGTTCTCCTGCTGGAAGTGAAACAGAGTCTCTTTGCCAGTTGTCAGTGTGCCTGAACCACCTCGGTTGTTTTCCAGTAGAACCTCAACTCAAATGAAAGCAAATAGAGCTCTTCACCGAGAGGATCTGGTGCAAAGTGCCTCACTGAGTGCTGGAGGTCACTGTGCGAGGAGGCCAACAGGACAACATCACATCAGCAACAGCAGAGAGGAGATGGAGACCCCCGACCCGAGGTCCTCCACCCCCGGGTGCGCCTAGATATCCTGTCCATGAAAGTCACCAACTGGAGAGTCAAAAGCCTTCTCCGTCCACAAAGCACATGTAGACTGACGGCGAGTCCCATCCAGCCCCGGCCTTGCCCCCATGCAGCTTTCTGACCCCCGTAGTGACCCACAGGTATGTGGAGGCGGGGCTTGTACCTTTTAATAACACAATGTCTGCATTGTACATGTGGTGCTGCTATAGTCCCTAGACAGCCGCCATGAGGGATTGTTGATGCATTATTTCAACGCAAATTAAGTTGGGTGGTGCTTGTGCTTGGGAGAGGGGCTTGAAAAAGGCCCCGTGGGCCTCTGTTTATTGCGGCCTTGGTTACCTGAGAAGGAGTCTCATTTAGGTTTTAGGTTGTTCTTTCTTTGCTGTAACAACCTACATCAATAAAAGTCAGCAAAGTCACTTAAAGCTCCAGTTTGTCATGCAGCCTTTCATCCATTTACAGTCAGAGACAAAACTAACTTTGCTATTGCATCATTATTATCTACCTGTCAGTCATCATTCATCCCGTCGCGATTGGATTTTGAGGTAGGAAAGCTGTGATGAATGACTTGTAAGATCCACTGAGGAAGTCTGCAGGCACTTTTGAAAAGCGTATTGCATTGTGCTTTTACCCAACCCTGAACGTACCACCATGCCGGTCTTGAGGAGCAGGTAATGAATGGTCTGTGTGACATCAGCCGCATGCGTCAGGTTGTGATAGGGATTCTTGTGTTTGCTGTAGCCCACTTGCAACGAGTCCACGAAGGATATGAGGACACAAACAGGGACCTTCAACAGAAGACAAGGAACAACCAGTTGCTTTGCAGAATTGTAGAAGCAATACAGAGAAGTTGTTCTGTTGAACCCAGTACGTTCCCATCAATACTTAGTTCTGTTGTCACTGACATTGTGCTCGTTAGATACACAGCGTCTTGTCAAAATGAACATACCTTGAAACGGTTGATCAAGTCATATCTGGTGAATAGCTCATAGAAGACAAATTTCAGAGCGTGGTCCCCACTAGCATCGTTCAGTGCAAACACATCAAAAGACCACACGTCCACATTCTAGAAAAGACAAACAGAAGCTTTATTAGCACGTGAATGTCCACATAACGGTTCAACTGTTCATTTCTAGGATTCCTTTGTTAAGGTACAATCAATAAGAAAACATAAAAACACCAGTTACAATTTAGTCTTGAGGATTTTGTACTGATATAGAATTTAACAACTGGGAACTTGTTATGGAATTCTAGCAGTGTGTGTGGGAACTTCTTTTGTTATCCTGCACCTGCAAAATCTATGGATTTGTGTGTTGAGATCAGTTTATATGTTACTGCTAAGAAATATAGCAATTCTCCACACAAATGGAACTACATTCAGCTGGTTTATGTTGTATTTATCAGATTGATCCCAGTTTGTGTTTGTAAACGGTGAATCCTTGATGACCACGGTGGTCACGGAGTCCCACAAGGTTTTGTACCTGGACCAACTTCATTTCCCTTCCCTGATCATAACCTTTCTACTTTAAACAAACACAAATGAATACCTTAAGAACAGTGATGACATCTTGTGGATAACTAAGACCGACGATGTTCGAGGTCCGTCTGTACATCCTGTCACAGAGATATAACACAGACACATTCCATAACACAGTGTCACTGTCTCGTCTCTGCAGACTTTACATTAGCAATAGATTATACGTAAGCAGTGGGTCTTGTCACAATAACTTGGTCACATTTTCAGTCTTCTGAGTTTCTGGGTGATTGTTTATTTCATGTCACAATCCTATTTCTGTACAGCAAGAAGCTGGATACCACATTGGCTGAGCTTTAAAATACACAGTGCACATATTCTTGCTTATTACTGGTCAAATACCGATGCTTCCTTAGTGTGTTAGAGGAAGCCTAAAATGATGATGCTTTAAGTTCCTTTTGAGCATCGGTTTTGGGCGGTTCAATGTTTAACGTTTAATTGGCTGATTGTAAACTCACAAGACTTCTAACCATCCACCACCACTTCCACTGACTCCAGTGGAATATCGCCCACTGGGGCTTTTATTATAATCTGAATATCTATGTTTGAGCATTATGTCCTTGACTCTGTGTCCTTACAGCGTCTCACAACTTGTCCCTTTCTTGCTGAACTGGATACAGTTTTCTTATTATTTTTGTGGACATGCTTTAAAAGGTGGACGGCTGAGTTCAAGGGAAGAGTTCTCTGTATAAGACAAAAAAACTTAGAGAGGAACTTAAGATAATGGCTTTGGTGATGGAGAGTTTTTGGGCTGAGGCTGCAGCTATGACCCAGCACGTCCAACCCCCCCTCTACCGTTCCTGGTCCCACATCAAGTCCCTTCACGCTACCAGCAACAGGGAATAAATTAAGCAATGTGGATTTTTTTTATCTTCTATTTGTGACTAAATAATTCATATAGTATCAATAAGGAACCTGACCGATAAGCAGTATGGACAGTAGCTGATAAAATCCTAACAAGTGTCCCTCGCCATTATGTCCAGAGTTAAGTCGTCCCACGTGATACCAATCGACCAATCGAGTCCTTGCATTCCAGGCAGGACGATGTGTCTCAACGGTGCATTTGTGTACATTGTTGGGATGCGGAGAACATGGGGAAAGCCGCTGCACGCCGCGCTGTTCCTTAGGTTTATTTGGTGCTTGAGAAACTTCTGGATGGTTCATTACATTCCCTGCCGATGTCCCAGTAAATGCAATCAAAGAGGGCTTTTATGGAACTGCAGGTAATTGAGTCATTCGGTGTTTCATCACTTATTGAAAAGGCGTTCCTATCACTATTCATTACGGAGCATATCATCTTTATAGAATATGATTAAGGTGGACTCATGATGAGAATAGAGGGAATACACACATACATGCTGATTCACACACACATATTCAAACGCCTAGTTCTATATGGTGCGTTCATAATCCCCTCCTGCTCGTCAGCGGAGAAAAAAGAGCCTCTTCCTTTGAGTCGATTTGATCGACTCTTCCCCCTTTTGAAGTAGGACGCGGACACACAATTATCCTGATGACTGACGTCTGGTTCCAGTTGATGACATTAAGCTGGATCAGCTAGCATGATTTCAGTCAGCGGGTCAGTTTGAGCTGGCTAAGACGACATTTGATTGGCTTAGTTGCACCACGTACAAGTAACACGTATCCCTGCTGGCTTTGACCATCAACAGCAAACAATCACCCAGTGGAGTCCACCATGTTTGGACCCTATTCAGCTACGAGGATAATGCAGAGTTTTATTATTATTAGTACCAATGAACCCTTTATGTTATCTGTGTTATTTTATTCATGTTAAATGGGAAAACCTTGAAACAAACATCACACATCATGATTAAACAACTATGAAGGGCCTAATATTCCAGATGACTGTTGCATCAAATACACCAAACAAGCCAAACCTCTCCACAAAGATGCCGGCCTGCACTGCATGAACGATGCTACGGAAGCGTGGCTTGTCCTCGTTACGGCGCAGCATCACAACCGTCTGCCGGGTAAAAGTGGAAGCCAGCCAGTCCCGAACCTCTGACGGCACCGAGTCCGACCGGATGTCACCCAGCTGGTCCTCTGGATCCACCAGCCGCCTGCAAGGAGACACGCATCAGACTAAAAGCCATAAAAAAGATCACACCTTCTCGCCAAAGCTGCTGATTGATGATCTTCATCAACAAATTGAAGGATTGTCTTATTCACTACTCGATGAGCACACAATTCAATTATTGTGTAGAACACGGCTTGTCAGATTTTCCCAACCGATTGTGTCACACGTTGACCACATGGCTGATGTGACGCGTATTTACCGGCGTTCAGACACATTCACATTTAACTGAAACGTCCTGCCGTCATTTTGTTACAACTTCCACAAGACAAGAGTTGACTACTGGTTTACCTTCAGGTCAGCCATCTTTTGTGTAACTAACTAGTAACTGCCTGCTGATCTTCTGTATTCATGTGCAGGGTCCCACTGTCCTATAAGGAATAAGGCTCGCAACATTGTGCAGCAAGAATTTAAACAATTCTGGGTTAGAAACTTGGAAACCGTATTGAGCCACGAGTTACTCATTAAATTAAATATATTACTAAAACATACACATAGACTTAATGGAATCATTTAAATACTAATAGTAGTTTACTAATAGTAAAATAATATGAATGAATGATAATGTATATTGTAATTATCATTTATTTATCATCCATGGACAATCTTACTTACTACCATAGAATATTTAATTGCCTTTCACCAATTTACGGGGTATTGCAGTTAATATAGTCTTAAGATATTTAGAGTGCTTTACTTTAGCTTCAAAATGCTTAAGACAATGTAGCTTGTGTGTAAATGATCCCGTTGTGATTTATAAATGAGTGAGGAAGCCACCGTGCTACTGGAATGGCCCAGTACCATGTGCCATTAAAACGCTAGGGGACCCAGGCTCTGTTGATGAGCCGACTGCCGACGGGAAGAAACCCTTTGTGTCCATAAAGTCCTGCGTGCATGGGGATGATGTGTTAACCTTAACCTCACCCTGCTTTCTGATTTTCCACTTCAATGTTTCCCCTTGGATTTTTTGGATTGTTGTACCTTTTGTGGACTCCTCTGCTCCACAGGTTTGTTTTTTAGGACAAACGTTTGCGTTTGGCCATTTCTCTACGTGCTCCTCCACCTCTGCTCAAAGGTCTATTTAGCTGCCGATCGTGAAAGAATTCAAGAAAATCATTTTTTAAAATCCCCTTTTCTTCATGTTCATGGATAATTTGAGAAAAGCAGAAGTGAAATCTCTTGCCTGGCTTCCTCAATGTACAGAGATTCAAGGACTGAGGCGGCGTAGTCCAGGTTTCTCTTCAGCTCCACCACAGATGCCTCCCCCCTTTCCAGCTGCTTCACAAGACAGCGCAACCTGCAACACATAGAGGCCCAGCAGCATCTGCCCTCCATTCAGACCGTCCCAAACGCTGGATTGGGGAGCTGTACAATCTATAGATAGAATATATCTCCCACAGATGGTTTGGGAGTGATTAGCACAATCTGGGCTGTATAATATGTGCGCCCATATTACATGGCAGTGCAGTTGGTAATGTCAAAGTCAAATCAGCAGTTTTACAGTTAATGTCAGTGCAAAGAAAGCTGCAGCGCTCTTTTCTAACTGGGTTCTGTCTCACTCAGTGGACGTAGATTGTGGGTTGAAGTCCCGTCTCAAAGCACATTCTAAACAATTGGCTAGAACGCCATGAAAGGAAGTGTAAAGCCTGTTCTATGTGTGGCGAGTAAAACTTAAAGTAAAGGACACCATCTGTTTAGCAAAGGCAGCAAGCAAAGCTCCTCTTCCACATTTCCCTTCATCACAGCTTCATTTGGCATGTGAATGATACATTTACATGAAGCAAAGGCCGCTGTGTGTGTGTGTGTGTGTGTGTGTGTGTGTGTGAGTGTGTGTGTGTGTGTGTGTGTGTGTGTGACCTGCTGGCAGTCTTCTCCATGGTGTCCGGGGCACCAAGGACCGGCAGCTCATCCTTCAGGATCTCTTCATTCTGAACTCCTTTGTATTCAGTGATGCCAACAGCCACTGGGACGGCAGTGCGCAGTGCATTCTGGGACAGTGAGCCTGAACGATGGACACAAAAGCGCCTGCTAGCATTTCCACGTGTGCAACGTCAATGTTTTAATCGATCAAGGACAAAAGTCATTGACGCAGTCGGCCGTAACACGGAGAGACGAGGACGTGTTTGAATGGACACGGAGGAGTGAACACAGTTGAAGAAAAAAGATGTGTCAACTACAAAGGAGGCTTAGACCCACTGCTGGAAAACACACACATCAGAGGAGCAAATCCTGATGCTGCAAAAAGAAAGTGGGGATAGTTAAAGAATGAAGTTTGAATAGAATAAGTCGAGTTTTCTGACGAGCCATTGGCCGACTTGTTGTTGCCTCCAGTTGTGCGACTGTTTGGACTCAGTGTCCCCTTCTGCAGGGGACGTATTCATGGCGGGTCACATGTACATGTGCCCCTCACGTGTGGACAGAAGCCCCCGTCACATGGTACCTGCATTACAGAGGTCACTGTTTGAAACACAAGTTGGATGAACTCACGTGCCAAGTGGGCCAGTGGAAAGCGGGAGCTCGGCGCCGCCTCGTTGGCAACTGGACAAAAGAAGGAGAATTTCTGTCATTTGACATTCTTACTGGTCATTTGGGTCCAATAAGCATGACTTCTATTGTCCAATGACAGCGCGGTGCTGGGGACACACACTGTGCTTACTCTCCTGGTCCACCTGGTACAGTGTGGGGACATTTGTCTCTAAAGTCACGTCCACTTTAGTGACCTCATTCGTTCCCAGGATACTTCTACCCAACCTGTGTTTAGTCACAGACGCCAACCTGCAGCCCCACGTTTTGTTTGTGTTGTTCAGCCGCTCGTGGAAGTAAACTTGCTTGTGTGTGAAACGTGTTTCCAACCAAGTGATAAGAATAAGAATACAATCAGTAAAAGGAAACATAACACCTGACCTTTCCAACCCAGAGCCACTGGTCAGAGGATCAGAGTGTGTGTGTGTGTGTGTGTGTGTGTGTGTGTGTGTGCGTCATGGGGGTGCAGCTGGAATCAGGAAGTGAAGGAGGACATCAAGAAGCAGCCACTTCATTAGTGACAATGACTCCCTGAGCTCCGTTGCCCAACAACTGACAACACACCAGTCGACATGACGTCACCTCCCAGTCTCCTGGTTGCCATGGAGACAGCAGCCTGTAAACACAATGCTGTGTGCTGTTCTCTGTACTCATCACATAGACTCCATCAGACAGTAACTACGCCCTCTTCACAGTGGGCCTGGCTACGTCGGCTGTTATGAGGCCAGCTGTGGACTTCAGTCCATCCCGATGTCTCCTGGAGCAGTTCCTACTGCGGCCGTGCCATCGGGGACAAATAAGGAGCGTGACACAAAGTGGGGAAGCGTTTCCTCTTGGAGCTGCTGTCAGCTGGTTGCAGGAGGAAAAGACGACTTGTCAACAAGGCAAAAGTGATGCTGATCAGGATGCTCGGCCTGCGCTTAGTGCTCCTAATGGCCTTTGGCACGTTTCACTGCGCCCAAAGGAAAGCCACCAATCAGAGCCTGGAGTCTCCAACACAGCTGTCAATCACTGCCAGTGACACGTTGACAATCAAACTGTCTGATCTAAACATCCTATTAGCTGTTTCAGAGGCATGTGGCTGTAACCCAGTAAAACATGTTGGGACAGAAAGCAGTCGAGCCAGGACGTGTCTCCTTGAGGACATGTAGATTATGTCTCGTGTTCTACAGTCAAGAGACAGTGAGACGTTTCATTGAAGTCACTAAATGTTGCTTTAAAGCCGTCATTACAAAAACATAGTTTCACTTTGTGTGTTTGTCTTGAAGGACACGCTACATCCAGACGGAGGAAGATGAAGCAGGTAAACGGCTACAAATAGAACACAATGAAGCTGAGTAACACACACACACTGAAACACAGAGCATCTCACCAATGGTGAAGCTGAAGCCGTCCATGCAGAAAGTAGCACTGCCGCCCTTTTTAAACGCCTGTTTTTTGGACATCGTTGCGGCTCCTGATGTGCACGGTGTCCCTCAGTGGGTGAGGGGGGGCCGTTCTCTCTGTGCTGCTGTGGACGGGTGTTCAGGGTAAACGCCGCCCTTTTCCTCTTTGCTCTTCGCCCCTCGAGGCCGCTGTGATGGTGCAGCAGCGCTCTCACTCCGCCTCCCTTGTTTTCCTCTGACAGCTTAGCAGCAGATGTGTCTCTTTGTCCCCTGGGACATGGGACAGTCTGCTCCTCCCACACAACCTCCTTGTGCACTTGCTCACAGTGTTTTATTACAGTGTCAAACGTGTGCACGGTGTCCAATGTTGAGATATTCTGACATCCTTACAAACAGACACACAACTGTGTCTCTGTGGCGTTTTAAGGACACTAGACAAAGGACACGCATGCGGGGGACAGCCCTTGCTGAAGGTGCTTTGAGTGGACATGAAGACAGAATACTTTAAAGTAGGAAGCAGACAAAGTTATTATATATATTCCTGATTCCTCAGGCAGCCTCGGCTCCGTAGGGGATTTAAGTTGTGATCAAACTGTAATGAAGTTCATGAAAATGTGAACCAACAATTGCTTTGCCAGCAAAAGAAAGAAAGGGAATAAATACAGTGCGTTTACAGGCACAGTTCTTCATGGAAAGGGAACTCACAGCTGTAGAAGTGAAGTGATCCTCTATGTGTGTTTCACTGTCGGGGGTTTGACTCCCACACGCCGATGAAAGACTCTTGGGAAAAGGGATTGTCTTTGAATCCTCTAGAAACGGAAGCGGCTCCTTAATGTGTTGATTACGGTGACATTGAAAGTGAAACCATGCGGTTGTGAAATGCAGCATCCAGTTGATGACGTGTCGTTGGTGACGCATCTTCTCCACACCTTTCACAGCTCTCTTGTTGATCAGGAACTGAGTCACATGTCAAAGAGTGAGACAGCAGCTCATACAAACAGTCCACACGCCGATCCGTCAACAGCAGAAGCACTTCTGCTAAATGCAAATGGTTCGGTAAAGAAACGATGCTCACTTCTCATGTTGTTCTCAACAACGTGACCAGAGAGAAGCCGCATGTCAATGACCAGCTCAACCGCAGGAGGAGGCTGCAAGATGGAGGAAGAAGTCTGGAGTGGGACTGAGTGAGGAGGGACAAGAGGACGTGGTGTTTAATAAGTGTGATTAATGCTCTTTGATTGACTTGTTTAAATAAAGACGTGTTGATCTCTACATGGACGCATTGACATGTTTCCAGTGTGAAGTCTGTCAGCAGATCAGGTGACAGCGCTGTCACCTGAAGGGTCAACATGGACGCCTCGCCGTGTCTGTCACTGCACAGATGGACTTTGTCCTCCAGGGATTATTTGGGGGCCCGTTGGGCCTCCTCTCCCACTGGGGGTCCTCAGAGACCCCTAACAGATGCTTCCAGTGTTCACTGGTAACATCTGGTGTGTTTGAGGTCACAGGGTTTAAATTGAACATCACGTCTTGTCTGTATCCACAGTGTGCAGGTTTGTTGTCTCATTGTGCATTAAAACTAACACGTTTTAAGTAAAGGACATGAGGCCGGGCAGCAGGACGTCCTGAAGGACTCTGATAAATAACATGAATAAATATAACATTTTCCAAAGAAGAAGGATTGAATTGTGCTCTGTAGGATCTTTCATGTGTGTCAGCTGCTTGCTCACATGTTTGAAACGGTTTCTATTTATTCCAACGTTTGACAACGTAAGAGTTCCCCTACAGCCTCATTGATCAATACAATATGAATCACTACCCAACTCATTAATCACTATTATAATACAACAGCCCCGAATTAAAGGTTTACCTTTGTAACTCTTTATGTCTTTCTTCCGTCCAACATCCAGTATTATAGTCCAGTAAAGTTCAGCAGCTGCTTTTCTTCTCTAACAACTCTGATCTGCTCCATTGAGACACTTTCATGTCTGATATTTATATTTACTGTGAATTAGTTTCCTCTGCTGCTCCGTCACACACAGCGTTTCTATTTGAAATGAGAAGCAAACAAAAGCGTGATAGTTAAACACCCGACAGTCAAGAAGCGTATTCAAATGTTTCAGAGCAGCTGACGTCATCGAGGCAGCTGCTGTCCCATGAAATGAGCGTCCTCTGTTGTCCCCGTGAGTCAGGACCCCCGAGTCTGTTCTCCCCAGAACGCAAGTCCGTCCTCTGCGTCCTATCGTTGAGAAAGGGCCCCACGTTGGGAGGTTAATACGAGCAGCGTGGAGATCAGGACCTTCAGCTGCTTCCACGTGTCGTCCAGTCAACAGGGGACACGAGGACAGAGGTCCCTCATGATGCAGCTGTGGACAGTCTTCTCGTATGTTTCTGTTGCTGCTTATTACCCGTCCATGACCAGCCGTTCTCCTGAAGCTTCCCCTGGACCGAGGCGGTAATGGAACCACTGAGCTCCACCACCGGGGCTCCCTGAAGACCTTTACTGGTGCTCTGAGTTCTCTCCGTTCTTCCTGCTGCAGGAACGTCTCCACGCCCCTCAGCTGCTGTTCATACAGCTGTCAATCATGTTGAATGACACGTGAATGAAGGCGGCACGATGCAGCGCGCTGAGGCCATGCAGATAAGCTCAAGTAGCGGTGAGCCTTGTAGTGACGTCATTGTCTTAACTCAGGTAGTGACGTGATGTCACCTGTCAATCACAGGTCAGTGGAGCCACGATAATGAAGTAACTGTTGTTCTTTGGTGACTAAAGAGCCTCTTCTTGTTCACAACAACGGGTTCAGTCATCGAGCAGCAGCACATGTGGGATTAGTTCACTTCCTGCTTGTAGTTCACTGAGAACGTCAGCGCCTCTGGACACGATGGACTAACATCTGGAGGGACAACGTCCCCTTGCTGGACATCAACACGAGTTCCCTCGTTGTCCTCTTACAGGACGTTGTCCCACACACGTCTCTGGTTTAGTTCAGTGTGTTGTGTTCTAGTGACTCTGACGCGTGTCTTTTAAACACTTAAAACGCACTTATGTGACGTCACAGAACTAACCGGTGACTCTGTGGGCCACAGCGCCCCCACGTGGGCAAACCAAGCAGCTGCTTGTAAGCGCTCAGCCTGATGGTGACGTGTGCTGCAGAACTCTGTTCAGAAAGGGTTGAATTAAACAAACGCTGCTGCCTAACCGGCCCAAACATCACCACTAACATCAAGTAGAAGAGCCTTTGTGAACCACGCGGAGCTCATCTGTTATTCGGCAACACGAAATCACCTGAAGAACCAACGTGTCTGATAACAATCACACTCTGAGCCCTTTGGACATGTTGTCTCATCAGGAGACCGTAGCGGTTTATCGGCTCTCACGTTGAACTAACTTACATCCGGAAGACGTTTACAGCAACACGAGCCTTCGGAGTCTTTTCGCTTCCGTTTCTGTGGGTTTCTCCTCCATATTCCGGTGAACGGAGCTGCTAAAACGAGATGTTTCTACAAGGAGGTCTGGTGGAGAGGACAGAGACTCTCATTATGAAGGGATGAGGACAGACACGTTTATTATTCAGAGGACAAACGTAATTGTAATATTACTATAATATCATGATTAATGACATGTTTATGGATGCTGGAAGAGATGTTGGATCCCTGCTGTACGCGGAGAGAGGAGGTCATCATATCACGACTCAGTCACACAGGTCTGAACTCAACTCTGTTCGTAATGGCAACGAAACTGAAGATGTGGAGCGCGTCGTTACGAAGGGTCAAAATACAATAACGGAAGAAACCGATTGGAGGCTCAAATTGTCCACCGGGGACGGAAGTGGAGTGTGGAGGGAGTCGTGTCAGTGGAGCAGGGTGGGCCCGACTGCTTTAGACCCCTGATGCGTCTCATAGAAGAGACGGGACCAGGTCGTAGGATCCAGGTAACAGCGGCAGGCTGAGCAATAAACCCTGAACCTGCACACTCCGGTACAGCAGGTGGCGCGATGCACCTGGTCACGTGACGCTGGTTGCGACCCGCCAGAACAAACCGGAAGAAGAAGAAGAAGACGTGAGGGAGACGCGTAGAAAGTCACCAGAGCTTCACTTTAACGTCTTAAAGTTTCACATCCTGTGAGTATGTCCCGTGATACACAGCGTGTGTTTTTCTCTAAATCCCTTTTTGTTTGTTCCTTTTAAAACAAAACCGAAGCGCAGCCGCTAAACCGGAAGTGCGCACATTTTAACAGTAAAACGCAATAGAACGTTTGTACGATAGAAATCCGTCTGTGACGCAACAATATCTATAATATAGCAGAGTAACATTAGAAGAATGAATATGAAACGTCATCGTGTGTTAACAACAGTGGTTGACTACACGCAGACACATTTACAGTCATCCATGTACACAGATACTCATTCATCTGTGCGCTGTTTGATGCAATATAGGAATCAGGATCAGGAAACATTTAATGCCAAAATATGTCAAACATACAAGGAATTTGTCTCGGCGGTTGGTGCGTGACAGCAGACAGTGTGACAATAGACAACAAGACAGCAGTGCACACGTAATACAATGAAATGCTGACGCAATGGGTTAGTATAATAAGGCTATGGGTTCGTATAAAACGAGAGGATAAAGTTAGTTAAACATTTATACTGCAGGTACGGCATCATAACACAGGGATGGTTACGCACGTACAGAGGACTGTTTACCCTCACGGGACAGAACGTCCGTCCCGAGGCCGGCGCCCCTGATCTCAGACTGCCAGCTGAGGGTAGCAAACACCTTGTGTAGTCCAGCCTTATTGATCTCATGACACACATTATTTGCAGTTTTTCCAACATTTCCCTCCTGTTTATTGTAGGATATTAGAAACAAATTGACAATCCGGTTCATAAAATTAATAAAAATGCATATAGAGTACACCAGAATACAGCCATGATTCTGAATCTGTGTAATCAATAAAGTAATGACAATATTGTAAAACTACTGTAATTCTGCAGCTGTAATAGAATAATACCAATGCAGTTATGATTGTATTTGATGTAATGTAATCAACTGGAATGCATGCATGTAATACTTGAACAACAACTGATATTGACTAAGGGTCATTCAAAATCCCAGTTACATTGAACTCACCAGAAGACCACTCCCAGAGGTGTGGACACTGACTTTCACACCTTTAAGCATTGTTATAAATACCTGTAGGAACCATTGTTCTGGAGTTCGCTGGTGGAGGCGACAGACGGGCACTAGGGATGGTCAAAGGACTGACCTGGGGCCTGTTGGCTGCTGAGACCAGCGGCTCCTCAGCTGAGATGTTCTTTTTACCACAACGCCATCTCCTTTATTAAATACATTTGATTTAACCTTTTGATCAGCGATGACCTCTGTCCGTCCGGCGTTTCTTCATTTTTCAACACAACATTATACAAAGTATAACTAATTGAAAGAAAAAGGAAAAAATATGTTATGCTATGCTAGTTAACGGTATCAAATGATTAAACACAAAGAAAAGAAAGATTTGTTTAACAGATCATCAAAAGTTCATAAAGGATTAAACTGTGATTCTAAAATGATTGTTCTTTTTATTATTTATCAACGGGTTAACATATTTCATTATTATTATTATTTTTTTGTAAATCATCAAAGTCAATCAAAGTTTTAAAAAAAAAGTGTATTATTTGTATTAGCACGGCAGCTCTTCCCCCCTTTGAGCGACATGTCGCTCATGTTAGAAAAAAGGCGACAAAAGGCAAATCAATCCCAAATAAAACCCCAAAAAGAAGGTAAAAGGAGAGGAGGAAAAAAAATGGTTGTCTTCAGGCTCAGGTGCTTTGCACCGTAGAGGCCCCCCCAGCCTGAGGTTACAGCACCTGTGGCAGGAGGCAGGGGGGGATCTTGTTTTTTTTCCCTCATCGAAAGAATCCAAGTCATCAAATATTGTTCTTAATTTGGTCCATTAGGGTAACTCAATGCAGCATCTATCCACTTCCTTAGCAACCCTCTCACACAGGGAATAGGAAAACAGCCGCCAACTCCGAAGAGAGCGATCGCCAGAAAGATGGAAGTAAACATTGAGATTGCCAAATCTTTCCACTTGCCAAACCAATTTTCCAGCATTTTACTGAACGGGTTCTGGATTCCAGCGTTTTCTGCTGATTCCTCAGAGAGTGAAGTGAGCCCCTTTAGCCTCTTGGTCACTGACCCGTCTGGGACAGTGTTGTTGGGGATGAAAGTACTGCACGTTGATCCAAACATTTTACAGACTCTCCCCTTTTTCTGCCACTAACATGTAAAGTGTCATTCGATTTTGCCTCACCATTAGACCAGCTTTGTGTAGCTGCCCGTGCAACCCATCTATCGCTCTGGTTGATGAATCGTTATAATAGATGTAGTTTATCCAGTCAACATTTTTGTTTATCGTTACTCACCAGAAGAACATTGACTCAAACTCTGCAGATATTGGATGTCTGGCCTTGTATTCGTCTGGTTCTTGATGGTATCAATTTAAAATGGATGGATTAAAGCTACCGGCTGGTGAAGTTAGTGACCTCTTTGACCCGTGACGCAGTTGGTTAAATTCATTTGGTCCGCTGAGTACATTGTCTGAATGGGTTCCATCTAGGTGGCGCCATTGTTTGCCAATTTCTGCAGTGCGGAGCCACCTCCGACCTCCTGCTGGGACACCCCTAAATCCCTTCGTGCGCTTTTGTCCCTCTAACCGGGTTCTTCACTGGTTCCAGCTAAATGACCCTATTGTGCTCACATCCCCTGGTTCGTCCAGCCACGCCTCGAGGGCCAGGTGTCCGCAACCTGATGGTGATCAGTGGCAGTACCCCCTGCAAATGCTTGGCTCCCCTTCTTGCAGTGTGTGAGGTGGATCCAGGATGGTCTCTCTGCTTCTTTACTGTGTGCTCGGTTCATGTCAGGCTCTCTGTGGCCTTCATGGCCTGATAACCCAGCTTCGGCAGAGGAAAAACATAATTTTGTTAAACAAAATGAACAAATGGTTTAAGCTTGGTAAACCATTGGTTCCATCATCTAATTGTTCAAAAGTTAGAGCCCTCTAATGCTACTTAGTTTGTGACTTAAGCATACTGGAGCTACATTGTGTCCAATTAATTTCCGTCTTAGCCATTATTTTATTTTTGTTCCATCAGTCCTGCTGACTGCAGATAATAAGAGATGTGAAGAGATATTTCACATTCTTCTCAAAAGTAGGAATCGGATACGTTGTAACTTTTGTTGACACAGTGTATACTGTTCAAAACAAAACATTCTCTTCGGTATCTCAACCCTCAGCCTGCTTTCTTCTGTTGAGGCTTTTTGCCTTTGTTAAAACATCCCTTGCTTTTGTGGAAAACATTTAAATTAAAAATTCATTTGGAAAACATTTCTATGCTTGTCAGACAATATTCCTTTTCTTTACATTGATTTAGTTCAATAAAGTCCATACTTTCTATTTAAAACCTGGATTTGTGTTGTGTTATTTTTAGTCATTTGTACAGTTAAACGCTGCACAGCCTTTCCATCCCTCCTGTTCAGCATGTGTTAATTTAACACATAGCTCAAAGTGGCCTAATCTCTATATAAGGTCTTTACCTTCCACATTATCTCAGTTGTGTTTTTTTGCCAAAACGTTTTCTCTTAGGAAAGTTGATCAGGTGGTTTCCTGTTGAACCATTCACCACCAATTGTGTGCTGTGTATTTAAACAGGTTTTTTGTTTTTTTTTTGGTATTTGATTTTATTTAGTTGTTGTAATACCAATTATCTATGTTTTTTGTTTTTTTTATAGATCTGGTGGTTGACGTCATCAAATTTCCTCTACAATCCGCTTGTTTGTGTAAAGCAGCAATTCCCAAAGTGTGGGCCGCGGCCCCCTGGTGGGCCGCGAAGGTACTGCAGGTGGGCAGCGAGAGGTCATTTACAATAAATAAATAAAGTTTTTTAATTTTCAATTTTTAAAAGTTTGAAATTAATATAAAAATATTCATGATGCGGCACATTAGTTATGTGAAACATTAGTTGATGAAGCACAAACAATTTAAATGGAGAGATTAATAAAACAATAAGGCTGTCCGCCTGTCGTTGTTCAACAAACGGGGCGCCCTCTTGTGGTATTAAAGTCAATATACCGCATTTTCCACACTCCAAGGCGCACTTAAAAGGCTTTAATTTTCTCAAAACGACAGTGCTTTATAATCCGGAGCGCCTTATATATATAGATCAATTGGTTAATCGGTTGATCCATACTGGTTGTACACGGCGCTCAAGGCGCTCTGCCAAACATGCCAAAGCTCGTCTACGACGCTCGTCGCGATAAGTTCACGTTTCGCAAGCGAGCAAATACCTCGCGGAGACGGACTTTTGCTCGCGGATGTTGGATTTTGGTTAAATTCTTAAGGTCATTTAATCATGATGTTTTGATCAGAGTTGTGATTAAAGGTTTGGGTGGGCCGCGCTATTCTCGAGTTTGGGAACCGCTGGTGTAAAGGTTTCGTTTTAAATCTTTACATTCCAGCAATTATGAGCTTATTCTCAATGGACAATCCTTACGCCCTTGTATTTAAGTAAAGTGCATCATCCAATTATATCCCAGATAAATATTTGCAATCCGGATTCATTTCAGTGTTCTTGAGGTTGCTTGAGTTACTCCAAATGAGGAGAAATAATCTTTTGGGCTGCCTTGTTGGCCTCCACTGTCTCCCCCCGCACTCATACAGCATCTCCCCCACATCTGCCCATTGTCTTTGTGTTAAAGAATGCCTGTGCATCTCTTATCTCAGACCTTGAGTCTCTCAGTACAAGAATTGGTGACGTACACTGAAATGTTTCATTTCAGTGTACGTCACCAATTCTTGTTCTCTCACACAGATTGAGGAGTTACTTCATGAATTTCCTTTAGCTCTTGTGTAACTGATTTATTACCTCTATAGTTAAAACCAAAATTGTAGTAACAGCTTGTTGAGTTAAACTCTCTCACATCAGTCACTCATGCTTCATTCCAATAAGCTTCCATTCATTTTGACGAAACCTGTTAACAAAACCATTCTTTGATAATACCAATCGTTCTCTCTCTCGTTTGTAAACTTGTTTTTGGATCATTAATTGCACCAACAGATATTCTTTGTGCTGGTGTTCGTTTGTAGTCTCACCCTAATAGTGACGTTTTATCAATTAATAAACACATTTATTAACTCATTTTCTTTTTTCGTTCATCTTGAGGTTAAAATAACAGATCTGCGTGCTTCTAGAATCACACAAAAAATTATCTCACATCCTCTTCCATTAAAGTTGGAAGAGGAAGAGAATTTATTACTTGTTACTTCTCTCCTGTTTCCCCATCAGCCTATGGCTGTGTGTTTGTGTTTGTTTGCATATGACCTGTTGAAAAGGGATCCACCATCCTCCGCTTGTCCTCCTCCCTCTCTCCTCCATCCAAACACCATCCCGTCTTTTGAAGGCCTCCTCCCTGCTCCACTCATTTTGTCCTCCCACAGCCTCTGGTCCACAGGCCTCCGCGTCTCTATTTGTCTCAGGAATACACATAAGAACAAACAGGGTTCAGATACTTTAACATCATAATCATCATATTAAGTATTTTTCTCTGCTCCGCAGCACTGCTGGTATAAACACATTAGTTTTGGGATTGAGGTTCAGAGACTCTCAGGAATAATGTACTGGTATTCGTTGCTTACCAGTCCCTCGGTCCGATCTGGTGGCCTGTAGCTGGATGCAGAAGTTCGAATGGCTGAGGTTCTACTTTTAGCCTTAGGGACACGGAACCCTGAAACAACAGATTCTCGTTTTTATGCCTTACTGACAATGGAACTCCGAAACAACCAATTTCTGTTTTTAGTACTTACGGTTTCACACTGTTTTCAGAAACAACCCGATTCCTGTTTTTAGACCTGTCAAGGTTATCAGAAACAACCCCAGTCTCCAGGCCCCCGCACCTATTTGTGCCGGGCTAAAGATTCCAAGAAAACCCCCCGAAGATTGCACCCCAGTATCTTGTCCTGCGGCAACTCACGCCAGGTTATGGGCAACTCCAATAATACCCATAGAACATTTCCCTGAACCCCCTGTATAGACAAAACGACTACTCCTCCCGAATGCCCAAAGAGAGTCCTAAAGAAAACCTTCCCCCAAACACCAGACACTGAACTCCGAAATCAAAAGAGTTTCCTCTTAAAAAACCTTCTCCCGAAACCCAGAGACTGCCTTGAAAGCTTTCTTACCTGTATTGAAGAAAAAACACCGTTCGCTAGTTAATGGATCTCGTCACTCCCATCCACCTCAAGTAGAACCTGGCCTCTCAACTATCCAAACCAATCCTGTAACGGACTTGGGGCGGAGGACTTATTGGAAAGGAGTCCCAGACTCCCCCGTACGGTTTCAGGTCCAAACTTTGAGAGGAAAAAAGAGATGTTGAGATCCGGCTCGAAGGACCAAATATGTCAGAAAAATTCTCACTCGACACCGGCGTAAAATCATCAAAACAGGTTATTTAGTGTTTGCAAACAGGAGACAGAGTTGACACACATACAAGTCATGCGCCAAGCCTGCTCAAAGGTTTTCATCTTTGGAGCAGGAATATATACTGCAGGTATGGCATCAAAACGTAGGGATGGTTACGCACGTACGGAGGACGGATTGTTTACCCTCATGGGACAGAACGTCCGTCCCGAGGCCAGCGCCCCTAATCTCGGCAGACAAGATGTCTGCCAGCTGAGGGTAGCAAAAGCCTTGTGTAGTCTAGCCTTATTGATCTCATGACACACATTATTTGATCCGATCCCCTTCCAGGTAGTGAGTGCTTGTGCTTCTATGAAAGCAGAATCATTCACCTCCTTTAGCTTCAAGGTAACAAGTCAAATCCACCTCTATGAGGACAAGAATTTCAAGAGGGTCTGACACCCCCTGCTCTTCAACACCTGCAGAACTTATTTAGCTTTCAAGTCTATGAAAGATTAAAAAACCACAAACCTGCCAAGAGAAGGAAGTCCAACCAAACTAACATGCAGGACCAGGAGAAAATGAATGAGGGGAAGATGGACGGAGCCAAATAGAGGACAAGAGGACAATGAGCCTAAACTACAGATACAAATACAGCCTTGGCTACAATGGAATAGTTCACATTAGGGATGCACCGATCCACATTTATTCACTTCCGATCCGATACCTAAATTTGGATATCGACCGATACAGATAATATTCCAATACCAGAGCTGTGTTTGAAAAACAGGAAATCCTGTTAACAGAAAAAATTCTGAAAACCAATTTGAAACTAAGGGTTTCAGATTGATTGTCATGTCAATATTTATTTAATTTCATAAATGTCAAATACTTGAGTCTCAAAAATTTAGAAATATGAAAAGTGCAAGTGTGAACATCTTACACACACACACATACACACTTGACACACAGTCTCACTCACTCGTTTACAAAAATAACAGCACAAATCAAGTAAACTGACTCTGAAGAATCTGAATCTGAAGAACAGTGCAATAAAATAACTGTAAACATCTTACACACTTGACACAGTCTCACTCACTCATTCACACACGCAATCACACTTACTCTCTCACACACACACACACACAATAAGTTTTAAAACAGTGTGCATCAGAACAGCAATTAAGATGACCTGAAATAAACTAAACACCAGAGTCTAACTATTCTTTAAAAGTAAACAAAAATTGAATGTCTCAAAGTTGACTCTGAGGAAGTGATGTTAGTGTTCAACAAATCTTACATCGGCAGGTTCTTCTTGAGGAATATGAGCATTTCTGCTTTCTGCAGTTAGACGATTCCTTTTTTCATCCACAATATTGGCTGCCGTGCTAAACAGTCTAGCCTCAGCGCTAGCCTGCTTGTCTGCTAACTGGCTGCAAACTGTGGAATGGATTCCTGAACGGAGGCGCGGCTCAATGAGACACTTATGAGACACGCTCAGGAAACCCATTCCACAGTTTGCAGCCAGCTAGCAGGCTAGCAGACTAGCAGGCGGGGATCACCTTTGGAGTCATTTCAGCAGACGACGTTAAAGCGCAGACATGGCTCATTGATATCAGAAATCTCCAAAGGTTGTACCCGAATTTCTCTGGTATCGGGTCCCGATACTGGATCGGATCGGCCCCATCCCTAGTTCACATCAAAGCATTCATGTTGTAAAATGGCCCAAAGCCCAAACCTCAACCACACTGATTGGTTCTTAAATGAGATGAACAGTCAAAGTTTGGACACATTTACTCATTCGATTCAATGAGAAAGTGTCCAAACCTTTGGACTGAATTTGGCTACAAAAACATCAGTAGCTAACGTTTCTTCATATGCTACCCTGCTATACGCTGGATCACAGACGCATTTCTAGCCTACAAACTTTCCATTCCAGGACTTTTACTGTGAAAATGTGCACTTCTGGTTTAGCTGCTGCGCTTCTATTTGGCTTTATAGGAAAAGACAAAATTGGTGGTTTTTCAATAATGTGTGAGCTCTCCCAGCAGGTTGTTGTGAAGGTGTGGACTCTGCTATGAATCAGGCTAAGGACCCAGAGGAGGGAGTCCCTCCCTCTGAAGCCCCTTTGTGTGGGGAACATGACAGCCAGACCAAAGCTCAGAGGTGAGAGGACCATCTCCAACTGTCCTCCACTCTTCTCCATGTCCCAACGACTTTGACTCACTGACTCTGGTTCTACATATGTGACCAGGACCCATCAGAGACCTGGACCTGGACCCAGCTGTGTGTCCATGAAGAGTAACCAGTCTATGGATCCTCCTCTAAACTTCAAAGATGTTGGTCCCTCTATTGATGCAAGGTGAGGGTCTCAGGCTGATGATGAGGTGTTTCTATCAGACTCTCTGGTGGAGGTTCTGGGTTTCTTGCTCCAGGGCCCTTCAGCAGTGTTCAGTGAGGGAGGGAGAGCTCCATGGAGGACTTGGTGAGACCTGTTGGGACTAAACCAAACTGACTGGTGAAGAAAACAGTGAGCTGAAAGACTCATCTGTTGATTCTCAGTGGGACCAGCAGGACCAGTAGTCCTAAACCACTACAGGGTCTCATGTGGTCCACATCCAGACCTCACATCATGGACCTTTACCTTGTTTGGGTCTCTGTGAGGATGGACACCATGTGAGCTGATGCTTCATGATTAGATGATGATGTGATGATGTAATCTCAGTGTTACTTTCAGTTCACATCAGCAGAGAGAAAAGTCTCCTGAACCCAGATGTTTGTCCATGAAGAGTGATCGGTCTAAAGGTCATATGATTGACTTCAAAGATGGACGCCGTTCTTATGACCCAGAGTAAGTTCCTAAACAGAATCTGTGTTTAAGTGTGAATCATTAACTGTAAACATCCTCAGATATAAACACAATGTGAGCTAGTTCCTCCACATCAGGATCAGCAGAGGTCACATCTGGAGACAGCTGCAGGTTTCTGGAGACAGATGACTGGGACTGAACATGTGATTAGAATAAACTCAGTGCCCTGTGGACCAGCTAACGTGGTCTCTGTACTCCATGCAGGGTGTACTGACAAAGTCTAGTACTGGTTGCTAATACGGTAGATAGATTTAGACGTGCGCCCGGTGCGCTCGAACACAGCAAAATGGAGAGTTCTGTGATCGGTACAATTACCTTGCATGTTTATTTTACATCCACATATCATACAGCGGCAAAACTTTACCTCATAATACATGTACCCATAATAACCGCATTGCTCACCACAAAGGCGCACACCGTCACAGTCGAAAACTGTTTGCTTCCCAAATTAGCAACACCTGTGTCTGGGATTCCTGCAGGTTAAATGGCCTACCTGGGCTGATCCGAGGTCGGCTGAGCCCCAAAGGACATACAGCCCCCAAGTGGCACAGAGCAACATTAAATTAATTAATACCAAATTAATATGGCTCCTACACAGGGGTTTGGAGGAAGTATTGACTTTGTGAAAAGGTCCAAAGTCTAGTTTCAGAAGATCTAAGGAGACTTCTAGAGGACAGGGGACGGACTAAAGAGGTTTGGAGTAGTTCCATAAGACTTTGTACCAGATGCAGAAGTCTGCACACGTTGTTTTTATGACCCACAGTAAGAACTAAAACCAGATGAAACTGATGACTAACTGTCACTCAACTAATAAACTGTCCGTCATCATCGACAGTCGTCATCTGGTTTTCATCATGATCAATCATGACAGAAGCCAATATCTTTAACTAATGTTGTATTGGTGTTGATGGTCCAAACACCATGTGAGCTGATGGTTCATGTTCCTCCACAGAGAGGACCAGGAGAGCTCAGAGGTTCCCACAGGTCCGTCTGCCCAGCAGCATCAAACACACCTGGACTCCATCTTCATGGTGTGTACATGTACAACTACTTTAACATGTCTCAGTTCACCATCATCTCCATGCTGCACTTTGTAGACCAGTGGATTGTCCGTCTGTCCAACATGGACCTGATGGTGGCTTCCATGGTTCTAGTTGGTGTCATTCATAGAATGTTCTGTTCCAGCTGCTGGAGGAGAACATCCTCACCTTTGTAAAGAATGAGCTGAAGAAGATCCAGAATGTTGTGAGTTCAGATTACCCAGAATGCTTAGAAAAAGAGGATGAGGAGGAGCTGGATGAAGAGCAGAGGAGGAGCAGAGAGGCATTTGTGAAGATCTCAGTGCACTTCCTGAGGAGAATGAAGCAGGAGGAGCTGGCTGAGCGTCTGCAGAGCAGTAAGAGGATTTCTCTACAGACTTGTCATGCTGATACATGAGACCTTCACTAATGTCTCAAGAGATGGACAGAATATATTCATAGTCATTCTCTGAGGAAAGCAATATATTCTTTGACTCATTGATCTTCTTTGTTGTCTTCATTCAGGACTTCTTCCTGCAGATTGTCAGCGTGAACTCAAATCCAACCTGAAGAAGAAGTTCCAGTGTGTTTTTGAGGGGATCGCCAAAGCAGGAAACCCAACCCTTCTGAATGAGATCTACACAGAGCTCTACATCACAGAGGGAGGGACTGCAGAGGTCAATGAAGAACATGAGGTCAGACAGATTGAAACAGCATCCAGGAAACTAGCCAGACCAGAAACAACCATCAGACAAGAAGACCTCTTCAAAGTCTCAGCTGGAGGAGAGGAACCAATCAGAACAGTGATGACTAAGGGAGTGGCTGGCATTGGGAAAACAGTCTTAACACAGAAGTTCACTCTGGACTGGGCTGAAGACAAAGACCACCAGGACATACAGTTCACATTTCCATTCACCTTCAGGGAGCTGAATGTGCTGAGAGAGAAGAAGTTCAGCTTGGTGGGACTTGTTCATCACTTCTTCAGTGAAACCAGAGCAGCAGGAATCTGCAGGTTTGAAGAGTTCCAGGTTGTGTTCATCTTTGACGGTCTGGATGAGTGTCGACTTCCTCTGGACTTCCACAACAATGAGATCCTGACTGATGTCACTGAGTCGGCCTCAGTGGATGTGCTCCTCACAAACCTCATCAGGGGGAAGCTGCTTCCCTCTGCTCGCCTCTGGATAACAACACGACCTGCAGCAGCCAATCAGATCCCTCCTGAGTGTGTTGGCATGGTGACAGAGGTCAGAGGGTTCTCTTACCCCCAGAAGGAGCAGTACTTCAGGAAGAGGTTCAGAGACAAGAAGCAGGCCAGAAGCATCATCTCTCACATCAAGACGTCACGAAGCCTCCACATCATGTGCCACATCCCAGTCTTCTGCTGGATCACTGCTACAGTTCTGGAGGAGGTGTTGAAGACCAGAGAGGGAGGAGAGCTGCCCAAGACCCTGACTGAGATGTACATCCACTTCCTGGTGGTTCAGTCCAAAGTGAAGAAGGTCAAGTACGATGGAGGAGCTGAGACGGATCCACACTGGAGTCCAGAGAGCAGGAAGATGATCGAGTCTCTGGGAAAACTGGCCTTTGATCAGCTGCAGAAAGGCAACCTGATCTTCTATGAATCGGACTTGACAGAGTGTGGCATCGATATCAGAGCAGCCTCAGTGTACTCAGGAGTGTTCACTCAGATTTTTAGAGAAGAGAGAGGACTGTACCAGGACATGGTGTTCTGCTTCGTCCATCTGAGTGTTCAGGAGTTTCTGGCTGCTCTTCATGTCCATCTGACCTTCTTCAGCTCTGGTGTCAATCTGCTGTCAGAAGAACAAACAACCTCCCGGCGGTCTAAACGCTCTAAACCCAATCCTGAACCACAGCATCTCTACCAGAGTGCTGTGGACAAGGCCTTACAGAGTCCTAATGGACACCTGGACTTGTTCCTCCGCTTCCTCCTGGGTCTTTCCCTTGAGACCAATCAGACTCTCCTACAAGGTCTGCTGACACAGACAGGAAGTCGCTCACAGACCAATCAGGAGACAGTCCAGTACATCAAGGAGAAGATCAGTGAGAATGTGTCTCCAGAGAAAAGCATCAATCTGTTTCACTGTCTGAATGAACTGAATGATGCTTCTCTAGTGGAAGAGATCCAACGGTCACTTAGTTCAGGACGTCTCTCCATAGAGGAACTGTCTCCTGCTCAGTGGTCAGCTCTGGTCTTCATCTTACTGTCATCAGAAGAAGATCTGGAGGTGTTTGACCTGAAGAAATACTCTGCTTCAGAGGAGGCGCTTCTGAGGCTGCTGCCAGTGGTCAAAGCCTCCAACAAAGTTCTGTAAGTACAGAGAGAGTTAGATTCATACATCAGAACTTAAATCTGCTGCCATCTTTTATACTTTCTGCTTCTTCTTCATCCCTCTCTTCAGACTGAGTGTCTGTAACCTGTCAGAGAGAAGCTGTGACGCTCTGTCCTCAGTTCTCAGCTCCCAGTCCTCTAGTCTGAGAGAGCTGGATCTGAGTAACAACCACCTGCAGGATTCAGGAGTAAAGCTGTTGTCTGCTGGACTGGAGAGTCCACACTGTGAACTGGAGACTCTCAGGTCAGGATTCAATTAATGTCCACTTGGTGTCTTTATTTCCAGCGATGGTACATTTCTGACCTTCATAAGATTCTTTCTGCTTGCATGATTTAAATCGAACATGTATTTTCCAAATATTTCCATAAAAATGTGTTTATTTTCAATATAATGTTCCAATGTAAATATTTGACATTATAGAGTAAGTAGTAATGTTATCAGATTATTGATGTACATTAGTGGGTGTTTAGTTGTGACTGGAAACCAGTCAGTAACCATGTTAAGGTGACCCCTCTGTACCTGATAGTATCTCAGTACTGCAGTGACCTTCCAGCCCTCACAGCTCCCTCAGATCATGTGACATGTGTCTTATTTTGTGTGTCTGCAGGCTGTCAGGCTGTCTGATCAAAGAAGAAGGCTGTGCTTCTCTGGCCTCAGCTCTGAGCTCCAACCCCTCCCATCTGAGAGAGCTGGACCTGAGCTACAATCATCCAGGAGACTCGGGAGTGAAGCTGCTGTCTGCTGGACTGGAGGATCCTCACTGGAGACTGGAGACTCTCAGGTATGAAGAGGCTGCAGCCACAGACCATCAGTCTGGTAGAGGAGGTAGAGCTGGAAACCTTTTCTCTGTCCCACTGTCAGCCTGGTTAATAAGACCCTGACACACCAAGCTGACCTCAAACTACCAGAGACTCATCAAACTGTTTGTGTCCCACATGAGACCATCAACACAGACAGAAGTAGTGAGGAACAGTAGCCAGGATGAGCCTAAACAGGGAGGAAGGTGATGAAAAGCTTGTCTCTCTGGAGCTTTGTCTCCACGTTATAAGAGAGGACAGTGTCTCCTGACACGTTGACGGCATCATGGTGGGTTGATATGAGTCAAGTGGTCACGCTGCAGGTTTGTGGGCTCTTAACAACTCAAACAACACTTGGATGTTTAGATGCGGGTCCTCTGCCTCCAGTGTGTGTTTGTCCTTTAGTCCAGACATTATTATTAAGAGATTATCTGTTCAAAGCGTCTTGATGAATCATCACAGGAGGCACGTTTGTCAAGTCAAGTCAAGTCATTTTATTTTGTATAGCCCATTATCGCAAATTACAAATTTGCCTCAGAGGGCTTTACAGTCTGTACACATACAACATCCTCTGCCCCGAAACCCACCATCGGAAAAATGAAAAAACCCTTACAAGAGGGAAAAAAGGAAGAAACCTTAGGGAGAATGTCAGAGGAGGGATCCCACTCCCGGGATGGACAGACTACAATGGATGCCATGTGTACAGAATGAACAATGTATAATACATGCAATTCCTATGACAGAAATGATAGTAATGAAGTAGTTGTGAGTAGTAAGCCAGGCGCACAGCAGGACCACTGCAGGGGCAACCACCATCAGATAGAACCACCATCACATAGAACCACCATCCACAGAAGCCTCTGGGGAGGGAGAGCACAGAGATTTTAGGAGAGGGTAATGTCGGTTTATGAGTAAAGTAATATGATTAATATCTAAAATAATGATGATGATGATGATGGCAGCAGCAGGCGTCAGCATGGCCACGGTAGGTGTCAGGACCAGGGTCCCGAAGGAACCACGATCTACGGAGACCTGATAGGGAAGAAAGCACAAAAAAAAACTTCCGGAAAGAAGCTGAATTAGTCATGTGCATTAATAAAACGTGAATTATGGTAGAACAAGAGCGTGCAAGAGGAGCTTGGTGTGTCCTAAGAATTCCCCCGGCATTCTAAGCCTATAGCAGCTTAACTAAGGGCTGGTCCGAACTAACCTGAGCCAGCCCTAACTATAGGCAGAATCAAAGAGGAACGTTTTAAGTTTTACTTTAAAAGAGCTGACCGAATCTGCCCCCCGGACTGAAAGTGGAACCTGGTTCCACAAAAGAGGAGCTTGATAACTGAAGGCTCTGGCCCCCAGCCTACTTTTTAAAACCCTAGGAACAACAAGTAACCCAGCATCTATGGAGCGCAGTTGCCTTGTAGGGCAATACAGTGTTACAAGCTCTTGAAGATACAACGGTGCCTCACCAGCAAGTGCCTTGTAGGTGAGGAGAAGTACCTTAAAATCTATTCTTGATTTAACAGGGAGCCAGTGCAGAGAAGTTAATACAGGAGTGATATGATCCCTTTTCTTAGTTCTTGTTAATACACGTGCTGCAGCATTCTGAATCAGCTGGAGAGGCTTAAGAGATTTACAAGAGCAGCCTGATAACAAAGAATTACAGTAGTCAAGTCTGGAAGTGACAAACGCATGAACTAATTCTTCTGCATCACTTTGAGACAGAAAGTTCCTGATTTTTGATATGTTACGTAGATGAAAATAGGCAGTCCTTGAAGTCTTCTTTATATGCGAGTTGAAGGTCATATCTTGGTCGAAGAGAACTCCCAGATTCCTGACGGTGCTGCTGGGTACCAGAGCAATTCCATCCATAAAAACTGTATCACGTGACAGCTGGCTTCGAAGGCGCTCTGGGCCTATCAGGATAACTTCCGTTTTTTCTGAGTTTAGCATCAGGAAGTTGCCGGTCATCCAAGTTTTGATGTCTCCAAGACATTCTTGAAGTCTAACTAGCTGGTCTGTCTCTTCTGGCTTGATCGACAGATACAGTTGAGTATCGTCTGCATAACAATGGAAGTTTATGCGGTGTTTCCTGATAAGACCGCCATCCGTGACCAACATTGGTGGTCTTTGAGGATTCACCGTTTACAAGCACAAACTGGGATCGGTCCGATAGGTAGGATTTAAACCAGCTGAGTGCAGTTCCTTTGATACCAATTAAATGTTCTAGTCTCTGCAACAGGATACAATGGTCTATGGTATCAAATGCGGCACTGAGGTCCAGCAAGACAAGAAAAGAGATGAGTCCTTGGTCCGATGCAAGTAAAAGATCATTCGTAATTTTCACCAGTGCTGTTTCTGTACTGTGATGCACTCGAAATCCTGACTGGAAATCCTCGAACAAAGCATTGTTTTGTAGAAAGTCACATAATTGATTTGCGACGGATTTCTCAAGGATCTTAGAGAGGAAGGGAAGATTAGAGATAGGTCTGTAGTTAGCCAGCACCTCTGGAGCAAGAGTAGGTTTCTTAAGAAGAGGTTTAATTACAGCTACCTTGAAGGACTGTGGTACATGTCCTGTCAACAAAGACAGATTCATAATATCTAATAAGGATGTGCTAACTAAAGGAAAAACTTCCTTAAGCAGTTTGGTCGGAATCGGATCCAAGAGACAGGTAGAAGATTTAGACTTTGAAAATAAAGAAGTCAGTTGATCAAGGTTGATGGAAGAGAAGGCATCCAAACAGGCATCAGGGCCCACTGCTGCATCCAAGGTTCCTACATCGGAGGACAGGTCGGCACTGGTTGAAGGCAGGAGACCATCAATTTTCTCTTTGATAGTCAGAATCTTATCATTGAAGAAGTTCATGAAGTCGTTACTAGTGAGGTCCAAAGGGATACACGGCTCGACAGAGCTGTGACTCTCTGTCAGTCGGGCTACAGTGCTGAAGAGAAACCTGGAGTTGTTTTTATTTTTCTCTATTAATGATGAGTAATAAGATGCTCTTGCGTTACGGAGAGCCTTCTTATACGTTTTAAGGCTGTCTTGCCAAACTAGCCTAGATCCTTCTGATTTGGTGGAACGCCATAATTGTTCAAGTTTCCGCACAGTTTGCTTTAGGTTCCGTGTTTGAGGGTTATACCACGGAGCAGACTTCCTTCTTGTTGCTATTCTTTTTTCCAGAGGAGCAATAGCATCCAGCGCCACTCTCAAAGAGCCTGTAGCAGTATCGACAAAATTATCGATCTGGGACGGACTGAGGTTCTCACAGGAGTCTTCTTGTATCTTGAGGCAGGGCACTGAACTTAGAGCAGAAGGATTGGCTTCCTTAAATAAGGCTACAGCGGTATCCGATAAGCGTCGACTCTAGAAACCTTTGGCAGGAGGAGGTGGTTCTGATAGTAGAAATTCAAAGGTTATCAGACAATGGTCCGACAGGAGAGGGTTCTGTGGAAAAATTGTTAAATGTTCAATCCCAATCCCATACACAAGAACCAAGTCGAGAGTGTGGTTAAAACAGTGAGTTGGTTTATTTACACACTGACAGAAACCAATTGAATCTAACAATGAAAGAAATGCAGTACCAAGGCTGTCGTTGTCGACATCCACATGAATGTTAAAGTCACCCACAATAATTACCTTGTCCGTTTTAAGGACCAAACTCGTTAAGAACTGTGAAAATTCAGAAAGAAATTCTGAATAAGGACCTGGGGCCCTGTACACTATTACAAAGAGAACCGGCTGGATTATTTTCCAGGTTGGTTGCGAAAGACTGAAAACCAGGCTTTCAAATGAGTTATAATCCACCTTAGGTTTAAAGTTTATTAAAAGGCAGGAGTCATAAATAGCTGCCACTCCCCCCCTCGGCCTGTGCCTCGGGGAATATGAGTATTAACATGACTCGGAGGAGTCGCTTCATTTAAACAGAAATATTCCCCATTCAACAACCACGTTTCAGTAAGACAAAATACATCAACATGGTGATCTGATATTAGTTCATTTACCAAAACAGCTTTAGATGACAGAGATCTGATATTCAAAAGACCCCCTTTAATTCTCCTATTTTGTTGCACTATTGCATTATTAGTTTCAACTTTAATTAAGTTATTTACTACAACTCCTCGGTTGTTTACCTTTAACTTAGATAAGTGTGTCCGTGGGGCAGACAAGGTCTCTATAGGGTTCATTATGCTGAGTGACTGCTCAGATTGAAGCGCAGAGAAGTGTGTAAGACTGCGACTCTGCTCCCTGGTCTGAACTCTGGGTCATGGATTAAGTCCACTAAGAAACTGGGTCAGGTTCTTAGAAAGAAGTTCAGCTCCGTCCAAAGTGGGATGGATGCCGTCCCTCCTAATCAGACCAGGCTCTCCCCAAAACGTCTTCCAGTGATCAACGAAGCCCACATTATTTACTGGGCACCACCTCGACAACCAGCGGCGGAATGACGACATGCGGCTATACATGTCGTCACTTGTCAAGTTTGGGAGGGGGCCAGAGAAAACTACGGTGTCCGACATTGTTTTAGCGTATGTACACACCGATTCCACATTAACTTTAGTGACCTCCGAGCAACGTAATCGGGAGTCATTACCGCCGACATGTATTACAATCTTACTGTATTTACGTTTATCCTTAGCCAGCAGTTTAAGATAAGACTCAAAAAATATCACGCTACAGTCAACTCAGTATAGCTAGAGCTGTGAAAAGTTCGATGACATCAAACACGCTGGCAACAGGAAGTGACGCAACACGCTTACCGTCCCTGCCCTTCACACTCCAATGTTTGGTGTTTTAAAGGAGTTCAGCTTCACCTGCTTTTGGTGCTTTGCAGTGAGAGACGGTTCCCTGGATGGTAAGAGTGGACTTGTTGAAGCTACAGGTGACAGTCGTCCACAGACGTTCAGTGAAGAACCCACAGCTGATGGTGGACCTGGAATTAGTATCAACTATATCGTAGAAATGAACAGAACATACGATGGTGTGTGTGTGTGTGTGTGCGTGTGTGTGTGTGTTGAAGGTTCATAGCAAAACAATAGAAGTAACAGAACATAAACTCACTGGATATCAGTATACTCGTGTGTTCTTATTCATCACCACGTGAGTAGTTTCCAGACTTTACTTAAGTAGAATTGTTGGGTATCTATACTTTACTGTAGTATTTATTTTTCAGAGGACTTTTAACTTCTACTCCTTACATTTTCACGCAAATATCTGTCCTTTCTACTCCTTACATTTTAAAAATAGCCTCGTTACTTCCGGCTCGTCGTCGTTCAAAAACACACACGGCAAAAAACCTTTTCACACAGGGCCATGCAGGTTTAGGATTGTTTTCTCCCCTTAATGATGAAAACCTTTATTTAAAAACTGCATTTTGTGTTTACTTGTTTTATCTTTTTCTAATATTTAAATTTGTTTGATCTGAAACATGTATGTGTGACAAACATGCAAAAAAATAAGGAATCAGGAAGGGGACAAACACTTGTGATCTGAAGGCAGCTTCGATCATATTGTAACGGACTGACATGTTCTGTGAGCGAGGTCACACATTAAGAGTTTGTCCTTAATGGACATTTTTTTCCCTTACATTACTTTTACACTTTAAGTAGTTTTGTACTTTTACTGAAGTAAAAAGCTTGAGTCGATACTCTTTTTAAAGCCGAGTATCTATACTTGTACTTGAGTAATGAATGTGAAGACTTTTGACCTCTCTGGTAGTTTGAGCAGCAGCTCTTTTCTGCTACACGTCTGTTCTGCCCTCAGGGCGGGGGAAGTGGCGTCCCCTCCTGGCCCCTTCAACTTGGGTTGCTAGTTTGCATATATTTGTGACATGAAGTGGAAGTTTGCCGCATGTGGTAGTTTTAGGTAGATGGTCTCAGGAAAATCATCCGCTGCCGTCCTTCATGTGTTCAAAAGACAGGTCCATTTCTTATTTGTTATCCATTCATCTTCTTCATGAATATATTCCAGCACCTCGTCGCTGTGTGACGCCTGACTAACAGTCTGTGGTCGTCTGTAAGTAGTGGTAGAAGAAGAAGAGGTGGTCCATGTGGACATGAAGGACAAAGCTGTGTGTGTGAGAGTGATGTAATGTCCATGTCTCCATGCTGCTCTGACCCCCCCTCCTCCTTTCAGGGTGGAGCCTGATGGAGTCCGATGGTTGAGACCAGGTCTGAGGAAGTGTAAGTGTGCTTTGATTCATGAAGATTCCACCATCTTCACACTGTGACATCACTCATTCACCTCTGTGATGTCATCATCAAAGTGTCAGTAGATGAACACATGATTAATAACTGCAGCTGTATTGTGTCTTGTTCTCTCATCAGATTCCTGTGAACTCACAATCGACACAAACACAGTAAACAGACAACTGAAACTGAGTGACAACAACAGGAAGGTGACACGTGTGAAGGAGGAGTATCAGTCATATCCTGATCATCCAGACAGATTTGACTGCTGTCCTCAGCTGCTGTGTAGAACTGGTCTGACTGGTCGCTGTTACTGGGAGGTCAAGTGGAGCGGAAGAGTTAATGTATCAGTGAGTTACAGAGGAATCAGGAGGAAAGGAAACAGTGATGACTGTTTGTTTGGATACAATGATCAGTCCTGGAGTCTGAGCTCCTCTGATGGAGGTTACTCTGTCTATCACAATGAGACAAGAACACGCATCACCTCCTCCTCCTCCTCCTCTGGTAGAGTAGCAGTGTATGTGGACTGTCCTGCTGGCTCTCTGTCCTTCTACAGAGTCTACTCTGACACACTGATCCACCTACACACCTTCAGCACCACAATCACTGAACCTCTTTATCCTGGGTTCTGGTCCGGTTCTGGTTCCTCATTGTCTCTGTGTCCTCTTCAGGAGGGAGAGTCTCCTCCTGGTGGAGAACCTTCCTCTCTGCTCACCACATAGTTCAGTCTGTACAGCTGATGGTGGTTCATGTGGGTGTAGATGCAGGTGGAGCAGGTGAGGGGTACCTGAGCTGGTCTGGACTCTGGGGGGTCCACAGCTCTCTGGGACTCAGATGGAAGTGTGAAAGAACTCAGCTTAATGCTGCTGTGCTCCTTCAATCAATAGATGATCATTTAGATGTTGGCTCCTAATTAGGCTTTAATCTTAATCTTTATGTGTTCAAGAAGACATTTTATAAGACTGTCTTTCATCTGTCCCCCCATACAAGACAAATGTGTCCTTATGTGTGTGTGCGCTTCTTCAGCAATAATAAAAACAAGGTGAATTTCACATAATCAGGTTTGTTTTGAACAAGAAGCTTTTTAATGGTTCAGCAAACCTCTCAAGGAAATATTGAATATCCGTTACTTTTATTCACTATAATGTCATTTACAACATTTACTCCATGTGTTACTTTAACAGAAATAGAATTGTTTGGCTCTAATGTTAATAAATTACTTTTATTGGAAACAACTGTACATTTTTAAACATGCCATAAAATAAACATGCCTTCAACACGCTGTATTATTTCTTTTGACATGAAATACTATGATCCTTTTTAAAGATGCTGTACTATTGACTTTTGTACTATCCATCCATCCATTTTCAACCGCTTATCCAGGGTCAGCTCCAGCAGGGGACCCTAAACTTCCCTTTCCCGGGCCACATCTACCAGCTCTGACTGGGGGATCCCAAGGCGTTCCCAGGCCAGTGCAGAGATATAATCTCTCCACCTAGTCCTGGGTCTTCCCCCGGGGCCTCTTCCCAGCTGGCCGTGCCTGGAACACCTCCCTAGGGAGGCGCCGAGGGGGCATCCTCACCAGATGCCCAAACCACCTCAACTGGCTCCTTTCGACGCAAAGGAGCAGCGGCTCTACTCCGAGCTCCTCGCGAATGGCTGAGCTTCTCCCCCTATCACTAAGGGAGATGCCAGCCACTCTCCTGAGGAAACCCATTTCGGCCGCTTGTACCCGTGACCTAGTTCTTTCGGTCATGACCCATCCTTCATGACCAGACGTGAGGGTAGGAACGAAGATTGACCGGTAGATCGAGAGCTTTGCTTTCCGACTCAGCTCTCTTTTCGTCACAACGGTGCGGTAAAGCGAGTGCAATACTGCCCCTGCTGCTCCGATTCTTCCCCTCACTCGTGAACAAGACCCCGAGGTACTTGAACTTCTTCACTTGGGGTAAGGACACATTCCCTACCTGGAGTAGGCAATCCATCGGTTTCCTGCTGAGAACCATGGCCTCAGATTTAGAGGTGCTAATCCTCATCCCGACCGCTTCACACTCGACTGCGAAATGCTCCAGTGAGAGTTGGGAGGTCACAGACGAAAGATGCCACCAGGACCACATCATCTGTAAAAAGCAGCGATGAGATCCGCAGCCCCCCGAACTGTAGACCCTCCTCCCCCAGACTACGCCTCGATATACTGTCCATGAAAACCACAAACAAGATTGGTGACAAGGTGCAGCCCTGGCGAAGGCCAACCCCCACCGGAAACGCCTTCGACTTACTGCCGAGCAGCCGAACACAGCTCTCCCTTTGGGCGTACAAGGATTGGATGGCCCCAAGCAAGGGCCCCCTCACCCTGTACTCCGGCAGCACCTCCCACAGTATCTCTCGGGGGACCCGGTCATACGCCTTCTCCAAGTCCACAAAACACATGTAGACTGGATGAGCATACTCCCAAGTCCCCTCTATGATCCTGGAAAGAGTGAAGAGCTGGTCCGTTCCACGACCAGGACGAAAACCGCATTGTTCCTCTTCAATCCTTGGTTCGACTATCGGCCGAACCCTCCTTTCCAGCACCTTAGAGTAGACTTTACCCGGGAGGCTGAGTAGTGTGATACCCCTGTAATTGGCACACACTCTCTGGTCTCTCAATCCCCGGGGCTTTGCCACTGCGGAGTTGTTTGACTACCTCAGTGACCTCCACCAGGCCAATTGACGATGATCCCTCCTCCGCCTCCAGCTCCGTCTCTACCACCGAGGGCGTAGTAGTTGGGTTCAGGAGTTCCTCAAAGTGTTCCTTCCACCGCCAGATAACCTCCTCAGTCGCGGTCAGTGCTGTAATGGTTAAATTTGAGGTGGGTAAACTGAATTTTGTGATCATACAGACCTCGACGCGATGCGAAGCAAGGCAACACAAAGCGTCGCGACTCTGTAAGGCTGTTCTGGCTATATTGCATTATGTTATCAGTAAAAGTCATATACAATCAATGACAATGAATAAATGTGTAGTTTGTAGTTTATTAAATTTAAGAAAACAGTAAAGAAAAGTATGTCAATACAACATAACACAATTGCAGATTAAGAACTATCTACATATGGAGTCTCCTTTTTACAGTAGTGCCCAGAGGGCCTCCTTGTCCTCCACGCCAGGTCCTGCCTGCACAGAGGAGCCATGAACCCCAGAACGCGTGTTCTGGGGTTCATGGCTCCTCTGTGCTTCTCCTCTCTCTATTGGACCTGGTGTTTCTCCTCTCCCTGTGCTCTCTGCATCATTGCCTGTCCTCTCACTGCCTGAACAAATATGTTGAATTTAAGAGTTAACCAGTTAAGCAGCCTGTCAATTACACTGACAACATAAGTTAAAGGAACACTCATGTACTACCTATGTCATCATAAATAGCCTATACAGCATGTTTTTTTTCACATTGAGAACTGACTTGTTTTCTAATCTACGCGTCACCAGGCGTTTTTCTTTTACCGTGCACGACCAGCAAACACAGAGCGCGCGACTACTAGCCCCCCCGTCGGTCGTTCCGCCCGCAACGACTACCTACCCTCCCCCACCGTTGGACCTTCTCGACCGGTCCGCGAAATATTGTCTGACATGAAACCGGTCCGTGAGGTAAAAAAGCTTGGGGACCGCTGGGCTGATCCACAACGTGTATGTGCCTCCTGGATCCTGATTGGTGTCGCTGCTGCAGCCGCAAGGCACTGATTGGATGCTCACAGACCATAATACAGCGCAGATAAAAAGGATTCAGACTACGGCATTTATATGTTCAATAATAGGAAACGTAGTCTTAGCTGTTTTAAAATTACACCAAGTTTATTTCGGATTATTCCAACGGAAGAATACAAGGCGCAGGGAGCTTTGAGGTGCGTAAACGCCACGTATAGGTGCGTAAACACTAGTTCCAAATTCTAGAGGTGCGTAAACGGCGTTTACGTGCGTTTACCCTCCACTACAGCCCTGGTCGCGGTCAACAGGGTCCCATCCTTACTGTACACAGCTTGGATGGTTCCCCGTTTCCCCCTCCTGAGGTGCCGGATGGTCTTCCAAAAGCACTTTGGTGCCGACCGAAAGTCCTTCTCCATAGTTACCCCGAACTCCTCCCATACTCGCTGCTTTGCCTCCATCACGGCAGAGGCTGCTGCCCTTCGAGCCTGTCGGTACACTGCAACTGCCTCTGGAGTCCCACCGGATATCATAACCCGGAAGGCCTCCTTCAGTCGGACGGCTTCCCTGACCACCGGTGTCGACCACGGGGTTCGAGGGTTACCGCCCCTTGCTGCACCTAAGACCTTGAGGCCCACACCCGCCTGGCGCCTCACACCATGGGCCACTCCGGAGTAGAATAGAGTTCACCCCCTATCCAGGAGTGTGGTTCCAGAGCCGAGGCTGTGCGTAGAGGTAAGCCCCACCAGATCCAACTGATAACGCTCCACCTCCCGCACAAGCTCCGGCTCCTTCCCCCACAGAGAGGTTACGTTCCACGTCCCCAGAGCCAGCATCTGCCGCCCAGGTCTGTTCTGTCTAGACCCCACTGTCACTGCCACCCTTGTAGCAGCGCACCCGACCCCATCGGTTTCCTCCACAGGTGTCACGGTGTGGTTCACTTCATGTTATATTTTGTAGTTTTCTGCCACTTGTGTCCCCGGGTAACTTCACTTCCTGCCTTGTCCCGTCATCCCCTGTGATCGTCTTAACAGTTTCCACCTGTGTCCAATCACCTGCACCTCCCTTGTGTATTTAAGCCGTGTGTCTCTTGTGTCTCTTGTGTCACTTGTCGCGTCATTGTCTTTCGCCACGCATGTTCTTGTCTTTTGTCTTGGATCCCCGTAGTTTCATGCCTGTGTGTTTTTGCCCCTTGGCCTTTTGGATTTTGGATCTTGTAACTATTAAAGCCTTTTGTTTCCTGCAAGTCTGCATTTGAGTCCTGCCTTCCACCCGCACCCCTGACAGAATGACGCGACCATGGGACTCAGCAGACCCGCTGGACGTAAGAAGTCCCTTCTGGCAGCGGAAAACAAATTTTGTTTTTGGTCCCAGGAGCTATCAGCCTCGAGCTCCGGGACCTCCTTAACCCAAGGAGGAGCAAGCGGAAGAAGCGCTCTCCCGTTCCCGCTGGGCCGCCGCAGCGCTCTCCCGTTCCCGCTGGGCCGCCGCAGCGCTCTCCCGTTCCCCGACTCGGCCAGTCCCCGCTCCGAGACTCTCGGCCCCAACCCCGACTCGGCCAGTCCCCGCTCCGAGACTCTCGGCCCCGACCCCAAATGGGGACCCCGGGCTTCCTCCGAGCCGGGTAACTCCTTCCCTCTTCCGTTTTTTCATGGGGTCTTGAACCATTCTTAGTCTGGCCCCTCGCCTGAGACCACTTTGCCAAGGTAACCCTACTAGGAGCACAAGGCTCCCGACAACACAGCCCTCAGGTTCATAGGAACACACAAACCTCTCCACCACGATAAGGTGACGGTTCCCAGAGAGGACTTACTTTGTCCACATTTGAATCCTAAGGGGTCTTCTTGTTAAAAGGGATATTAAAAATCGTTACCTACGAGTGAGTAAGGGGCCCCCTGTTCACCCATTAGTCTTCCAGCAGCGCACAACTCCCTTCATAATGAGATGATTCATTCAGCCCAGGCACCATGTGAGCCCATTTGATTTACTTAGCAATACCATTAAGGTGGTGAGTGGCTGTTAATTTAGAGCCAGAGGCAGATGAGTGTGTGTGGGTTTACAGCTGTACACACAGTACACACAGGGCCTCCCCCCCTCCCTCTGGTAAACAAGATTACACCTGGACACACACAATCACAGCAGAGCAGTGCGAGTAGACGCCTCCATGTGGTCCCTGGAAAGTATGCCTGTAGCTCGGTGCCCTCTTGTGGGGGGAGTGAAACAGCACAGATGTGTAATGAAGAGTGCAGTGACCACTGGATGGGAATGCATGCACATTAGCATGAAGGAAACCTGTGTAGATGAACACCCAACATGGCTCCATTACAGATTTGGGCCTTTTTTTAGACTGCATTTGCTTCATACTTTTTCTGTGACACAAAAACAGCTGATTGGGATTGACAGTTCTCTGTCCACGTCTCATATGCAGTCTGTGAGTTCTGCATACCTTGACGAGAGGAGCATGACATCGTACTCACAAATATCTGAAGATGTCAGATGTGGAACGTTGGTTAGTTGGTTTTCTACAGTTGTGCCATCGCGTTTCATTGATGAGGAGTGTTAAGGTTTCGGAAGGCTCTCGAGGGAGGACTCAATCCTTTGTTCTCGTCCCGGCCGGAAACGAGGACACGAATGAGTCAATTCGTTTAAATTCAAAAATCAAAAGTTATTTAATAACTGAACAACGTAATAGGGATTACAATTACAAAGTGAAATACTAAGCGAACAGTGGAATATTTCGCGAAATAGAGAATCCTCTGAGCAAGTCTGAAGGGACTTATCAACGCGGCTGCAGGAGAAATTCTAACAGTCTTTTCCCCCGCCATGGCCCTTTGAAACCTCTTGAGGTGTGTCTTCCTTGGTGCATTTGAATGTCATTGGCCTCTTCTCCACAGGGTCACCTCCTCCATTGTCCCTTCCACGTCGAGGTGTGAAGCTGCAGCTGTAACCTGAAACCTCTCTGTCCTAGCTGTCCCTCACACTCCAATGCACTCAATGTAGATACATTCGGCTTTATGCCCCAATGAGTGAATTTAACAAAGCATACATCGTTTAAGTCTTCATCTTATAACTAGTACACTTTCATTACAACAACCCATCATTAATGATCACCGTTCATCACACTTCATCCTAAGATCTAAGACAGTTCATGTGGTACAATTTTCAAGACATTTGCCTCAGTCGGCTGCCTTACATGTAGTTGTTCATTTATTACCTGACAGGAGAAAAAACTCCCAGAAAACCCTCTTTGGGGAAAAATTGGAAGAAATCCATAAAGAACGGCAATTGGCATCCGTCCCCAGGTTTTAACATCACATTGTGACAGAATGTTAATGTGTACAGTGTTTATATGATTTAAATGACTATGAATTGTGTTTGATTGAAATTGCATTCACTTCATCTAACATGTTAATGTAATAACTAATATCTAATAACACACAAACTATAATTCTAACACTAAACATTATTACACGTACTATAATTCCCTGACTAGGGGTGCACTTCTGGCTTAAATCCCTAACACTAAGTCCTCTAAACATGGTGCTCACGTACCGTGCTGTGAATGGATGGGGTCCAGCTTACATTCAGGACCTGGTCCAACCCGACATCCCGACCCGCACTCTCCGCTCTGCATGTGATAAACTGCTTGTTCCTCCTCACTGAGACCAAAACACTCGACTAGATCACCACTCTTTGCTTTCCTGCTCCTAAATGGTGGAAGGAGGTCTCTGAAGACATCAGGACCACAGAGAGCCTTCACATCTTCAGACTAAAGACACACCTCTTCAGACTCTACCTCCACTAACACACTAACTGGAGCACTTACATTGGACTTATAATGGTTCTTATCTACAGCAAGTTGTAAAGCGGCTTATTAGCGTCAGCTAATTGACATGTGATGTAATGAAGGTGTGAAGGTGTGGACTCTGCTATGAATCAGGCTGAGGACCCAGAGGACGGAGTCCCTCCCTCTGAAGCCCCTCAGTGTGGGGAACATGACAGCCAGACCAAAGCTCAGAGGTGAGAGGACCATCTCCAACTGTCCTCCACTCGTCTCCATGTCCCAACGTCTCTGACTCACTGACTCTGCTTCTACATGTGTGACCAGGACCCATCAGAGACCAGGACCTGGACCTGGACCCAGCTGTGTGTCCATGAAGAGTGATCGGTCTAAAGGTCGACTGACTTCAAAGATGGACATGGTTCTTATGAGCCTTACTAAGCGCTTGAACAGATGAACCAGATGAAGAACATGATCATTGGTTGTATTGTAAGATTAAGTGAATATGGATTGATGTCAGTGAGGGATTTCACATTCATTTGTGGTGTGAAAACATGGCAGGTCTCCCTGCTCGGTGTCGCACCGTCTCATTCATTCACTTGGCTCATGACGTCCACCTGAATGTTCCTCTTTGGCTAAAAAGTGACCTTAATTGCTTGAAACAGGTAACATTACATTATGGCTCAATTCAGTGCAGCTCGTGACTCACTCTCCACCAATCAGAGCGCTTGATTTCACCCGTATTATAAAAGAATATACGATACGGGACATGAAACATAACCAGTAGTCCAAGTGCAAGCAGCCAGTTGATGGTGAATTTATGCTACTTTGGTGAATTCATATGTTTGTGAATGTAACTTTGAAAGAGTCAGAGCCTCCAGCCACCAACCTCACCGCACGTCACTGCCAGCAGCTCTGTGAAAGGTCCAACGTCTAGTTTCAGAAGATCTAAGGAGACTTCTACAGGTCAGAGGACCGTCTGAAGAGCTTTGCAGTACTTTCATTACAATTTGTATTTTCGATGCAGAGGTCTGCAGACGTTGTTTTTCTGACCCACAGTAAGAAGTAAAAACAGATGAAACTGATGACTGTCACTCAACTAATAAACTGTCCATCGACAGTCTTCAGCATCTGGTTTTCATGATGATCAATGACAGAAGCTGGAGGAATTACAGTTTGTCTTCTACATTCAGTCACATCTTACTGTATGTAAGCAGGCTTCTTTAATGGCTGATCTTACCCACAATCCTTTGCACAGCAGGTATATGAGCCAGAGGGTTCGTGCCATGTGATGAGGAAGTAGAACACAGCACGTAACAACATGTCCTTTGTGATTTGGCAGGCGGCTTCAGACTGATACGTGGGGAAGTTGTTCCGCCCCAACAGGTTCAACCTGATCATCAAAGTGGAGTAAAGAATAAAACACTCTCAGCTCAGACTCTGTTGTCTTAGTGGATGTTTTTTTCAATGTTTTTTTTTTCAATATAAACTCTTCACTACATTTGTTACAAAGGTTTCTGCTTCATCACGTGTTCCCTACTAGTCTACATGTAGAAGACGACCAGGTGACAAAGAGGGGCGTGCCTGGGTCCTCTGAACCATCTGGTCCAACAACAGCATCCAGTCTGTTGTCATAGCAACTCTTTAGAAGGTGAAAGGATCGTTCCACAGATGCTGGTTTTGATCCTGAAAGACTCTTGTTGAGCCGTGAGGAGGATTCTGTTCACGAGGACCTTTCACCCTGTGAACAGCTCAGACTGAGACTCAGTCAACCAGTCAGACTGCATACTTTGATGGGGACGTGAGGACACACCCTCTCTGATGAAGGACAACAAGCTCTAACAAGCTGCAACACTTCACTCCGTCTGATGGAAACTGAAGTGAAGCACGGAGCTCCTTTTCTACACGGACCTGCTGAGGACAGAAGAGAGCTGCTCACTGAGGAAGTTCATGTCTACAAGCTCAGTAAGTGCAGCTGTGATTGGTTGAATGACATCATTGATGGTCGTGAAGGTGCTATTGTTTAAAGCTGGGAAACAAGATGGCGCCTGTGTGAGCAGGCAGAGAGAAGCTGCTGTTAGTCTGAATGATGACGCTGTGATGAAGAAGAGGAGGAGCTCAGTCTGATCTGGGGTCTGTGAGGACTGTTACTGATGAGGAGGGGAAGGTAGCAGACGGAGGGGCACTAGGACCCAGCAGGGACCACAGAGCTCACCTGGGCCTTTGTTCCTGAAACACACCTGAGAGACGCTCTGTTTGTCTCACCTGCTGCTTCAGTCCTTTAAATCCACAAAGCTTCATGTTCATTTCTTCATCTGCTTTAAACACATTTAGTCACTTTTAGTGTTTGACTGTGTTTGTTTTCTTTAGTCTTCAGTTTTTCTCTCATTGATCAGCAGGTTGTAGTCGACCTTTTACTAACTGATCACATGGTGAAGTGAAGCATCCCATCAGGAGAAAGCTTCCCCATGTTACCATGGTAACCACAGTGTTTCCATCAGGACAGCTACAGGTCACCTTACTGGTCTGTGTTTTACTGACTTCTGGACTCTGAAGAGGAGAAACAGCACAGCTCCATCTGCTGGAAGAAGAGTGATAACATTCATCTTGAAAAACACTACATTTATAGGATGAGCATTTTAACAGAGTTTAAAAAGGTAAAAGGAAGTTTGTCTTTCTCCAGAAGTCTAAACTTGAACAGACAAAAAACTGAAAACGCAGAAGCATGAACTAGGCTTAAGTGTGCGTGTTTATATTTTAATACTAAGCAGAACTGTCGGGAGGCGGATCAAAGTCAGGGAGGGTGCAGAGGCACATGGAGCAGAACATACAGATGCAATAGTCTTCTGGTCAGCGAGAGGTTTCATCTTTTTCTTAGGTGGCATTTTTGCCTTCTACTTTTCCTGCTTAAGGAAAAAACGGGATCACGTGGGAAGCGGCATGTATGCGCAGACGGCGTGTGTGCATAACAAAATGGCGGCCGCCGTTCAGAGTGTATTTATCAGGAATCAGGAAATCAGGAATTAGGAAACATTTATTAGCCAAAATATGTCAAACATACAAGGAATTTGTCTTGGCGGTTAGTGCGCGACAGTAGACAGACAAGACAACAGTGCACAAGTAATAAAATAAAGTGGAATGAAATGCTAATGCAATGGGTTAGTAGAATAAGGCTAAGGCTATGGGTTAGTATAAAACAATAATAAAGGGAATAGGGAATAAAGTTAAAAAAATGTAAATATTAAAAAGAAAAATATTAAGCATAAAGTGCACTAACAAACAAGTAACAGACAAGAGACAAAGTGACAAGTGACAAAGTGATGAATTGCAGTTAAAGTGGCATGTGCAGTGTGAAGGGGAGTGACCGGTGGAGTGTTATAGTCAGGCAGTGGGGGACCGGGCTCTGTTGATGAGCCCGACTGCCGACGGGAAGAAACTGTTCGTGTGGCGGGAGGTCGTCGTCCTGATGGACCTCAGCCTCCTGCCAGATGGAAGGGGCACAAACAGTTTGTCCGGAGTGAGAGGGGTCGGCTACGATCTTTTTAGCTCGCTTCAGAGACCTGGAAGCGAACAAGTCCTGCAGGGACGGCAGATTGCAGCCGATCACCCTCTCTGCAGAGCGGATGACACGCTGCAGCCTGCCCTTGTCCTTGGCTGTGGGGGCAGCGTACCAGACGGTGATGGAGGAGCAGAGGATGGACTCCATGATGGCCGTGTAGAAGTGGACCATCATCGTCTTTGACAGGTTGAATTTCTTCAGCTGCCTCAGGAAGAACAACCTCTGCTGAGCCTTCTTGGTGATGGAGCTGATGTTCAGCTCCCACTTGAGGTCCTGGGTGGTGATGGAGCCCAAGAAACGGAAGGAATCCACAATAGTGACGGGGGAGTCACACAGGGTGATGGGGGAGGGTGGGGCTCTGTTCCTCCTGAAATCCACAACCATCTCCACTGTCTTTAGAGCGTTGAGCTCCAGGTTGTTCTGGCTGCACCACGACACCAGATGGTCAGACTCCCACCTGTAGGCGGACTCGTCGTGATCCGCTTGCAGGTGGAGTCTGGCACATGCAGCTGGGAGAGTTTGTCCTGCAGCAGAGACGGGATGATGGTGTTGAACAGGATCCTGGCGTAGGTTCCTGCGGAGTCCAGATGCTGGAGGATGTAGTGGAGGCCCATGTTGACAGCATCGTCCACAGACCTGGTGGCTCTGTAGGCAAACTGCAGGGGGTCCAGGAGGGGGTCGGTGAGGGACTTCAGGTGGGACAGGACTAGCCGTTCAAAAGACTTCATGACTACAGAGGTCAGGGCGACGGGCCTGTAGTAATTGAGTCCTGTGATCCTGGGCTTCTTGGGGACAGGGATGATGGTGGAGGCCTTGAAGCAGGCTGGTACGTGGCATGTCTCCAGGGAGGTGTTGAAGATGTCAGTGAACACCGGAGACAGCTGGTCAGCACAGTGCTTCAGGGAGTGAGGGGAAACGGAGTCCGGACGGGCTGCCTTACGGGGATTTAGTCTTCTAAAGAGCCGGTTAACGTCTCTCTCCAGAATAGAGAGGGTCGTTGCTGGTGGGGGAGGGGAAGGTGATATGGATGAAGAGGCGTGAGCACCTGATTGGCTGGGGGAGGGAGGGGAGGGGGACTGCAGCAGGTTGGTGGAGCTGTGGGGGATGGGATCAGGACATTGTCTTTCAAATCTGCAGTAGAACTCATTGAGCTCATCTGCCAGGCGGAGGTCATTCATGGAGTGGGGGGTTTTTGGCTTGTAGTTGGTGAGGTGTTTGAGGCCTCTCCAGACCGAAGCAGAGTCACTTGCTGAGAACTGTTGTTGGAGTTTCTCAGAGTACAGTCGTTTAGCATCTCTCACCGCCTTGCTAAACTTGTATTTTGCCTCTGTGTACAAGTCTTTGTCCCCACTCCTAAATGCCTGATCCTTCTGCAGGCGTAGTGTTCTGAGTTCCGCTGTGAACCAGGGTTTGTCGTTGTTGTAACTCACCCTGGTGCATGATGGTACACAGCTGTCCTCACAGAAGCCGATGTAGGAAGTTACAGCCTCTGTGAACTCATCCAGACTGTCAGTAGCAGTCCTGAAAACATCCCAGTCTGTGCAGTCAAAGCACGCCCGAAGATCCTCCAGCGCCTCACTGGTCCACCTCTTGAATTCCCTCACCACAGGTTTGCAGAGCTTTAGTTTCTGCCTGTATGCAGGAATCAGATGGACCATGACGTGGTCAGAGTGTCCCAGTGCAGCACGAGGGACGGCGTGATAAGCCCTGCTTACTGTGGTGTAACAGTGATCCAGCGTGTTCTCCTCTCTGGTGGGCATTTAATAAACTGTCTGTATTTAGGAAGTTCATGGCTGAGATTTCCTTTGTTAAAGTCCGCGAGGACAATAACTAAAGAGTCCGGGTTGGTCCGCTCCACACGCCGTATCTGGTCGGCGAGTGTCCGCTGTGCCTCTTGCACGTTGCCCGCCGGCGGCATGTAAACACCGACCAGGATGAATGAAGGGAACTCACGGGGGGAATAAAAGGGTTTGCAGTTGATGAAGAAAGTTTCCAGATCAGGAGAACAGTGTTGTAGGATCACCGTTACGTCGTTGCACCAGCTGTTGTTGAAGTAGAAGCAGATTCCTCCACCCTTCGTCTTGCCGGAGAGCTCCGTGTCGCGGTCCGCTCTGAGCAGCTGGAAGCCCGCCGGCTGGAGCGCGGAGTCCGGTATCGATCCGCAGAGCCACGTCTCCGTGAAGCACAAGACGGAGGATGTAGAGAAGTCTCTGTCTCTCCTCATCAGCAGCTGAATTTCGTCCAGTTTGTTGCACAGTGAGCGCACGTTGGAGAGAAAGATGCCCGGCAGCGGAGTGTAAGAACCACGCCTGCGGAGTCTCACCAGCGAGCCGGCCCGTTTTCCTCTCCTACGGGGTCTCACCGCGTGACGAAAGGTGAGCGCACCTTTGACTAGAATGTCCAGTAATTCCACGGAAGAAAGCAGGAAAGTTGGAAGTAACTCCGCTGGAGTTGTTCCACGGATGTCCAAGAGCTCATCTCTGGTGAAAGAGCTCCGGGAATCGTAGCAGCAAACGTAATTAACAACATTATTCCACTTCACACGTTAAAACATCACCGACCTGAGTAAACACAGCATAGAGCAGTTGAAACGTGAATTAATTTACTACTGAGAAGTTTGTATCTTTATTGTTGAAATGGAATCTGCGGTTACTGGCTAGTTGTTGTTGTAGCGGCTAAACTAGCACGTCGCGATACTCAAGGGGATCATGTCTGCGCAGAGTTAATGCGCAAAGGCTTGAAGCGGCGCTTGTCAGGTCCGCTGACAGGTTTCTTTCTGCTAGTTACGGTGATTTTTATGGAAGTCCATTTCCGCCACAAAAAAAGAGTTAGAAAGTCGAAATTATGACTTGAGATATGCGCATGCGCAGGCTCCTTCGTTGTTTGGTACATTGACTTTATAAACCCTCTTGGCGACTTCTGGTCAAAAGCGACCAGCGACCTTATCTGGTTTTATTGGAGACTTCTGTGGTGTCTGACGTGGCGTGACGTCACTGAAGCAGGAACCTGGCGGCTCGCAGCAGTCCAGCTGCAGTCAGAGGAGACACACGTCACGTGCAGGCTGAAATCGAGTCTTTCCTCGTTGAGAAATTGCCAATACAGGTTCAATGAAGAGAGAAGAACTTTTCAATCGTTACTAATCACGATAACTACGTAATAAATACCACCCGGAACGTATTTTATCTCCCTAGAAGTTCGATTTATTTCGCACTCTGAAATACGGAAGATAATTTAGACTCCGCTAAAAGTCGGACGTCCCTGTTTGTTATAAGAGAGGAGTGAGCGGGTATCGAACGTACGACGTTTACACTTCGCTAAAGTTGGAAATATATTCACACATTCACACTTCCTGCTTTAATAGCTGCTCAGTGAGACGTTGTTAAACTCTTGTGTGACCGTAGTCACCAAGCAAGTCATCATTTCTTATCACTTTTTATCTCATAATTTCCACTTTCTTAAGTCATCATTTCACTATCCTATTTTCATTATTCATGCGTTCAGGACGCATGGATACCTAGCAATATATATTATATATATACATACAAGGTCTATAATAGAAATAGTACTAATATAAAATATGTTGTATGGTTTGAGTATAAACAACCTTTTGTT